>NC_090930.1:489530345-489839271 GCF_040938575.1 Ambystoma mexicanum
TGATTTATGCTGTCTCAACCAAGATTTATATGATATTGTCGCCGCTTTAGCAGAATCCATTAGTTCCTGGTTTTTGGTAACTTTCGCCAAGCGGTTCAATTTGCGCATTTGTTTACGCTTCAAAACCAGTTCGACATCGTACACATGTACCCCTTTTCTTTTGGGACGGCTACACCAACCTTTTTCTTTCATATAGGGCAGTAGCAAGGGCATATAGTTTGGTCTATTCATTTGATCCGTGGAAGTTGTACTGAATACATCAACTTTCTTGATAATTTCCTTGATGTTAGTCGCTGTGAGTTGGATTTGAGACGACTTTCGTGTTACTTCTACGTCAAATGGATATACTTGCTTAGTAGTTGGAGCGGATTCAAAGGTCATTACTAAAGGATTGTGATCACTAAATTGAGTTCTGTATACCTCGAAAGAGTCAGCAAACGGAAGAAAAGAGTAAGAAGTGTAAATGTGGTCCAAAGTTGCTGACGTTTCGGCTCGTTCCCAAGTTGGAATTCGGGGGAGATGGCCTCGAGCTAATGCAACATTGTAAAATGTTCTCGAATCCATAAAGTCTGACCACAACCCACCTCTCACAGCAGAGGGGCAGAGATAGGACGTAGCAGGAAATTGGTCGACTCTGGCGTTCAAATCGCCGCAGATTATAATGCAGTCTGTTGCCTCTTCAAAAAGGAATCTATCTATGGTTTCCGCGATGTTATCACAGAATTCAATGTTGCTTATTCTCTGCGGATTCCAATAGACATTGATGATTGCAAGATTCGATTTCATTTTACTGCTCAATGATGTTTCTATGTGGAGCCATTCAGCTAATAGAGCTAACATACCATACGATTCAGCCACTTTCTTTCTAATAGTAATTGCCGATCCAATTTTGGTTAGGAGACCTGAAGAAGGTCTTCCAAATAGACCTTTTACTGCTGGTGATATGTATGTATCATATCCGTCAAGCACTGGTAGTTCCGTAAGCCATGTCTCCTGAAGACAGATTATGTCAAAGCAGCTTAAGTCGAAGGCGTCTGGCTTGGTCAGGTGATCGTGACCCCTCGTGTTCCAAGAACACATAAAGCTCTTTTTTTTGCAGGAGCATTCCAATGGTAAAGGAGCGGTTGATGTCGCTGGATCTTTTAGTTGTTAATTTTGTGCGTTTGGATTTAGCACCTTTTTTAACCATCTCCAGGGCCCCGACGGTTCACGTTTTTTGTTATGAGCCCACTCAGCACTTTCATCCGTGCCCTCTGGACGCCTGTGATTGTTCCCCCGTCTGTTGTTTGAGCTCCAATTTCCTTCATGTTGCACTTTTCGGTAGTTTGTATTGTTGTTAGACGAATGGAGTCTCGATCTAAATCTCCCCCTGCCAGCTTCGGGTTTTTCCCTGAAAGCGACTCTTCTGTTGCCTACTGACCGATCTGCAGTATTTGGCTGCTTTGCCGTCGCGTTACTTACGTGTGGGACAATCTTATCCCGTAATTCTGACGTTGTAATTTCATCCAGCAAAAAGCCCATTTGATTTAAGGCCAAGGTTACGTCATCTTTGCACGTTAGGACCAGAGGATTTTTCACATGAAGGTAGGATTTCGCCTTCCCACCTCTGTGATAAGGTTCAACTAATGCCAAATCCCCAGTTTTTACAAAATTTAGTGCTGGTATGCTATTTAAGATTTTCAGAACCGTCTTTCTGTTCAAGACTAGGAAGTTTTTCCCCGGTACCAGTTGTTGCATTTTGTAGACTCGATTTGGTGTTACCTTGGGTTCTGATCGAAGACTAGGCTCTGAAGGTACCTTATTGTCACAGCTTCCGGTTTTTGTCATTTGTGAGGAGTTTTCATGTTGTTTGGGCCGAGGAATTTGTTCTTTTTCAGATAGACCCGCTGCTGCTTTTTCCCCCCCTTTACACATAGAGATTTTTGTTCTGTTTATTTCTGAGGGCGAGGAATTGCACGCCGTTTGAAGTTTGTCTTCATCATTTGTATTTAACTCTCAGTGCTGTTCTTCGTCGTTCAAATGGACGGAAAGGTCGAGAAGTGACGAATTCCCAATTGAACCCAGTTCAGTTGACTTAGTGTTGTCAAGTTCAATTATGATTTGCTCAGTTTCTAAATTGTGGCTTACTGATGGTTGGGGCGCCATGTGCGTGGTTAAGATCTTTTCCTGAATTGGAGCAGTTGCTTTGGGGATTTTAAAGATCAATGGCACTTTTTGAGTTTCTTTTGTTTTTTTGCCAGTTTGTGGCGTGGACTTTGGTCGCTGGTTTTTTTCAGGTTGGTTGGCCTTTACGCATTTTGTTTGAATGGCCTTTAGATTAAACAGAGGCGAGTGCTCTGGCTGGCATTTATGTTTGTTTTCTCCAGAGTTGCTTGCGATGGTTATTGTGGTAATTAAGGTCTCAAGCCGATTGAGCTTTGTGTCCCATTGTCATTCTTTCTCAGCATTCTGCTGGCTTAAAGCCGTGATGAAACCTTCCAAAAATGTTACTTTAGCATTTAATGTTGAGACAAGAGTTACTGAATCCTTCATTGAGTCGTTAATTGATTCATACAATTTCACAAAGGGCGCGAGGCCCACTGTTATAGCCGACATGATTGTGACTAAGTCGGGTTTTTTTGTTGGTGTGTCTTTGGGTAGCTGACCTACCATGTCACTGGGTCTTCTGTATCTCATCGGTGTTGAGGTGTCTTTGGGGGAGTCATTATACAGAGACTGCTTTGCGGATGGAAAGTCCGATAGAGTTGTTTGTTTCCCCTGTGTCATCGGCACCGGTTGGGCCACTTTGAGAAGGGGCTTATTTCTTAAGTCCAGTTGGGCCAACGTTGAGGATGGTAGGTTTCTTTGATTCATTTCAATCGTTGAAGGGGGAATGGTTGATGGCATTAATAAATTATTCCCCAGAACACCTCTCTCCGATCGGTGGGAAGGCACATCCACGTCAAGCAGGTTTATTGCCTCTGATCTGGCGCCCGCTCGACAAGGGTTAGCCACGTTACCTTGCACTTCCCTATCACACCGACTGATGGAAGATGAAGTATCTAACAGCCCGCCCTGGACGTCTGCTACATTCCGGTCATTGGCCACTACTTTTCCTTTTTGTATCAGGGCTGAAGATACTTCCAACGGGACATCGAGCATTTCTGCATCGGAAAGTTCGGTGTTTGTTTCTAACGTCTTCTTTGATTGTTTTGAAAAAAATTCTTTAAAAGTGTGCGATGACGGAAAGTTCTGGAAAGTTGATTTCACTGAGTCACATTTTTTTTGTTTCTGGTGAGTAGTACTTTTTACTTGGGGGAGACCGTGGTCTGGATGCTCCCCCAACTCCTTTTCAATCCTTCTTGATGATGCTCTTTTTTTCAATAGGGCCATTGCAATACCTCTCTTCTGAGCAATAAGCTCACTTATCGCCGCATTTGGTGTATTTACCACCATTTGACGGTCCGAGGCCACATCCAGGGACTCATTTTCAGGTGAACAGGTGGATTTAGACGCTGAGTCGATCTGTTTTCCAGATACTTGGCTTTGCCGAGAGATGGCAGCAGAGAGGAGCTCTGCATCTCTGTCGCTGATGATTGACACGGACTGTGCCTGAGAGGCAAGAGCCTCCGCCTGTGGAAGCGACTGGCGGCCCGAATGACCGAGATCCTCGATGTTAGAGGCAGGAAGCCCCGGCGCTCTCACTCTCACCGATGGAGAGAGAGGCACAGAAGAGCCCGCTGTCGGCAAGGCTGCCCGCGAGCTGAGGTTTGCCTCGAGGGGTCCTCCGACTCCGCAAGGCTCGCTCTCACTCGCCACGGCGGAGGCCCGCGGGACGCCTACGGCCGACGGCGGGGAGCTCGAACGAGGAGACGGGCTCTCAAGCTCCAGCACCGGAGCGGCTGCGGGGCAAAGGCCATCTCCACGCCGGTCCTCGGCCAGTTGGCCTCCAGGTGAGTTCGGAGATGAG
This sequence comes from Ambystoma mexicanum, assembly GCF_040938575.1. NCBI lineage: Eukaryota > Metazoa > Chordata > Amphibia > Caudata > Ambystomatidae > Ambystoma > Ambystoma mexicanum. The sequence goes on from NC_090930.1 coordinate 489,534,295, forward strand.
TGGGAGTGAGGAAAACTATGCGAGTTAAAGGCAGAAGGCTCAGAGTGTATCGGATGTACGGAGCCAAAGAATCGAGTGTTTCACAAGAAATGTTCGTAGAATTCATAGAGTCCTCCTCCGAGTTTTCACCCGTTTCACCCGCCAGAGCTTCATACGAAATGTCATTTGGTACACTGGATGCAGTTCGGGAACTCCCGACCTTACGGGTCGGATTTTCAAGGGGGTGTTCAAACGGGCTAGGAATTGTTGGAGGCGGGGGACCAAGGAACGCGAAGATGTCATTTTTTCCAATGGAGTAATGCCAGAATTGACATTTGTCGCACGGTTTTTTCTTGCCGTGTACACTTTGCGGAGATCCTTCTTTTTTTCTAGGCAAAGGTATTTGCTCCTTAATACCCTGCCAGATGGACTTTTCACTTGGGGATGAGCAGAGGAAAGTTCAGGATTTACCGTGGCAGGTTCCTGTCTAGAGAGCAAGGGGAGCAAGGGGTCTGTTTGCAAGTTCATACCGCCTTACCTCCTAGCCTCAGTAGACTGCAGTTGACTGCTCGCAACTCAGCGAGCCAACTCCGCGTGTCCGCTCCGCGTGAGGACTGGGCTTTTCACCACAAACACAGTAGAAGGACTGCAGGCAGGCAGGAAAACAGGAGGGACTGCAGTTGACTGCTCGCACCTCAGCGAGCCAACTCCGCGTGTCCGCTCCGCGTGAGGACTGGGCTTTTCACCACAAACACAGTAGAGGGACTGCAGGCAGGCAGGAAAACAGGAGGGACTGCAGTTGACATACATTGTTCAGGTGAAAACAGAGCTTGGCTTGATGTGCCTGGGCCTATCTCTGTTAGAGTTCTCCTCAAGAGCATCCATTGCCAGTGCACATTTTTCATTTGAATAAATTTGGGAAAGTACCAGTTGCAACTAATATTTTCAAAAAGCAAAAAATAAATATGGAAGAATATAGATGAAAATGTCTAAAAAGTAAACACCATGTAACCAGGAGCTCTAGTCATGATCTATGATATGCAAAGAACTGTGGCAGCTTTGTGGATGGGAACATGACAGAAGTCTCCTTTTTCATAAAATATTGTGATTTTGTGATGTTTACTCAAGAAAATTTGCTCATGGCCCATTTGTTCGCATTTTATTTTTTTTGTTAACCCATTTCCTTACAAAAGCATGCAGAGGAGACCCTTGCAACCCTCTGACATTTTCCCGTCCACCATAATTAAATAACTAAACCCTACCCCTATCTATATGTACAAGGAAATGTGTTAAAAACAGGCGAAACAATGGTCCCCGAGCTAATAGCCCTGGGAGCAAATGGAGCAGATCGAAGAATGGATGCAGCTGGCAGGCGCCTGGTCTAGGTGACATGATGGGTAACCAGGTTCTCTAACGTGAATGTTCTGCACCTTGACCTGGAGGCAGCTGTCTATGAGGGCCGAGATGGAAGTCGTGCCTCCCATTGGAACGCAGCGGGAGAGGTCCGTGGGATGCTGGGAGGCCACAGTCACGCTTCCATAAGTGGACATGCTCTTGGAGATGTTTTGGGATACCTGACACAGTCACATTTCCTTGACCATCATTGTAAGATTGCATGAAAACAGGCCCTCGTTTTCAATATTTGGTGTGAATCATCAAAATATACAGTTCATAGCGATAAGGTCTGTGCTATGAATATGTGTGTGACTATTTTTATGGTTAGGTAAATTAGACATGCAAACAAGAACCTTTTTAGTCAACCATTTTGGTGATATTCTGAAACTTAATTACAGTAATCCTTGCCCTGTACACATTAGAGTCACAAATTGCCTTTATCAATCAAGACAAGATGGTGATTCACTGCCCCCTCCCCCCATATTGGATTTGATGCGCTCAAGACCAACCAGTCTAACAGCGCCGTGAAAACCACATCAAGTGAGCAACTGATGAAGTCACTAAAACAGAAAAGCCTCCAACTATTTTCAAAAAAGCAGAAGCTGCACTGGCCCGCACAGCTCATGCAGCAAGGATTTCCAGAGAACTCCTGCCTGCATATGGAAAGGGGGACCCGTCGCTTTTTTTTGTCTTAAAGCAGATATTTATTAGATGGACAAAGAGTGTTACTACTCACATGTCATTTGATTCTATCTTTAAAGTAAAAAGGCCCATGACCAAATACAACTTTATGAACTAGGATGAGCAGCCTACAGTTGACCTTCACATGCAATTTTGAGAACCGGAAATAGATGTGCTAGTTTTGCAGTGTTACTTACGATTCTAGCTGCCTGTTGAGAAATTCTTCTAGACATCGGACCATGTATTAATCAGCTCCTAGAAACAGAACATTACAATGATTGCTCGTTGCTCCAATTATTACACGAGCAATCAGTGCACAGGAAAAGGAGGAATGCGGAGGTCCGCGGGAGCACTCAGAAGATTCCCATATCCTTATGGAGCAAGCAGGCTAGCTATCTGTGGGGCTATACTACATATACTGGGCAGAAGCAGGTATCACCCCAGCTTCCTACCCTAATACTAGCAAGACCCTGGCAAGCCTAAGAGATGCTGCTAGCTACCATCCAATGACATTTCTTCAAGCTCATGCCTAGCTTCAGAATGTTCTAACATTAGCGAACGCATAGTTATTGTGCCAATTGCCCTCAAAGTTGCTACCGTTAGTGGACTAAAATGTGCTCGATTGCCTATGATGGTAGCGGGTGATATAATGTAAGCCTTTTCTTGACCTGAGCCAATCAGTTTGAAAACAGAGAAAGTAACACTGCTGGGCAGATTCTGTGAAGGTGTCTTTCGAAGTTCAGTTTGAAATGTCACATGTCATCCGAGCAACTCAGCGCTGAACACTACTGCAGGGATCTGCAAAATTAAACTCTCCAGATATTTTGGAGTACAACTCCCATCAGTTCTAGTCAGCATAGTTAATGGTGAGGGATCATGTGAATTGTAGTCCTAAACACCAGGAAAGTCGCAGGTTGCAGAACCCTGCACTTCTGCATGAATTGACACGCAGAGCGATCCAGTTAGACCCAGGGACGTCATTTGGGGGCTGCCTGGGGTAGTAGCTGCTACCCCTGTCTCCCCCTCTGCTACCAATAGACCTGTCCTTGCTGCCACTGGACAAAGAGGCAGTGCCAAGAGCAGAGATATCAGAGTTGCACCTGAAAAAGGCAGTTGTAAATGCAGCTAATTGTGGCACAGCTTTTTTCACCTGGAAGCTAGATCTCGTTAGCTGTAGAAATAACAGGGATGCAGGAAGAACCATGAAGCCGCCATCACTAACATGTTGGCTGCTCATTGGTGAATAATGCCTGAATGTTTGGGTTCAGAGGCGAGAATGTCTGTGCAGCTCATACCCAGTACTGTAGCAACAGGATGGGTATGGGGGCTAGGTCTAGCTAGCTGCGAATGGGTAATAGCAGCCTGCAGTACTCAGTGACAGCACAGGATGAACGTAATATCTCAGCAGTTTTTCTCATCATCTGCTTTGCCGTTCCAGTGAGCCACTGGGCCTGTGACGAGAGGGTGTGCCACAGTGGTTTCTGCCACCAATCCTGCCTGGGCACTGTGTGACCTGACCCAGATCTGCCAGACCTGCATCACAGACACACTGTAGATCAGTGGTCTTCAAACCTTTCTATCCCAAGCCCCCCTTGTGGAAAAGTTTTCGAGTTGGGCCCCCCCTCTGCCAGGACATTGAGATTGTTGGCAGCATAATAATTTTAGCTGCTATGGGTGGGAATGACCCACTATCTCTTAGAGGCAGACTTACTTGCATCCTTATCACTTTTTCAAACTCCTTGTCACTGTCTCTTTCTCTGGTAAACCCTTCTGTATCACACTTCTTCTGTATACAGTCTCTCCCATCCTTAACTCTGTGCTGTTTACTCTCTTCATTCTTTACTACACCTGCTCTGTTTCCCTTCTTCCTTTCTGAGCTTGACTGGCATTCTCTTGTTCTACCACCTAACCACTTTCAATATCCCTTTCCTTTCCATCCCCTCAAATTCACTCTGTTATCACTCCACCTTACAGACTTCTCATTCTACCTCCCCTTCAGCCATTTCTCCTCTTCCTCACGGCCTGTCTCTTATTTCTGTAGCCCTGCACCCATTTGGTCTGTTGGCTCTCTAAACCTCTCAATCTGACTGTCTACATTTAATTCTTGATTTGTCTTTTCCATCCTGTGGTTTCTGCTTTCTCTCTCGGCACCCTACAATTCTCTTTTCCCCTTGCTTTCTGTCTCTAGGTTTCTCTCCTATCCTGCTTGTCTCTTTTCCTGTTCTAGTTAAGGTTCCCATTTCCATATTCTCTAATCTTTCAATCGTTTGCCCTCTAACAAACCCTTTAAATTCTCTCTCCATTCTCTCTCACTCTCCTCCTCTTTCACATAGTCTTTCCCCCTCAATCTGTGTTCTTTCCTTTCCCATTCCAGAACTCTGTCTCCCTCCCTCTTCTCCTATTCTGTCTCGTCTACCCCATGTTCTATATCACTTCATTCACTTCTTGTTCTCCCTCCTTCACTCCTGCTCTGTCTCCCTCCCTCCCCCTTCAATTCTGTCAAACTCTCATTCTTATTGTACCTACACCTCTCCCTCCTATGTCTGTCTCCTCTTCTGCCTCATTTCCTGTTAAATTTTACCCTCTCATGAATGAAAGTAGCACCATGCTGAAAGGCATACTGCGAAGCAGTACTTGTCACAGCACCGCCAAAGGGCCTGTACTGTGACAAGCACTATCTTTGCATTCTGCCTTTTAATCAGGTTCTCCTTTCATGAAGTGAACACTGCATGGAAAACTCCACGCCGAGTTTACTTCATGAAATAAGCATCTTACTGAAAGAAGGAATGCAAAGGCAGCGCTTGCCAAAATACTGCCAAAGCAATGATATTTATGATGTCATTTTTGATGTCCTGGGTGTTAGTCTTAGCAATGCACGGTGGTGGCGCGAGTTATGGTTGCTTAGCTTACCATAACTGACGAATTTCAGGGGTTTTTCGGTTTTACTTGGAACCATAACGTCCCTTTAACAAAGTTTTTTTTACTGAATATCATAGGTTTTTAGTAGCGCAACTGAACCATAATGTCCCTTTAACAATGTTTTTTCATTGAATTGCATAGGTTTTTATTAGTGTAAATTAACCATAATGTCTACGAACATCTGACTTCATTTCAGACCTTCCAGAGAGTGCAACATGACCATATGCTGGCGCGCAGCATGATAATGTGTCCGAGAACCCGTACATACTTCACAATAAGATCTCTGCTTGGCGGACAGTTCAGAACTGCATTTTCTACTGATCTAGGAACTTTCAACTTCAAAATGTCCCTTGCACAGCTCCAACACCTATTCCTACTCATCCATTAACAATCTAGTACACAGTACATACTTTTAGCAAAACTGCTATTTATCTTAAAATGGCATCAGCGAAGGCCATCCCTCCTCCCCAAGAGACACCACCACTGCTGTAATCAAGGAGCATGAAAAACACTGCCCCCAACCTTAGAACTAACACACGCGCAACATTTTCCCCTGTCCACCTGCCCCTCCATATTAGTGCTTGGTGCCTCTTCCCTCATTGACCTCCCCGCCATTCGTTCTAAGCTCTCCTGCCCAAAAAAATCCATCCGAAAACAAAATAAATGTTTCTTTAGGAACCACCTTTCACAATTAAAAAATAGAACTAAAAAAAAACCTCATAGACTCCATCTGCTTTATATTTCTCAGTAAAGTACATAGACTCAATAAGATTTTCCAACATTTCCATTTGCATTTTGTGTTATACTAATGGAAATATTGGGGCGTTCATCCTCCGTTCCAGGGACTGGAACGTTGGATACCGGCCCAGCAGCCCAAGTTATCAGCCCAAGCGAAGCAAGGGTGGATAACAAGGTCTCTGGACCAGTATCCCCCCATCCCAGCCCCTGAAATGGGGGATGAAGGTCATTAGCAGTCTAGGTTCCCAAAGCGGGAACCCGGGGTACTAAAAAAGAGGATTTTTCGTCCTACACCGGGACACCTTTGGCGTCCTGGTTTAGGAAGAAAAATCCTTTTCCAAGACGGCTACCATGGAAAAGGAAGGCGGGGGTTCCATACAGGGCCCCTCTTCGCTTTCCATTGCAGCCTGCAGAAGGCAAAAAGAACACCCTATGACCATATTGACACAAGCACATTTTTCTTCCCTTTCAAATCTATCCTAATTTCGAATAACTTTGCCACAAAGCCAGTCCCAGGTGGACATGGCCACTTTAATCCTATGTTTTGTCCCTTCTGGTCATGGCCAGTAGCCAGATTGTCCGGATCATGACCTTATTCCATGACCCGGACAATCTGGCCACTGCCCATGGCCACAGGCTACCCCTCAGTCACTAAAGCTATACCGTTATATTTTTAACTACATTATGACACTTGTCAAATAAGAAAACACTGCCACATTTGCAAAACCATGCTTTTAGATCCTTGCCAAGGCGCCTTACGTAAGTTTGCTGGAACTCCACCCACATTTTTTTTTTTCAAAACTGTCAAATTAATACACATACAATCGTCATATAAGCTCTGCACAAAATCCCACCAAACTTTGTAAACTCATTTGAAATCACGTCAGAAATATCCCACCCATCGTCATCACCCCAGACATTATTTCATAAATTTCACAAGTGCAATGCTCAGAAAATATTATTGTCCCAAGGGTTCGGCCATGTATTTTTATACATACGTTGATCTATCGCAAACATTTCCAATTCACCTTACCTCACTTTTCCTCTTTTAAAAACATACGAAATCTGGCAGCAGGGCACGTCCATCTTGTGCTATTCTTATCCATTGCTGCATCTGCCTAAGGTAAACTGCCCTGACGTCACTAAATCATATGCCCCGCCCCTGACCCTCACATCACCAATCCTAGTGATATTCTACACCTTTCTTAGTGACGTTCCTCTTCAGTGTAGCCAAAAGCGCCCATAATCACCTGGGTCGCTTGACGCAGAACCCGAAAATCAACACACATCGACTAACAACACAGCACGTCACAATTCGGAATATTACACCGTACTTTAAAAGAAAACAATAACACTGTACAATTTGTAAAGTACTTTTATTTCACAATAAATGCTCTGAGAACATCCCACTATTGCCAGATTCAATCAAATTGCAAATTTGTTTCTTCGCTCGTGATCCAAAATGTTTATCATGAGGCACACGTTGTTCTTTTTGCATACACAAGGTGTTCGTTTTCGATAAAAGAACCGCTTGGGTCGCACAGTGAATTCCAGGGCTTCTGCATCAACTTGGGCCTAGACCACCATAAAGGATGTTATGTTACTCCTTATCACTAGCACAGCGTACGGGCACATGGGCCCTGGGCGATCGTCCCAAAAAACAGTCACTGTGATCCAGGCGTTGACAACTATGTGCAGCTGCCGATTAAAGAAGCCGTCAGTTGCCATCTGGAATCTATGACAATCGCAGAAAGGCAGAATGTATCTGTTTCGAAAACATAACAGAAAGTGTGTCTCAATACCTGAACTCTATTACAATGCATCTATTGACTTTTTAATTCAGCATAGAATTTAAACTGACGATTAGCACACACATCAAACAATCTCAACAAAGAGAAAACAACGTGGAAACTGATACACAATTCGATATGGTCATACATGACATTTTAATTAAATATTAGCGTTGAACCTGGGTGAACCTAGTGATGGTCTACATGCACCTTCATGCTGCACTCCCATAAAAAAGACAACTACACACAAAGATAGAACTTGCGTTACATTGCAATAAGCAACAAAGAACAAACAAATAGAATATAACCCAAAATTAATATGCACACGCATATGGAAGGATAGCTCAGGGACAACACACTTGCTTTGGGAACACGAGGCTGCAGTGCAACATGATTTTAGTTCCTGTTCCAGTGCTTAGAAGCTGAAGGAGGCTGGGATTAAGCAAGAAAAAAAGGATCAAAGAAAAGAATACACTTGGCCTTTTCTAGAGGTGATGTCATGAAGCTGCTGCTGCTGTCTACATTTTAAGATAACTGCAGTTACTGTGACCTGCAACACATCCTTCCCCTCGATCTCCCATCTAACAAAAACAACTGTGGGTTACTTACCAAATATGCAAAACAGAAAGGGATTGCTGGAAGGCTTCAAATGATTCATAACCCCAGGTACAGCTTTGGGAAATTGTCCAGACCATTGTTTTTCTGGTTGGACTTTTGGTCAGTTGCTGTTTCCAGTCTGTGGCCAGATACTTGGCAGGCACCGGATGTCTGCACTTTGGGGTTTAGGCCTCTTCAAGATGCTCTGTCTGTTTACAGTTTAGCCCGAGTGATGTACAATAGTCCAGGGCGTTGTGTTGGACGTCTGCTTACATTCACAGTAATTTGCTAATATGGGCCTATACACACTGATATTAACGCTACATATGCTGGTCCATTCTTGTATGAAATGTATATCCTATTACCGTGTACTGAGGAGCAATACTACGTGATGCCACTTCCTATTTTGCCAGGAGGGTGAAAGGTTGTGTGCCATCACTTCCCGCAATGTCACTTGGGGGCATGGTCAAGTGCCATCCCTTCCTGTGATGTTATCAGAGGTCAAAGGTCGTGTGATGTCACTTCACTACCCCTGGCATTTCCGTGAAATTACGTCCCTGGTTAGAACTGTGTTCCATTGGGAGAGAGAACATACTTAAGTACACATTAACTCTTGGCTACAAACAATGAATTCAAGTCAACGGTTGGCATTTGGTTTATGAGTCTGCTTGCAGCTTGTCGGTTTTGTCTAATGACTCACATACCTGCATTGGCTCCTAGACACATATATCCCACATCTTCTCTGTAAAACAGAAGGTAACGGTGCAAGACAGATGTGTGTTTGACTAACATGTGTCCATTAGAGCAGTAGAGCCAATCTGCAGTGTGCATGTTGATACGTTCATGCTAACATGCATGACGTATGGGTACAAGGCTACCTGTAAATCACATGACCCATTGTGCGTGCTCTTCTTTCAGTTGGAAGACGCCTCAAACAGGTACTGTGCTGTCAGCTGTACAACCTTTTTCAGGAGCAGACAATGCACTACATTAACAGAAATCGTACACAATGTGTTGAATTAAAAAGCTCAGTTGATCATTGTCTCTGGCACGAAAATGTGACAATAGTCTAACCGAGGATTGTATGTTTCTGATGACATGGATGGGTACAGGCACAGACAGGGTCACACAGGACAGAGTGCCTTCATGCCTCTGAAGAGGATCCGGCAAAGGAGTGTTGGCCAAGCTGTGAAAGTGTCCATGCCAGGATATATGTCATGATCTTTCAAGATGTGCGTCTTGTTTCTGCTGTCCACATGTTAACACTGCACTGAGGCGCAACATGCATTCATTGTAAAATAGGGCACTTATACGTCTAGAAGCGTGTTGGTTAACATCGTGCAAATATTAAAGTGTGTGCATATCCGCATTATTATGCCAGGAAATCGGTACTGAAAACATGCTCTCATCGATGTTCGACATACACATTCCCTTAAAATCTACCCTTCTACACGGGCTTGCATATTATCTGTCGTGTCATCTGAAATGACATGCAGATTACTAATCATATGTGTCAGATCAACTCAGGATTGTGTCACAGGAATTAGGTCATTTTAGATGTGTAAAACAATAGGCTCATTTCCGGAGAATACACAGATTAAACAATTGTTTTCTCTAACACAATAGAGCAGCCACCCTTGTTATTATCGTGTGAAGCTGAGAGGACTGCTTCTCCCCGGGTAATGTGTAAGCATGTGTGGCATGCACTGGGGTCCATGCTGGTTTATGTTTATGGCAACAATGTACTCTGACACCAGTTCAAGCGTTGCAGCATGTGAGGGTCATGAAAGATGCGATGCACGAGAACGCGTAATGCTGTAAACTGCGGTATGCGTCCCTCCAGCTGTCTTTGCATGTCAGAAACAAGGCAGAGCAGATGTGGCAAAGGGCACGGGGGTCAAGCCCCGCGAAGAGCACGGACGGAGTGGGAAAGAGCTGGGTTCTCGTTGCTATGAAGCGCCACCAGCTGTCCTCTTTAATCCACAGCGCCATCCAAGCATCATATCAATGGTATGCACCGTTCTGGGCAGGGTCGCGCTTCCATCATTACAAGTCTGAAACGTTGCATAGCAAGGGATTTGGTTTGCTAGGCGCGTGTGCTGCTAGCATAGTTGGGGGGGGGGGGGGGGTTATAGCACTAAATACCTCCTTGAAGTATCTACCAAGAGTTTTGAGGAAAAGGCGCTACTTGCCCTTAGGCGCTTTGAGGCCCACATGCGAGTAGGGCTATACAATAATTATAAATAAATATATAGAACAAGGGAATAGTCTGAGCAAAAGGTTCTGAGCATGAAATCAAGATCAGTTAAATAGAGAGTAACAGGTGGGTCTTGAGAGTGTATCTTGAGTTTCTTATGGTCCTCTTGAAGGCATAGATGTGCAAGCGGGCTGAGTTCCATAGGTAGGGGCTTCTATGCTGGACAGATAGACCCCTAAATAGAGTGTGTTTGGACTGGTGCAGGACCAGAAAGCTATGGGAAGCAGATCCTAGGCACATGATTTTAAGGTTTAAATGTTAGTATTTTGCGCAGGTCACAACTGTTTCACAAATGTCTGAGTTCTATGCATAAACCAACTAACACATGTCTTATATATGCTTTGAAACTTCTCGGATGTATAACTTAACAAACACTGCAGTGTTCTGCCAACGGTTCCAGAAGGTGAAGCTTTCGCTGTTGGTGTATTATAGGCGTGTGCTCAACCATATATGACTAAACACATGTATATGACTCAGCATCTAAAATGGCATGGTGCTTCTTACATGAGTCACGGCGAAGAGTCTTAGTGAACATATAATCCGTCCCGCCATTTGGGAAGGAGTGTGCACTTGCCTTGTGTATGCCTCCAGTGGCTCAGGTTACAGCACTGTGAAAACACTGCAATGGAGGAATGAATAACGTAAGAAACATCCTTCAATGAATCTACTCACGAAGAAACTACAGGCTGGAATACACTGCTGGATCCCAAAAGCCACATCCCATGTCCAGTTTGTTGTAAGGAGGAACTAGGCAAGATGACAGCAAATGAAAGGGGACAGTGGGCTGAGAAGGTTTGTCAAAATCAATTCACAATACATTTCTGTGCTATGTGAAAATTCGGCAAGACATTTTTGGGTTGAATTTCGAATGCATTTCTGTTGAACTTCAACCAATCAATTCCAAACTGCAATGCAGATGAAAATCAATGAAATGAGTGTATATTTGTGAATATGCTCGAATTTGCACAATGGCCAATAATGTCCAAAGTTAGCAACTTCTCAATAGAAATAAAACAATTACCGTTGCCCAAAGTGCGTGATTCTCAAGTTTGATCATCTGTCAGCAGAGAGAACACAGTAAAAAGCATCGAAGGGCTGATTTCCAAAGAGGTTTTCGTACACTTTTTTTGCCAGTCTGACCAGGTAAACAATCTGTCAGGTACACAATATTCCACCAGGAGCCGGATTACTGAACAAATCAGGGAGAGCAAATGCATTTTGCACATATGTAAAAGGGATTTGCGCCAATTCAACTGTATTAGTGCAAGCATAAATAGCATTTGTATTAGTGCTAATGCAGTTGTGCAATGCCAAATTGTCCAGTAATGTGGCCGTATTTGTGAAGAACCTGTTTCCATGCAGACTTGTGACTTAATGGGCTAGATGTGTACATCAACCAATTAGCATATGTAAAGTGGTTGTGCCTAGAGGAGTGGTCAAAGAGGCACCTTTTCTCCATGGTCGTGTCTGGCCCTTGTTTGCACCTAGCATGCACTCGTTCACTTTTCTCCTTCCCGTATGAAAGGTCCTTGCCTTGCATGGGACTAGACCATGAGGATAAACTAATTCGTTTTGGATCAGGATGCATTTCCTACTGCAATTTGTGGTTGCTGAGCATTAGGCACTGTTCACGTGGAATTCTTTGCAAGTGATCATGTGCCTGGAATTTGCATGTGGCGCAGGTAGAAATTGGGCCTGCTTCACTTTGTGGGTGCAAATGTATTCCTTTGTGAATGAATCCTGGAGTCTGCCCAACCTGAAATTCCCATGAACAGTTTCCTTTTATTCTTCGACGCTGTTAGAACTGTGAAGTGGGAGAATGGGAGAAAAAGCTCCCCTCAATCTCCTCGTGACCATGGCCTAGAGGATCGCGGCCCAGACACCCACCACGAGATAAATTTGTCTATCTACCAGATGACAAGATACCCTGGTAAAAGAACATAAGGATATGCTCACCAGCCTGTCCTACTCAAGCCGACACCGGTGGCATGGATGAACTTGACTAAGACCTTAACAACAAGCACCCACATCGTTAGAGATGCCATAACGACCTAGCCAACTGCCAAGAACACACGTGCCACCATGCACACTGGTCACTCACGCACCACCCTACATGAAGAATATATTCAGTGCTATGACGTAGGTGACGGATACACCCACTGACGTGCATCTTTATTATTTTTCACATAGGGTTTTTAGTAACGCAGAAACGCAAGGCGCATAAAGCACTCGCGTATACGCTTGCTGACGCTTCTCCCACCCCTCGCATCGTGATGAGAATATAAAGAAGACGTAATACTGCCTAAGAAGCCATGTGAAACTGCAACACAGGTGCCGTGCATTACACATCCCCACCCATGAACCAGGCCCAAGTAGGCCGCAAGCAAGAACCGCATGAACACTGTATGAGCGAGAGTACAAGTGATGACCATGCAGAAGGAGCCCAGCGAGAGCTCACAGCCAAGGGGGCGATGTTGCAACTTGTATGCTACCAGCCGGCGCCAAGGTCACACCTGTAAGCAAAGCCAAGCACACATATGCAAAATACAACTTTAAATGTGCAGAATTCCGCTCCAGCTACGGTCTCTCCACACGTGACCAAGCCGCCCTGACAAAGTGCCAGACCCACGAGGAAGAAGTCGCCTGGATCCCACGTCTGGGACACAGGTTGCAACAGTGAAATGACTAGATGGACACCTACAGCGATGGGAATGGCCTGCTCTCAGGCCCATGAGCAAACCCGCACATTGTCTGCACAAACACATAGTTACACATTGTTGCTAGTGACAGGTACCCCGCGAGCTGGGAACGATGATGGTCCCAGACTGGGGGGCTCGCGGGAGGGCCAATCAGAACATGGGGGCACTCATCACTGACGTCACTAACATTAGCCAATCATTAGGGGTCTTCGTGTAACAATTTTCAAGTATCTAATAGAAGGGACAACCCAATTATACCACCTGACTCATCCTTAACCACTAATATTGCTCTCTATATGTATACTATACTAACCCTACCACTCGAGGAACCAATCCGGAGTGGCAATACGTTTTTTCGCTAACTTTCCCAGGTGACGCAAGTAGCGCGTCATACTGTGGCAAAAAGGGCCTGCGGGCCCCACGAATTTTGAGAGTCTGGACGGACGGATACGATCCTAGACCCATCCCTGCCGTTATTTTAATAAACACTAGAACCGCCTTGCTTCTTGTGTGTGTCTCATACTCATTTTGGGGAAACACGGGAGGAGTTGGGGTCTCCCAGCCCAGAGGTCCGCGGACCGCTCAGCTGACCCCGGGATAACCACCCCGACAAGTTGGAGGCACTGCTGAGATCTGTTTATGATCTATTTTTTATTTTTTTTATTTTTCCAAGGCCTCTCATTGCGAGGAGGCCCGGCGGCGCGGTCCCCTCTGCCGCTGCCCCCTTTTTTGAGGACTACAGGACCATCGCGGAACTGCGAGAAGACCGGACAGCGCAATCCGGATATTGGCCCTCGGGAGCCGGTTGAGAAGTATCCCGCCCGCGGTTGGCGAGTGTCCAGACGTGGTCCAGACGAAGTCCAGACGAGGGGAAGTGGCGAGCCGCTTGGAGGGCTGCATGCAGTCCAGCGGTGGAAGGAAAGGACCGACGACATGCCCCTAGCGAAAGTAGTGAAGAAGGAAGAATGCAGAAGGAAGAATGCAGTCCAGCGGCCCCGCATCAAGAGAACTTGGTGAGTATGTCACACCCAACAAGCAATGTGAGATTGTGAGGGAGGGGGAAGAGTTGTAATAAGGGCAGCGGGAGGTGTTACTAAGGTGTGCGGCAAACATTTCATCAATTAGTGTTGACGGTGAAGTGAGTGGTAGCGGGACAGGCGTGAGAGCCGTCCGCTACAACGTCCCGGACAAGGGTGGATGGAGCAAGAAAGCACCACGTGCAGTTGTTCGTAGGCACTGATTGGCCTAGGTCGTGGCCACCTGTAAAGGGGGGTGTGTGGCTTTCCTACGAATTGGCGGTTGTTGATCAATGAGTAGATGAGGATCCCCATTGATCGAGCAATGAAGCTCGATAAATAGATGACGTTTTCCTGTAGGTGGTAGCTAAAATTGTTGCCTAGTACGGAAGATAATTGGCTGGTTAAGCCCTCCCAGTGAGGGCCGTATCACACGCGAAGTGACGCAGCGTGCGCAGTCCGATTATACGAGTGTATTGTTGGTTACCTTGTTCCAGGCGTAACAAGAGGACAGCTGTGGGAGTAACTGGGACAAACAGTTAAAACTTATTGCGCGCTCTCTTTAAGTGTAAAAGATCTTACCGGTAGTTGTTGGAAGAGGTCGGTGACGTCACCCATAGGGCTTTCATAGGATACCTTGACCACACAGCATTGTTGAAGGGTGGTAGGGAAGTGAATAGAGGGCAGGGGGTGCGCACGGAGGTCGTCGGCCACCCCAAATATGGGACAGGTGGAGAGGGGGAAGTGACCGCGCACGGAGAACGCCGGCCACGCCGAGTGAGTTGGAAGGAGGAGGGGAGGAGAAAAGTGGGACGGCTGTATAAGCACGTCACACAGGGCATGCAGCCGCAGGGGGCTTCATGCGCCGTGGTCGCAAGGGGCCGTAATGGTATTAAGGAAGAAAAAACAAACACAGGAAAAGACAGTATATTTGCAATTGTTATATTTGGCTGTTTTCTTTTAGCGGACGGTCGCAAGTCCCCAAACTACGGGGCTAGGTAACGACAACTATACTAAAGGGAGCTAAAAACACAGTGTAACCATGTCATACGGGTTAGAATCGGGAGGGTGGGGGAATACCCTGACTACCCCACTCCAGCATATGTGTAAAACACTATCGCCCCATAGGGAAAAACTGATCAAATACAGTGTAGAATGGACACAATGGAAAGACAACAAAATGACGACACCCTGGCCGCCTAACGGCAGTTTCGACCCGTACGTCTAACACTCACTACTGACACACATACATAACACATACAAGGGGAAGAAGTTGGTGCATCACGTGGAGGTGTTTAACTTATGGAGGATGTTCCAGGGGTCCTGACCAGGACCAACCGGGATGTTCACTGTGGAGGAAACGAAGGAGGGGAAGAAGATTAAGGAGGAAGAGGGAAACGGGGAAAAGGAGGTTGATAGCGCACAGTGCGCGGGAAAAGACCGAGAGGGGGACGAAAAGCTTAGCATCACAAATGAAATGGAAGTAAAGAAGGAAAGGACCGACGACATGCCCATAGCGAAAGTAGTGAAGAAGGAAGAAGGGGGGTTATATCCTGTGACGGAACTATGAGAAGCAGTAAGACAACAACTAACGGCAGCTGAGGGATATTCGAACCCCACGTACAGCCCACCACCATATACAGCCACAGGTAGCTACACAGGGGGGAGGGAGAGACAAGTACGGTAGGCCCAATTTGTACGAAGGTGCACCCAAGGGAAGGGAAGAACAGTGAAGAACCCATCCCAAACATAGGACACGACAAGTGGGTAGCAGCGCAGGTGCTGTTAAAATTGCGAGGGACACTAACGGGAGAAGAAAAGGAGGTAGTACGGAGAATGAACAAGGACGATGAGGGTAGCAGTGAAATAAGAGGGGAGGAAGCTAAAACGAGAGAAGGGGAGCTGTCACGAGAAGAGGAGGAGATGTTGGAGGAACGATTGGCAGAATTAAGGAATGAGCAAAATGCATTGATGAAACAGCTCGAGGAAGAGGAACGAGGGAGAAGGCGGGAAAGAAAGGAAAGTAAGGATGAGTTAGAGAAAATGAGGGAACGAACTGAAGAACGGAAGAGAGAAGCTGAGAGAATGAAGGCAATAGCAGAAAGGGTATCTCGAGTAGCACAGCGGGACTGGAAACGAGAGGAAGAAGAGAAAGAAAAGGAAATGGAACTATGGAAGAAGAAAATACTCTCAGAGAGCACCAGGAAATACGAGGAAGGTAAAGTAATAGAAAGCATATTAGAAAGGGAGAGAGAGAGAGATGTGAAAGGAGGAGAGAGGAAGAAAGGATATTAGAGAAGGTGAGTAATGAGGTGATGGAGGAATTGAAAAAGAAAAGAGAGGAAATAGGTGGTGAAATAGTGGAGAAGAGGGAAAAGGAAAGAAGAGAGAGGAAAGGGGGGAGTGGGGTAAGGACATATGTACGTCAGGATGCAGAAGTAGCCACAACATCAGCTACAAAGGGGAGCAATTGGTAAAGGAGAAGAGGAAGGAACGGATTTAATAGACTTAAAAACGGTGACGATTAGGGGGAAAAGGACAGATTGGGGGTTGTCGCTCCTGGATGAATTCTGCAGCGAAGAAGAAGAGGGAATGGGGGGAGAAGGAAGAAGCAGTGGTAGGAAAAGCTTAGACAAATTGTACATCACCCGCACCAACCGGGAATCACCATGGGCATGCAGAAAGAAGGAAGAAGTGGAGGGAAGTGTGGAGAAAGAACGAAAAGTGGCGGGAGGGCAAACATGTACAGTTACACTCGCATCATTCCGCCCAACATGCCCGCCCACACCTGCTCCTGAACACACCCCCTACGCCGGCAGGCTTAGAGATCTCCCCGGACGTAGGCAGGAAGAACGGACACACACACCTGCATTAAATAAAGAAAATAATAAGAGAAGGGGGAGAAATGAAGGGGAAGCTACAACAAGCAGCAGTAATATGGACATGACAGATGATCTAGTTGACACAGAAGAAGAGGAGGTGTATACGGACTCCACACCGCGACAACTGGGGGGACAGATGGGGCACAATCTAATGCCGCTATTGGAGAGGGGGGGTTAGACCACAATACGTCCCTTGGACGCATGCCGATAAGGAAAATATAAAGTGCAGGCTCCCATCACTAAGTGGAGGAGCGGGAAAATGGATATACGAGATAGAAAAGCACACTGCAGGACAGAAACTAGTAGTAGGAGACGTGAAGGGCCTATTAATATCAATATTAGGGGATGCGGCAAATGACATCTGGAAGAGGGCGGGATACCCCGGGGTTACAATAACGAACACATCACATGACGGGGCGCCATTTGTGAATTGCAGGCATGCATTATGGCAAACTCTGAGGGTACAATACCCAGACACCTCAGATATAGGAGCAATTACATCACGCAAGATGCGTGAGAATGAAGATCCTGTTGATTATATCCAGGAGATTCAGGAGAAGTGGCGCATGGAAACTAGAGAGCAATGGGACAAGACACCAGCAATATTTTACCACATACTGATACAGGGACTTCCGGAGACAGTACAAAAACAATTGAAGAAGATAGTGGGGATGGAAGCCAAGGCCTGGCGGGAAATACAATTAACAATAGTACACCATTGTAGGATGTGGCAAGAAAAGATGAAACAAAAAGAAGAAGATAGAAAAGCGGAAGAGGCTAAATTAGTGCAGAAAAAACGGACTAAGTACACCATGGTAGGAGCACTAATAACTACACCAACAACAGTGACACCAAACCCCACACAAGTAGTGGCCGCACAGGATCCCTCACAACTACAAACAGCACCCCTACCACAATCACCACAACTTATAACACAACAGATGCCACCACCCCCACCATACACGACTAACATAGGAGGAGGGTATATGGTACCAGGAAATGGATATTATAACAACATCAGGGGAACGGGAGGAATGGTGAGGGGGAGGGGATATGGCCAACCTGCAGAACAGCAAGGGGGAGGATTTCAGAGTTTCTACCCCAATGGCCAACCAGGGTACCAAGATAATGCAGGAAGTTTCCCATGGCAGACCGGGGAACCACCTATATGTTGGGTTTGTGGGATGTTAGGACACATGTCACGTATGTGTAGAATGAGACCCTCCCCACCAGCATGGGGGTAACAAGGACAACAAGGGCCTATGAGGGAGCAGCAGGGTTACCAACAACCACAGGGACTACGACAGAGCAGCACACAGCAGCAATTAGCAACACAACAACAGTTGCAGACATATTCACTACCGCAACAACAGGTGGCAATAACACAACAACACCAAGTACAGCCAGTGCAACAGCTCACTCAAATACAGAACCATAAGTTAACCCCCACCGATACACAGCTACAACAAACACAGTTGGGAATGGTGATTATCCTGGGAAACAACCCTTACACAGGAAGCGGTCAGTCATTATACCCACAATAGGACAGCCCACAGACGTCCTTGGTGTGTCCCATCCTGTCGATAACACCTAATAGTGTGGAGGAACCACGCATTGAGGTAACGATAGGTGACAAAAAATGATTATTCCTTGTTGACACTGGGGCAACCAGGTCTTGCATAAGGGAGGGTAGATTCAAAATGTCAGGTGAGGCCATGAACACCCAAGGATTTTCTGGGGCTAGGGGGCTGGTTCCCTTTACTGATAACATCTCCTTATCTATTGGAGATTATGACATGACTGTCCCGCTCCGGTACTCAAGGGAGTCGCCAGTGAGCATACTTAGGAGGGACGTAATGAGCAGATTAAATATGACAATCTCCTTCACGGAGAATGGCATAATTTGCTCCACACCAGGAATAAACATGCTTACTGCACGACAAATACTGCAAGCGTACTGTGGCCAGACAGTAGCTCGAGCTGAGCCGGTGGATGGCGAACTGTTCCAGTACGGAACAGACATGGCATTTGCCTGGATGCCAGGAATAGAAGGAAAGATCTGGAGGAGGCCAGCAGCATATTTGTTCAGGCCTGAGACACCAGCCAATGAACCAGAAGGGAAAGTGATTTTGGTGAGCATCGAGAGTATCATAGCAACTGCTGATTATATCGCAGTACATGCCCAAGACAGGGAAGGGAGAGCACGGAGGGCAGTGATAGCCCTTGCTAAGGGATGCAGGCTCACCTAGGTGTCCGATGAAGAGCTCTTTTCAGAAGACAGGGAAGAAGGAGAGATGGTATTTATGATGAGTGTAGATATATGGCTAAGAGTGACGTATAAGCAAGTGGCACAGAAAATGTCCATGGCACTCGAGGCACCCGCATCTACGCCAGTTCCATTAAACGAGGAAGATATGGCTAAGGTTCCAGCATCACTGTGGACCACCAGTCCCTATGATTTGGGCTGCATAAAGAGTATTGGAGGAGTAAGAATAAAGCTGAAAAAGGGTGCAATACTACCTAGAGTGAAACAATACCCACTATCAAAAGAGGCAGATGAGGGCATATACAAAACCATAACGGCCCTGATAAATATTGGTACCGTCAGAATCACCATGTAACACAAGGAGGGTCTTGGCATTTTATCCAGGACCTCAGACCCTTGAATAACATTGTAGAGGCAGAATACCCCATAGCAGCAAACCCAGCCACAATATTATGTGGAATTCCGGCAGAGGCCTCACGGTTCATTGTGATTGACCTCAAAAATGCCTTTTTCTCAATACCCCATGCACCCAGATTCACAAGACTTGACAAGCTTCACATACAGGAACACAAAATGGAAACACACCAGGTTACCACAAGGGTACTGCGAGTCACCCTCAATTTTCAACAGAGTAATACAGATGGACTTGGGAAACATTGAATTAGAAAGTACGGTGCTGCAATATGTTGGCGATATAATAATTTGCAGCACAACCGAGAAAAGGTGCAGGGAGGACTCAATGAAAATGCTGACAGTGCTGGCTGAAAAGGGGTACAAGGTAGACAAAGAAAAGTTACAGTACTGTCCGGAACAGGTACTATATATTGGTCAACTAATATCCCAGCACGGAAGAAAGATTGCACCACAAAGAGCACAAGCTATATCCAACACGCCACAACCACAAACGGTGAGGGAACTGCAGCAGTTCCTGGGATTATGAAACTACTGTAGAGCATGGGTTTTTGACTACAGGTCATACATAGGACCCCTACTTGAGGTATTGAGAGAAGCACACAAAGGGGAGAAAACATTGGGATGGACAAGGGAAATGAAGGAGGCATTTGACGAGTTGAAACACGCCATATCCACTTCTCCGGTACTAGCCACCCCAGATTATGAACGACAGTTCTTCATTTTTTCGCATTGCGACTCAGCAGTAATGAAAGCAGTATTGACTCAGAAAACCAGCATGGGACACAAGCCAATAGCGTTCTACAGCGGTCACTTGGACCCTGTCATGCTAGGACATTTCCCATGTGAACAGAGTCTCGCCGCAGCTGCATTTGCGGTGGAGAAATCATCATGCCGGTCAAGTGGCACAGTGAGTAGAGCGCCCGCTTTGACACCCGTGCAGAGCCTGTTAACGCAGGTTCGAATCCCGGCGGGGCCAAACTCAGCCTTTCATCCTTCCGAGGTCGATAAATGAGCACCACACACCGTGGGTAATAATAAGCAGCGCTCAGATACCTGAGGGTTTGTAGCGCTATATAAAAGCCTAATTATTATTATTATTTATTATTATCATCGATTACAATGGGGTGCCCCACCACACTATTTGTCGAGCATGCGCTATCTGCAATATTGAATAAGCCTAAGTCCACACTAACCACACAGAGGGCGTCAGGTTATGAGATCATCTTGTCTAGACCCGAATTGCCAATTGTCAGATGCAGTACAGTTAACCCAGCCAGATTTACAGCGGAAGTTATTGAGGAAGGTGATTATGCTCACGATTGTACACAGACTATCGAAATGTACTCATGCACTAGAAAAGTTGAAGAGGATGCAATTAAGGGTGGAGAGATTTTGTACATTGATGGGTCATCAACAATAGACCAAAGTGATGGGATAAGGAGAACTGGGGCAGCAGTTGTAAAAATGACAGAAGATTTGATGTATGTCCTGGTGAAATGCGTGCAGTTACCTCAGCATTATTCGGCTCAAGCAGCGGAATTGGTTGCACTGATCTTGGCATTAAAGGAAAGCGTTGACAAAAGAGTTACTATATATTCCGATAGCGCATATGTCACGTCAACCATTCACTCGGGACTGATAAAATGGCAGAGAAGAGGGTTTAAGAGAGCTGATGGCACCCCAGTGCAACATGCTCTTTTGTTAGCAGAATTAATTGAAGCAATGAATGATCCCCAAGAGATAGCTTTGGTTAAATGCCCGGCACACACTATTGGAGACGACCATATCTCGAAAGGGAATGAAACAGCAGACGCACATGCCAAGCATGCAGCATACTTTGGTGAAATATGGAACCCCCCAGAGTCATAGAGAGGGAGGGGAATGGCAAAACAGATGATGATGAAAGAAGGGTACACCCATCTTCCCGCAACACAGATAATGGAATTACAGGCAGCCGCACCAATGACAGAAAAGGAACTATGGGTAAAAAGAGGATGTACGATGTCCCTAACTGACGCACTGTGGTGTCAAAATAACACCGGAAAGGTGGTCATGCCATTGGAACTGTTGAACACCGCCCTGGCCCAGCTCCATCATCCAGCTCATACAGGAAAGGAAGTAATTGCAGCACGAATTAGGGAAGATTGGTTCTGCCCCAAGTTAAATTCTCCTGTAACACATTTCATTAGCAATTGCCTCACATGCCAACAGTTTATGGCCGGTCACATGCTGCAAGTGATAAAAGGTACTATACCCTGGCCAGAGGGACCCTTCCTACACATTCATTGACTACGTTGATATGATCAATGTATGTCAAGGACATAGGTATATGATTGTAGTGGTATGTCCATTCTCCAGGTGGATCGAGGCCGGACCCTGCTCACATGCGGATGCGTTCAGAGCAGCTAAATTTTCAATGAGAGAGGCCTTCCCCAGGTGGGGTGTGTGCGAAATGCTGCGGTCAGATAACGCCCCACACTTTGCTAATGAAATGTACCACCCGCAGGCCAACGGTATATGTGAACGCCTGAATGGCCTATTGAAAGAAGAAATCGCAAAAATTCAGCAGACAATCAAGAAGAGCTGGTTGTACTGTCTTCCGCTGGCTCTATTTGAGCTAAGGAATAGGCCAGGGTCTGATCACCACCTCACTCCACACGAGGTGGTGACAGGATGTCAAATGCGCCTTCCTCTAACCCCTACATCAAGAGCATTCACGGACCATGAAAACACTGCAACTGTTCTTGGTGACGAAATGTATCAATATGTGTCTTCTTTGATTACTAGTGTAGCTTTTGTATCTGAACAGCTCGAGCGCATGCGGGGCGGGTCAAAGAGTTCTCAACAAGAAGACACCAACAAGGAACTTGGAAAGGAAAGACTATGCACTATTGCTAAAGGTGACCATGTGCTACTCCGCAACTTTAATAGAAAGTGGAACGGCCCACGCTTTACTGGTCCTCATTTGGTAGAAGAGGTAGCTACCAGAGCGGTGAAATTGTAGGATAAGCGTGCCTGGAATCACCTACACGATGTAAAGATCTACAAACTCCAGACATGCCCTAGCGTTAAGAATAGGGCCATTGGAAGAACAACGACATCAACAGCATCGGCTACAGAGAAGGAGACATCGACCACAGCTGATGACAATAGTGTCACTACACTTGATCACCCCCCAGATTCACCAGAAGCAACTATTGCCATAGACATTGGACGCTTGCCCACAGCCCATCCCATGGTCACGAGATCACAAAGTAAACAAACTTCTGCCCAATTGAGCCCCAGCCCTCCTCCACTCTAACGTCACCCCCGATTGACGGACGTTGTATAACAAACTTGGGTTTTGCACACACATATAAAACACTTGTATGTTTTCTCTATTTTTTCTCTCGCACATGCAGGTACCGTGTATAATTGTATTGTTTAGAAAATAAGTAACTAACAGTGTGCTCTGCCCAGGAGTAGATGCTGCCCACGGATGATAACACCCCTGAAGCCCTATCACACCAATTTGTATATCATATAAGAAGACCAAAGTACCTAAAAAGAAGAAAGGTACGCGTATATTACACTGCATTTGTTTTGGCCATAGAACACTCATTTCCCCATCTTCACGAGCACTTACCGGCTCTAAGAGATAGATCACTAAGATTAGTGTGGGAACAGCTCTTCGCCTGGGCACTGAACGATTACCTGATAGGGAGAGCTTAATAACAACAACTAACAATAATAACAAGTATATTGAGGATTTTCAGGCGGGCACCTTTAACGTCTCAAGAATAAGCTGCCGGACTGCATCAAGGTAAGAGCAAAATGCCGGTGAGACTAGCTCTTGTAATAAAAATGATAGGAGTATTGGTGATCACTGGTCTGCTGGCTGCCTCTGTATGGCAGAAAAGTTATGCTATCAATATTATGGCTGCACCCAAAACTAACATGCCCCCTCCCACGGCTGCAACAGGTATGACGTCAGGTGGTACCAGCAACCATAAGGATAAGGGAAGTAGAGTTAAACGCAGCACATATACTGATAAAAAAGGTATTGATAATTACATAACAGATTCAGCACACGTCTCAAACAACATGTGGTACCAGCACATGACCCAAATTGGTAAGCAGACAACAGAAGATAGCTGTTATGTGTGCTCATTGATCTCATACGCCATGAGCACTTCACAGCATTCCTCGCCACAGAAATACAGGAAAAGACGGCACGATGTATAGTATATCTGGCCCTATTTCAAACGAGAGGACGATTTCAAGGAACGGTGGTGAGAATGCAGTGGGAAACAAGAGATACATACCCATACGAAAACAATTTCCTCAAGTCATATTTGAGTTACCATAAGAGCAGCTTACACGCTGAAGCATTCAGATACATGACGAGTGGCCCTGAAAAGGGAGAAACGAAGAAGATAACAATACCTACCATGTGATTGGTACGCCACCAAAGTTCCTGGTATACAAGGATGTTGGGAAAGGCCACTGATAACAATAACAGGGAAGGTATACATGAACAATGAATGGGAAATAGGAGTGGTCGGTAGCAACATGATAACAAGAGAAAATATTACCACCATACAGGAACACAACAACAGATGTTGGACGACATGGGGCAAATACGTACCCATGCTGACATAGATGGAGAAGGATGAAGACCCAATAAGCATACTACCGCTGACCGCGCCCAAGTTATGCTACCAACACAGAGGAGATGTGGAGGTGGGATACAACACCAAATGTGGAAGCGTGTTAGAACTACCAGAGGGGGGTGCTGGAACGGCGGTAATAATGGATCACTATTGGGCCTGCGGAGATAAAGCATACCACACCTTGCCTCCGTTGTGGAATGGTATATGCACAATGGTACACATCAACGTACCATCACTAGTGGTGCCCCAAAAACATGTGAACATGGCCAATTTCCCAAGAATGGATGAAGGAAACAAGAGGAAGAGGAGATCCGTACAATCACAGGAGGGAGAGAACAACAACAACAATAACGTCCTAACAAGGATAAAGAGACAAGGAGAACCCCTGACAGGAAACTATCTGTGGGGAAGGTCGGAAACAGCACTCACTTCTATTCCACCAGAACATGCTCTTCTCGTCAATAATACACCCAGGACTACAAGCTTATGCAAACGCTAAATGGCTCCAGATCACCCGATGGGAACTAATGATGACGATTAATTCAACAGTAAACGGATTCAATGCCATAAAAGAGGAGCTGCGAGCAGTAAGAATGGTAGCACTGCAGAACAGATATGTACTGGATCTTCTCACAGCAATGGAAGGAGGGGTTTGTGCAAAAATAGGACAATGATGCTGCACATTTATTCCTGCTAACGATGCAGATAATGGTACACTTACTGAAGCAGTATCACAACTGGCCCAGATGCACTCTAAAATGATGGAAGAAAGTAAAGGAGTAAAGAAGGATAGTAGCTGGTTTTCATTATTATGGTCATGGATGCCATCATGGCTGTCAGACGGGCTGAAGGTAATAGTTGGATGCATACTACTGGCTGCAACTGTATTGATTGTAATAAGGTTCTGGAAGGCCAGGAAGGCACGCACTACAGACAAAATGATCGAAATGGTTGGCATGCACCCCTTGATGCCAACTGATGATGACCAGCACACTGACGTGATAATAAAGGAAAGAGAGAAACTGCGCAAACAGATCATCACCAATCATTTAGACCCACCATCTGTAAAGCTTGAGAACCCAAGAAACCAGAGGAGCTATATTGGAAGATGAGTATACTGCAAACCGGGAGGGAGCTGTGTTTATATGTACTGGTCATTTGAAGACCATGTCAACCACTATGGACACTTGGGAGGAGTAACTAAAATATGGAGAGTAAGAGGAGATAAAGAGAAGGATATGTTTGTGGTCGACAAGTCGACCAGAGGGGGGACTGAAGTGGGAGAATGGGAGAAAAAGCTCCCCCAATCTCCTCGCGACCATGGCCTAGAGGATCGTGGCCCAGACACGCACCACAAGATGAATTTGTCTATCTACCAGATGACAAAATACCCTGGTTCAAGAACATAAGGATATGCCCACAGCCTGTCCTACTCAAGCCGACACCTGCGGCATGGATGAACTCAACTAAGACCTTAACAACAAGCACCCACATCGTTAGAGATGGCATAACGACCTAGCCAACTGCCAAGAACACACGTGCCACCATGCACACTGGTCACTCACGCACCACCCTACACGAAGAATATATTCAGTGCTATAACGTGGGTGACGGATACACCCACTGACGTGCATCTTTATTATTTTTCACATAGGGTTTTTAGTAACGCAGAAATGCAAGACGCATAAAGCACTCGCGTATACGCTTGCTGATGCTTCTCCCACCCCTTGCATCGTGATGAGAATATAAAGAAGACGTAATACTGCCTATGAAGCCATGCCAAACCGCAACACAGGTGCCGTGCATTACACATTCCCACCCATGAACCAGGCCCAAGTAGGCCGCAAGCAAGAACCGCCATGAACACTGTATGAGCGAGAGTACAAGTGCTGACCATGCAGAAGGATCCCAGCGAGAGCTCACAGCCAAGGGGGCGATTTTGCAACTATGCTACCAGCCGGCGCCAAGTCACACCTGTAAGCAAAGCCAAGCACACAGAAGCAAAATACAACTTTAAATGTGCAGAATTCCGCTCCAGCTACGGTCTCTCCACACGTGACTAAGCCGACCTGACAGAGTGCCAGACCCACGAGGAAGAAGTCGCCTGGATCCCACTTCTGGGACACAGGTTGCAACAGTGAAATGACTAGATGGACACCTACAGCGATGGGAATGGCCTGCTCTCAGGCCTATGAGCAAACCCGCACATTGTCTGCACAAACACATAGTTACACATTGTTGCTAGTGACAGGTACACCGCGAGCTGGAAACGACGATGGTCCCAGACTGGGGGGCTCGCGGGAGGACCAATCAGAACATGGGGGCACTCATCACTGACGCCACTAACATTAGCCAATCATTAGGGGTCTGCATGTAACAATTTTCAAGTATCTAATATAAGGGACAACCCAAGTATACCACCTGACTCATCCTTAACCACTAATATTGCTCTCTATATGTATACTATACTAACCCTACCACTCGAGGAACAAATCCGGAGTGGCAATAGGTTTTTTCGCTAACTTTCCCAGGTGATGCAAGTAGCGCATCATACTGCAGCAAAAAGGGCCTGCGAGCCCCACGAATTTTGAGAGTCTGGACGGACGCGTACAATCCTAGACCCATCCCTGCCATTGTTTTAATAAACAGCAGAACCGCCTTTCTTCTTGTGTTTGTCTCATACTCATTTTGGGGAAACACGGGAGGAGTTGGGGTCTCCCAGCCCGGAGGTCTGCAGACGGCTCAGCCGACCCCAGGATAACCACCCCGACAACTGGCTATGGCAGGACACACATTGACCCCTTTCATATCTCAACCCTACACTTTTAAGGTAGTTGGTCGTCTAGCAAGGACATGCCTTAAGAAGTGTATCTAATGTAACATAATATGAATGGCTCTTGTAGGAAATGAATTCTGCCATGAGGCCTCTTATTGACTTTAGTTCCTAGAAGAGAAAGAAATGGGTTAGTGGTGAGTGCGGTGGAGGCGAGATGAAAAATCAGAGGCGTTGATGCATGCAGATTGGAAACATATGTTACTGTATGTTAGACGATTCTAAGGGAGTTGTTTGTGACATTTGGAGTGTGGGTAGCAAGAGGGGTGGACCAGGTGTTTTTATCCTTTTTGGTCCCTTGCCTGCTGAGTTCTCTCCTTTGAGTGTGGATCGCTGCGTGGAGTGGATTTACTGTGGTGAGTTGGAGAGCAAGATTTAGAGATAGCTTGATATGAGTTTAGAGGAGTGGAGATGTTCAATTGGCCAGCTGCTGCAGTGTCTTGTTATTCTTTTTTTCCTTTGGTTGACTGGTGCAATGTACAGTGGAAACATGCAGAACGAAGAGGAGAGTTAGGGGTGGCTGCTACTGGGTGAACTTTGGCCTCATTTACAAAATATTTTGTGCAGCGCATATTGACCTTGTGCCGGCAAAGTACACTTTGTGGCATGCTGAAATAAATTCTTATTCACGGATTGGATTTTGTGCTGGTCCTTTATAGTTTGCGTTGTGGTGGTGCGCTTTGCGCTACACAGTGTGCAATGCACGGGGAGGGCCAGCGAAACTTACTAAATAGGGGGCGGAACATACAAAATATCCATTCAAGGTGGAAAATGAGCAAGAACATGGGCGTGGGTAGGCAGGCACTGTGCAAACAACAACCACACTCTATCAAGCACTAAGGAAACCCTATTCACAGAAGCTATTGTGCAATTGTCTTGAGTCCACTCCTTAGATGTCGCAAAGCACAAAGCTCAATGAAAGCACACTTATAAAAGCACAATGCAACCCCATTGAACTTGCACATTGCTGCACCCGGCATTGCTAGCACTGATCCTACTACATGGAAAAAGGAGTAGGAGGATGAGGAGGAGGGCAGAATCTTCCATCCACAAACTACATTATTTGGGATGACAGATGAGGATGTGTATGGAAGATGTTGATTCCCTCCCTATGATATGATATGATATGTCATTTGTAACGCACTTATACACAAGTGTTTCAAGGCGCGATGAGGCAGGTAGGGGGGAACAAAGGGAAGACAGACAGCGATCCTACTAGGCCAGGTGTCATTCAGATTGCGAAGTTCTATGTCATCCTAGAACTGGTCAGGGAGTGGGAGAATGACCTGGCATCAACCCGCATGTGCTCACAGGCAGGGGCACCCCATGTGAAAGTACTATCAGCTTTACACTTCCTGGCTACTGGACCATTCCAGCATATCATAGCCATTATCAGGGGCATATCACAGCCCACACAATCCAAGTTCCTCCACCTGGTATTGCGCTGCATCCTGGCACATGTGCATGAGTACATATATATGCCACACACACTGCAGGCATGGGAGAGAGTGTGCCAGGAATGCTATGCAGTTGCACACTTTCCACGGTTTCTGGGACACTTGTAGTGCTGCAGCCCCCCTCCCCAAGACTGAGCACTTTTATTGCAACAGGAAAGAGTGGCTCTCATTAATGCGGAGGTGATCTGTGATGTCAAGGGACACATCACGCATGTCAATTACCAGGGATGCACGCATGACAGCTACATCTTCTGCCATTCCCCCATACACCAGGCCCTCGCATCGGGAACCTTTGGAAACACCTGGCTTGTGGGTGGGCATCAAATATCACATACACACAAGTAAACATAATCACATCACATGAACACAGGTAAACAATACTTGCAAAAAATAACCATTTCCCTGTTTGCAGGGCACAACAGTGCCTTCCCACACTCACCATTCCTGCTGGTACCCATCAGTAATCCAGCCACCCCAGTTAAGGCAAGCTACATTATAGCACACGTAGCCACTAGGGGCATAGTGAAGCGCACATTCAAAGTGCTCAAGTCACTCTTCTGCTCCCTTGACCACTCAGGTGGCATATTGCTGAATGCACCCACTGTAGTTTGCAAGATCATCATGGCATGGTGTGTCCAGCAAAATATTGGCACACGTCGTGGCATAGCAGCAGAGCTTCAGGAGGACCATCGCTCTCATCCACAAGCACCACCCATACCCTTAGTAGGCCAAAGGGCACAGGGACAGGCAGGGGCGTTGCTAGGGGGGCGAAGGGGGCTATAGCCCCTGATCTTTTGGTTGTAGCCCCGGATAGAATCTCAGGAGCTACAGCCAAAAGACTAGCTAGCCCCCAGTCCCAACAGTTCCGACATCAGCATAGCCCCGGGTCTTTTCCAGGCCTAGCAACTCCCCTGGGGACAGGAAACATGCAATGAGGGTGTACAAATATGGTTCACCTGAACTGCAACCCTTGTGGAGCACACACAGTGTAGCCGCATCCTCAATGCCATTCAACTATGCAATTGGGCCAATACAGCTTGCTCATAACAACACCCTGAGAATGTGCGTCGTTGAGAGGCAAACTGTGTATGCCTCATAACATGAAAACTACAATGCCACCCCATCTAGATCCGTCACACCAAGTGCACAAACCACCAACACAGTCATAGCAAGTGGAAATAAAAGTATCCTTGTCACAGACACAACATCCTAAACAGAGTGAAGCCATTCCCAGGCACAATGTCACCATACCATGTGCTCCCTGAGTGGCACGCACCAAGGGCAGGGAAGAGCTCCACTGACTGCCATCTTCATGATGTCTCCCTCTGCACCATCGGTGCTGGCCCTGCTCACCTCCACTCAACACAGGTCAAATCCCATACCAGGGTGGAGCCATCCCCGGGCATAATCTCACCATACTATGTGCTTCCTGAGTGGCAAGCATCAAGTACAAGAAATGTCTCACCTGACTGCCATCTTCATGATGTCTCTCTCCGCAGCATTGCTGCTGGAACTGCTCACCTCCACACACCACTGCCATGTACATTCTCCTGCAATGGGGAAATTCAACAGGTGCCCACCCACCCTCTCGACATGCATGCCTCTGATACCCTCAACATGTGCCTATCCAATCATGAAGTCGTTCTGTAGGAACACTGGAAAGCAAACCAGCCAACCACAGGATACACAAACATAAATAAAAAGGTAAGGTAACACACCGCTCTCTCTCAAAAGTCCTTGACCAAATTAATAGTAATACATCAGAAACATGACACATGAGAAGGACATAATGGCGTTGTTTCCACATTGTCTCATGGGAACTCAAGAGAGGGATGTGTGCATGAGGGTCCCAATCACCACAAGATCCTGGTGATGTACGTTGCGAGTGGCAAAAAAGTAATTATGAATGCAGACCCTTGACAACTCCAAATGTGTCTTTTGGCAGTGGATGTCCCGTGTGGAAAACATTTCATCATGCAGCGACTGCCTGAAGGCATTCATGTCTTGATGGCGGGATTGCCTTAACGCCAGCATCTCTGGCTGAAGGCATTTTCTCTGGGCATCTGTGTCTTTATGTTAATGTTAATGTCAAAGGATATTTGTACCACGCACTATCACCACCGGAGTGGTCCCCTTGCACTCTGGCGGCTCTGAAAGAGGGAGGGGGGGTTGAGTTAGTGGGAATAGGCTGGAAAAGTGCAAGAGAACAGTGATTTGCTGTTGGCAGCCTCAGCCCGGTGGGTCCGTTGGCTGGGCTTGGGGTGTTTTACGATCGGTAGTCGTCGTGTGCTGTTGTGCAAGTCTATGTACGGTTTGTTTTGTTGTTGCAGTGTAGTGAAGTTTGTGCAGATTGCTGCGTTTTAGGCTTGTGGTTGTGTTTGGTTAGAGTTTGAGCTGTGTATAGAGAGGGGTGAAATTGTTAGTGGATTGGTTAGTTGGCCTTTCTGTCCTTGCAATTATGCCTAGGTGTGATGCTTGCTATCATTCATTATTCCATCTGAGTGTGTGGTGCTTGCTAATTTCAAAATTCTGTCTGTATGTGAGGAAGGCTAGTGATCATTATTCCATCCGGGTTTTGCCCTTGTTATCATTATGGATTCATCTAAGTGTGGCGTGTGCTAACATTCATAACCCATTCTAGATGTGAAGCAAGCTAAAATTGAGAATTCAATCTAAGTGTGGTACATACTAATATTTACATTTCTATCTAGATGCAGCACAGGCTAGATTGAGAACTCCATCTAAGTGTGGTACATGCTAATATTCACTTTTCTATCTAGTTGCGGTGCAGGCTAAATTGAGAATTCCACCTAAGTGTGGTACATGCTAACATTCACATTTCTATCTAGATGAGGCGCAGGGTAAATTGAGAATTCCATCTAAGTGTGGTACATGGTGTCGGGGGGAAATTCTCCCGGGGTCGGCTGGGCCGTCCGCGGACCTCCGGGCGGGGAGGCCCCAATGCCTCCCGTATATCCCAAAAGGAGATAGAGTATGAGACACACGCAAGAAGCAAGGTGATTCTGCTGTTTATTAAACAAAACGGCAGGGATGGGTCAAGGATCGTACGCGTCCTTCCTGACACTCTCTCCCCATCGTGGGGCTCGCAGGCCCTTTTTACCTTAGTATGACGCGCTACTTGCGTCACCTGGGAAAGTTAGCAAAAAACCTATCGCCACTCTGGATTGGTTCCCCGAGTGGTAGGGTTAGTATAGCATACGTATAGAGAACGTTGTTAGTGGTTAAGGGTCAGTCAGGTGGTATACTTGGGTTGTCCCTTCAATTTGATACATAAAAATTGTTACATGAAGACCCCTGAGGATTGGTCAATGTTAATGGCGTCAGTGATAAGGGCCCCATGTGCTGATTGGTCCACCCGCGAGCCCCCCAGTCTGGGACCATCGCTGTTCCCAGCTCGCGGTGCACCTGTCATTTGCAACAATGTTTCACTATGGGTATGTGCAGACAATGTGAGGATGTATTCATATGCTGGAAGGCCGACTACTCCCACCGCCGCAGATGTCCATTGAGTCGCTTAATTGTATCTGCCTGTGTCTTGAGACGGGGGATCCAGGCGCCTCCTTCCTCCTGGGCTTGGCACCATATCAGGTTCGGCTTGGTCACGTGAGGTGGGACCGTGGTTGAGGCAGAATTCTGCACAATTAATATTGCATTTCCCACTGTGTGCCTGGCTTAATTTGCAGGTGTGACCTTGGCGTCAGCTTGCGGTATGCGAGTTTGCAACGTTGTGCCCTTGACTGTCTGCTTTCGCTGGGCTCATTCTGCAGGGTCAGCAACCGAACTCTTGCTCATTCAATGTTCATGGAAGCTTTTGCTTGCGGCCTACTTGGGTCTGGTGCATAAGCGGAGCCATTTAATACACAGGCTCTTTAGGTTATGGTATCATATTGCTTCATCCCCAGTATCGTGTCTTCGTTATATTTCTCGTTATGGAGCGTGAGAAGCTTTTTAGATGAGTTCATTATGCGTCTTGCGTTTCTGCATTTTGAAAAGCCTATGTGAAAAATAATAAAGATGCACGTCCGTGGGTGTGTCCGTCGCCTACGTCATAGCACTGAGTATGTTCTTCGTGTGGATTGGTGTGGGAGTGTCCAGTGTGCATGTTTGCACGGGTGTGCTGACCGTTGGCTAGGTCGTCATGGCATCTCTAACGATGTGTTGATTTAGTGCTGGAGGGTTCAGTCGAGTCCATCCATGCCGCAGGTGTCGGCATGTGCAGGGCAGGCTGGTGGGCAGGCGGGTGAGCACGCGAGTGGGCACATCCGTATGTTCCTGTACCAGGGTATTTGGTCGTCTGGTAGATGGGCAAACTCCTCTCGTGGCGGGTGTCTGGGCCGTGATCCTCTAGGCCAGGGGTGAGAGGGGATTGGTGGGAGCCTTTTGTTCACTTTTCCCAATTCAGTCCCCCCTCTGGTCGACTTGTCGACCACAAACATATCCTTTTCCTTATCTCCTCACACTCTCCATATTTTAGTTACTCCTCCCAAATGCCCATAGTGGTTAACATGGTCTTCAAATGACCAATACATATATGCACAGGTTCCTCCAGGTGTGCAGTATACCCATTTCCCTATGTAGCTCCTTGGGTTTCTTGGGTTTTCGAGCTTCACAGATGGTGGGTCCAGGTGGTTGGTGATGATCTGGTTGCGCAACCTCTCTCTCTCTTTTATTATTGTGCCTGTGTGTTGGCCGTCATCTGCTGGCATCAAGGGGTGCATGCCGACCATTTCCATCATCTCGTCTGTGGTGCGTGCCTTCCGGGCCTTCCAAAATCTTATTATGATAAGTGCAGCTCCAGCCAAAATAATGCATTCAACTATAATCTTCAGTCCATCTGACAGCCAAGATGGCATCCATGACCATAGCATCGAAAACCACCTCTCATCCTTTTTCACTCCTTTACTTTCATCCATCATTCTGGAGTGCATCTGGGCCAATTGTGATACTGCTTCTGTTAGTGTACCATTAGCAGGAATGAATGTGCAGCATGATTGACCTATCTTTGCGCAAACCCCTCCTTCCATTGCTGTGAGGAGGTCCAGTACATATCTGTTCTGTAGTGCTACCATCCTCACTGCTCGCAGTTCCTCTTTTATTGCGTTGAATCCATTTACTGTAGAGTTAATTGTCATCATTAGTTCCCATCTAGTTATCTGGAGCCATTTTGCGTTTGCGTAAGCCTGTAGTCCCGGATGTATTATTGAGGAGAAGAACATTGCTGCTCTACTGAATAGTCTGTGTTCTGGCGGAATTGAAGTGAGTGCTGTTTCCGATCTTCCCCATAGGTAATTTCCTGTCAGAGGTTCTCCTTGTCTTTTCTTTCTATTCAGGACAGTGTGGTTGCCGTTGTTTTGGTTCTCTAGCCCCTTCTGAAGCTGTACAGATCTCTTCTTCCTCTTGTTTCCTTCATCCATTTTGGGGAAGTTCGCCACATTCACATGTTTCTGGGGCACCACTAGTGATGGTACATTAACGTGTACCATTGTGCATATACCATTCCACAGAGGGGGCAGTGTGTGGTATGCCTTGTCTCCACAGGCCCAGTAATGGTCCATTACTACTGCTGTTCCTGCTCCCCCCTCAGGTAACTCTGTCACGCTTGCACAGTTGGTGTTGTATCCCACGTCCACTTCTCCTTTATGTTGGTAGCATACCTTAGGTGCAGTCATCGGCAGTATTGTTATTGGGTCTTCATCCTTCTCTATCCACGTTAGCATGGGTACGTACTTGACCCAAGTCATCCAACATCTGTTGTTGTATTCAGCAATAGTTGTAGTATCCTCTCTCATTACCATGTTGCTGCCAACCACTCCTGTGTCCCATTTGTCATCCAGGTACACCTTCCCTGTTATTATTATCAGTGGTCTTTCCCAACATCCTTGTTTACCAGGAACTTCAGTGGCGTACCAATCACATGGTAGGTACTGTAGTGTTACTTTCTTTGTTTCTCCTTTTTCAGGGCCACTTGTTATGTATCTGAATGCTTCAGCATGTAAACTGGCCTTGTGGTAACTCAAATAACTCTTGAGGAAGTTATTTTTGTACGGGTATGTGTCTCGTGTTTTCCATACCAGGTGCACCATGTTCCCTTGAAATCTCCCTTTCGTTTGGAACAGTGCCAGGTATATTATACACCGTGCTGTTTTTTCATCTATTTCCGTGGCAACGAAAGTTCGGGACGCGCTCATGGCGTATGGGATCAATGAGCAGACGTAGCAGCTGTCTTCTGTTGTTTCTTTACCTATTTGAGTCATGTGTTGGTACCACATGTTGTTCGAGACGTGTGCTGAATTTTGTATGTAGTTGTGAATATCTTTATTGTCTGAGTATGTGCTGCGTTTTACTCTATTTCCCTTGTGTGGAATTTTGCTAGTACCACCTGACGTAACACCTGTTGCAGCTGGGGGTGGGGGTATATTAGGTTTGGGTACAGCAAAAATATTGATAGCATAACTGTTCTGCCATACAGAGGCAGCCACGAACCCGGTGATCATCAAAATCCCTATCATCTTTATTACAGAGGCTAGTCTCACCGGCATTTTGCTCTTACCTTGCTGCAGTCCGGCAGCTAATTCTTGCGACGTTAAAGTTGCCCGCCTGAAAATTCTCAATATGCTTGTTATTAGTGTTAGTTGTTGTTTTCAAGCTCTCCCTATCAAGTAGTCGTTCAGTGCCCAGGCGAAGAGCTGTTCCCACGCCAATCTAAGCGATCTATCTCTTAGGACAGGTAAGTATGGGTGGAGGTGGGGCATTGATTGTTCTATGGCCAAGAGAAGTGCTGTGTAGTAGACACGTACCCTCCTCCTTTTCAGGTACTTTGGCCTTTTTATGTAATAGACAAATTGGTGTGATAATTCTTCAGGGTAGTTATTGTCTGAGGGTATCATCTACTCCTGGGCAGTGAACTTTGTTAGTTATCTGTTTTCTTAGCAGTGCAATAATACACCGTACCTGCATGTGCGAGAGAAAAAAAAAGAGAACATTCAAGTGTTTACATGTGTATGTGCAAAACAATGTCCTTCAGTTGGGTTATTACTGCAGTGGGTAGGGGGTCGATGGGCAGAGGGTTTGGGGCTCAACTGGCAGAGGTCTCTTTACTCTTTGATCGTGTGACCATGGGGTGGGCGGTATGGTAATTACCCCTTTCTATTTCAGTAGTTGTCTTTGGGGAATCAGGGGGGTGCCAGGGTATGGAGACACTTTGCCCGTTAGCTGCGGTAGAAGTCTCTTCCTCCGTTGGTGACGCTGTTGCTGTTCTTCCAAAGGCTCTGTCGGTGACGCTAGGGCGGGTCTGGAGTTTGCAGATCTTTACGTCGTGTAGGTGATTCCAGGCACGTTTTTCCAGTAGCTTTACTGCTCTCGTTGATACTTCCTCTACCAGGTGGGGGCCAGTGAAGCGTGGGCTGTTCCACTTTCTGTTGAAATTGCGGAGTAGTACATGGTCACCTTTAGCAATTTTGCACAGTTTTCCCTTTTCCAATTCTTCATCTGCGTCTTCTTGTTGATCACTCTTAGACCCGCCCCGCGTGCGCTCGAGCTGTTGAGACACAAACACTACACTAGTAATCAAAGAAGACACATATTGGTACATTTCATCACCAAGGACAGTTGCAGTGCTCTCATAGTCAGTAAATGCTCTTGATGTTGGCATCAGAGGAAGGCGCATTTGGCGTCCGGTCACCACCTCCTGAGGGGTGAGGTGGTGGTCGGAGCCTGGTCTATTCCTTAGCTCAAATAGGGCTAGCGGAAGACAATACAGCCAACTCTTCTTTGTTGTTT
This sequence comes from Ambystoma mexicanum, assembly GCF_040938575.1. Classification (NCBI taxonomy): domain Eukaryota; kingdom Metazoa; phylum Chordata; class Amphibia; order Caudata; family Ambystomatidae; genus Ambystoma; species Ambystoma mexicanum. The sequence continues at coordinate 489,570,670 of NC_090930.1, forward strand.
GCTGTATTTTTGCAATTGCCTCCTTTAATAGGCCATTCAGGCGTTCGCATATACCGTTGGCCTGCGGGTGATATGCACATGCAAATTTATGCTTGATGTTCAGTAAGGATGTGATGTGCTGGAACATTTCATTGGCGAAATGCGGGCCATTATCTGACCGCAGTATTTCGTACACTCCCCACCTTGGGAAGACCTCCCTCACTAGGAATTTAGCTGCTCTGAATGCATCTGGGTGTGAGCAAGGCCCTGCCTCAATCCACCTCGAGAATGGGCATACAACTACAATCATATACCTATTTCCTTGACATACGTTGATCATATCAACATAGTCAATATGGATGTGTCGGAAGGGTCCCTCTGGCCGGGGTATAGTACCTTTTATCACCTTCAGCGTGTGACCGGCCGTGAACTGTTGACATGTGAGACAATTGCTGATAAAATTTGACACATAGGAATTTAACTCGGGGCAGAACCAATCTTCCCTAATTCGTGCTGCAATTACTTCCTTGCCTGTGTGGGCTGGGTGGTGTAGTTGGCTCAGGGCGGTGTTCAATGGTGCTAGTGCCATTACCATCTTTCCAGTGCTACCCTGGCGCCATAGTGCGTCAGTTGGTGACATTGTACATCCTCTTTTTTCCCATATTTCTTTTTCTGCCATTGGTGCAGCCGCTTGTAGCTCCATTATCTGTGTGGCTGGGAGATGGGTGTACCCTTCTCTTATCAACATCTCCTTAGCTATTCCCCTCCCTCTCCCTCTCTCTGATTCTGGGGGGTTCCATATCTCGCCAAAATATGTAGCATACTTCGCATGTGCGTCTGATGCTGCATTCCCTTTTGAGATATGATCTTCTCCATTAGTGTGTGCGGTGCATTTGACCAAGGCTAATTCTTGGGGGTCATTTATTACTTCAATTAGTTCAGCCAATAAGAGAACATGTTGCACTGGAGTGCCGTCAGCTCTCCTAAACCCTCTTCTCCTCCATTTGGACAACCCTGAGTGGACAGTAGACGTGACATATGCACTGTCGGAAAATATATGGTCACTCGTTTGTCAAAGCTTTCCTTCAACGCCAAGATCAGTGCAACTAATTCAGCTGCTTGAGCAGAGTAATGCTGTGGTAATAGTACGCATTTCATCGCCACACACACCGGTACCTCCGTCATTTTTACCACTGCTGCCCCAGTTCTCCTTTTTCCATCACTTTGGTCAATTGTTGATAACCCATCAATGAACAAGAGCTCACCTCCGTCTAGTGCGTTCTCTTCAACCTTTCTAGTACATGAGTACATTTCAGTAGTCTTTGTACAATCGTGTGCATAGTCTTCTTCCTGAATTGCTTCTGCTATAAACCTTGCAGGGTTAACCGTGCTGCATCTAACAATTGATAGTTCAGCTCTAGATAAGATTATCTCATAACCTGACGCCCTCTGCGTGGTTAGTGTGGACTTAGGCTTGTTCAATATTGCAAATAGTGCATGTTCCACAAATAGTGTGGTTGGGCACCCCATGGTGATTGCTGATGCTTTCTCTACCGCAAAGGCAGCTGCGGCGAGACCTTGTTCGCAAGGGAAATGACCTAGCATCACAGGATCCAAGTGGCCGCTGTAAAACGCTACTGGTTTGTAGCCCATGCTTGTTTTTTGAGCCAACACTGCTTTCATTACTGCTGAGTCGCAATGTGAAAATATAAAGAATTGTCGTTCATAATCTGGGGTGGCCAGTACCGGAGCGGTTGATATTGCATCTTTCAGTTCATCAAAAGCCTCTTTCATTTCCATTGTCCACCCCAACTTTTTCTCCCCTTTGTTAGCTTCTTTTAACGCCTCAAGTAGGGGTCCTATGTATGAGCTGTAATCAAATACCCATGCTCTGCAGTAGTTGCACAGACCCAGGAAATGCTGTAATTCTCTCACTGTTTGTGGCAATGGCGTTTTTGAAATGGCCTGTGCTCTTTGTGGTGCAATCTTTCTTCCATATTGGGATATGAGCTAGCCAATGTAAAGTACCTGTTCCTGACAGTACTGTAACTTTTCCTTGTCTACCTTGTAACCTTTTTCAGCTAATATTGTCAGCATCTTTAATGAGTCCTCTTTGCATCTTCTTTCGTTTGTGCTGCAAATTATTATGTCGTCAACATACTGCAACACTGTGCTTTCCACTTCAATGTTACCCAAATCCATCTGTATTACTCTGTTGAATATTGAGGGTGACTCGCAGTACCCTTGTGGCAATCTGGTGTGTTTCCACTTTGTGTTTCTGTAAGTGAAGCTTGTCAGATCTTGTGAGTCTGGGTGCAGTGGTATTGAGAAAAAGGCATTTTTAAGGTTGATCACTGTAAACCGTGATACCTCTGCTGGAATGCCGCACAATATTGTGGCCGGGTTTGCTGCTATGGGGTATTCTGATTCCACTATGTTGTTCAAAGGCCTGAGGTCCTGTATGAAGCGCCAAGACCCCCCTTTAGCCTTGCGCACAGGGTATACAGCTGTGTTGCATGGTGATTCTGATGGGACCAATATGCCATTATTTATAAGGGCCGTTATTGTTTCATATATGCCCTCATCTGCTTCTTTTGATAGTGGGTACTGTTTCACTCTGGGGAGTATTGCACCCTTTTTCAATGTTATTCTTACTCCCCCTTTGCTTTTTATGCACCCCACGTCATAGGGGCTAGTAGTCCATAATGATGTGGGTACTTTTGCCATATCCTCCTCAAAGAAGGGAACTGGGGTGGATGTGGGTGCCTCAAGTGCCATAGCAATCTTCTGTGCCACTTGTTTGTACGTTACCCTTAGCCATATTTCCACACTCATCATAAATACCATTTCACCTTCTTCCTTTTCTCCTGAGAAGAGCTCCTCATCTGACACCTGGGTGAGTCTACATCCCTCTGCTAGTGCTATCACTGCCCTCCATGCTCTTCCTTCTCTGTCTTGGGCATGTACTGCAATGTAATCAGCGGTTGCTATAATGCTCTCTATGTCCACTGAAATCACCTTTCCTTCTGGTTCATTGGCTGGTGTTTCTGGTCTAAACAAATAGGCTGCTGGCCTCCTCCAGATCTTACCTTCTCTCCCTGGCATCCATGCAAATGCCATGTCTGTCGCGTACTGGAACAGTTCACCATCTACTGGCTCAGCCCTAATCACTGTCTGTCCACAGTATGCTTGCATAATCTGTCGTGCAGTGAGCATGTTAATTCCTGGAGTGGAGCAAATTATGCCGTCCTCCGTAAAGGAGATCGTCATATTCAACCTGCTCATTATGTCTCTCCCCAGTATATTGACTGGTGAGGCCCTAGAATATAAAAGTGGGACTGACATGTCATAATCCCCTATTGATAAGGGAATGTTATGAGTAAAGGGAACCAACCCCCTAGCCCCAGAGAATCCTTGGGTGTTCATGGCTTCACCTGACATCGTAAATTTACCTTCCCTTATGCAAGACCGGGTCGCCCCGGTGTCAACAAGGAATGATAATTTTTTGTCACCTATCGTTACCTCTATGCGTGGTTCCTCCGCACTATTAGGTGTTACCGACAGGATGGCACACACCAAGGCCGTCTGTGGGCTGTCCTATTGAGGGTATAATGATTGACCACTTCCTGTGTAAGGGTTGTGTCCCAGGACCGTCACCCTACCCAGTTGTGTTTGCTGTAGTTGGGTATTGGTAGAGGTTATGTTATGGTCTTGGACTTGTGCAGGTTGCTGTACTTGCTGTGCTGGGGGTTGTTGTGGTATCGCTACCTGTTGTTGAGGCGGTGAATATGTCCGTGATTGTTGTTGTGTTACTAGTTGTTGCTGTCCATTTCCCTGTTGCAATGTCTGCTGTTGCTGGATGCCCTGCAGTTCCTGTGTGGGCTCTTGTTGTCCCTGTTCACTCCATGATGGTGTGCCTGGTCTCACTCTACACGTGCGTGACATGTGTCCTATTAATCCACAAATCCAACACACCAGTGGTTCCCTGTTCTGCCATGGAAAGCTTCCCGTGTTGTCCTGGTATACTGGTTGCCCGGTGGGGTAGGAATTTCTAAGTCCCCCCACCTGTTGTTGTGTGTTATATCCGTATCCTCTCCCTCTCATTATTCCTCCCCTTCCCCTGTTGTAATTATAATACCCAGCTCCTGGCGTTGAGTATCCTCTTCCCATGTTAGTCGTGTATGGTTGGAGTGGCGGCATCTGTTGTGTTACAGTCTGCGACGATTGTATTTGGGAGGGATCTTGTGCAGCCACTACTTGTGTGGGGCTTTGAGTCATTGTTGTAGGTGTAGCTATTAGTGCGCCTTCCATCGTGTATTTAGTAAGTTTTTTCTGTACTAGTTTAGCCTCTTCCGTTTTCCTGTCCTCTTCCTTTTTTTCATTTTTTCTTGCCATGTCCTACAATGATGTACTATTGTCAGTTGTATTTCTGGCCATGCTTTTGCTTCCATCCCCACTACTTTCTTCAGTTGTTTCTGAACTGCTTTTGGGAGCCCCTGTACTAGTATATGATAGAATATTGCTGGTGTTTTGTCCCATTGTTCTCTAGTTTCCATACGCCACTTCTCTTGAATTTCCTGGATATAATCAACAGGATCTTCGTTCTCACGCATCTTGCGCGAGGTAATAGCTCCTATGTCTGATGTGTCTGGATACTGTACCCTGAGTGCCTGCCATAATGCATGTCTGCAGTTTGCGAATGGTGCCCCATCGTGTGATGTGTTTGTTATTGTGACCCCGGGGAAGCCCGCTCTCTTCCAGATGTCATCCGCAGCATCCCCTAAAATTGATATTAGAAGGCCCTTTACATCTCCCATTGCCAATTTCTGTCCTGCGGTGTGTTTTTCCATTTCATATATCCATTTACCCGCACCTCCACTTAATGATGGGAGTCTTCACTTTATATTTTCCTTGTCTGCATGCTTCCAAGGGACGTATTGTGGTCTAACCCCTCCCCTCTCCAGAAGAGGCATTAAGTTGTGTCCCGTTTGACCCCCTGGGTTCCACAAAATCGAGTCCTCACACCCCTCCTCTTCTTCCGTCTCTTCTACATCATCAATTTCGTCCATATTTCTCCTGCTCATAACTCGTTCTCCTCCATCGCTTCCCCTTCTTTCATCATTTCCTTTATTTAATGTGGGCGTGTGTATTCGTTCTCCCTGCCTGCGTCCAGGGAGGTCTCTAAGCCTTCCTGCATAAGGTGTCAGTTCGTTTTTGAAGGGCGCGAGTTTAGATGGGCATGTTGCACGTAGTGAGCGTGAAGTGGTGGAGCATGTAGGACGGGATGGTGACGGTGTGGCTTCACGTGTCTGCCTTTCCGCTATTCCTTGCTCTTCCTCCTCACTTCTCTCCAGTTCTTCCTTTCTCCTACAGATCCATGGTGAGTCTCTATTTGTCCGGGTGGTGTATAATTTATCTAGGCTTTCCCTTTCACTATTTCTTCCTTCCTTCTCCATTCCTTCTTCTTCCTCACTACAAAAGTCATTCATATATGGCAACCCCCAATCTGTCCTTTTCCCCCTAATTGTTACTGTTCTTAAGTCTATTAGGTCCGTTCCTTCCTTTTCTTCTTTATCAATCGCTCCCCTTTGTGCTGATGTTGTTGCTACTTCTGTACCTCTATATACATGCCTCCTTACTTCACTCTCCCCTCTCCTATCTTCTCTTTCCCCTTCATTTCTCTCCGCTATTTCTCTACCAATTTCCTCGCTTTTCTTTTTTAATTCTTCCATTACTTCACTAGTCATCTTTTCCAATATCCTTTCATCTTCTTTCTTCCTTTCCCATCTCTCCCTCTCCCGTTCTAATATACTCTCTATCATCCTCCCTTCTTCGTATTTCCTTGTCGTTTCTGATAGTAATCTCTTCTTCCATATTGCCATTTCTTTTTCTTTCCCCTCTTCCTCTCTTTTCCTTTCACGCAGTGCTGCTCTTGATACCCTTTCTGCTACTGCCTATGCCCTTTCTGCTTCTCTCCTTTGCTCCTCAGTTCGTTCTCTCATTTTTCCCAACTCATTCTTACCTTCTTTCGTTTCCCGTGCTCTCTCTCTTTCCCCCCTCTCGAGCTGCTTGATCAGTGCATTCTGCTCATCCCTTAATTCTGCTAATCGTTCTCCCACCTCCCGTATTCAATTCCTCCCCCCTCCCTCACAATTTCACATTGCTTGTTGGGCGTGGCATACTCACCAAGTTCTCTTGATGCGGGGCCGCTCGACTGCGTGCACCCCTCCAAGCGGCTCGCCACCTCCCCTCGTCTGGACTACGTCTGGACACTCGCCAACCGCGGGCGGGATACTTCTCAACCGGCTCCCGAGGGCCAATATCCGGATTGCGCTGTCCGGTCGTGTCGCAGTTCCGTGATGGTCCTGTAGTCCTCAAAAGGGGGCAGCGGCAGAGGGGGCTGCGCCACCGGGCCTCCTCGCAACGGGAGCACTCGGAAAAATAAAATAAAAGCAGATCTTAAACAGATCTCAGCAGTGCCTCCAACTTGTCGGGGGGAAATTCTCCCGGGGTCGGCTGGGCCGTCCGCGGACCTCCGGGCGGGGAGGCCCCAACTCCTCCTGTATATCCCAAAAGGAGATAGAGTATGAGACACACGCAAGAAGCAAGGTGATTCTTCTGTTTATTAAACAAAACGGCAGGGATGGGTCAAGGATCGTTCGCGTCCGTCCTGACACTCTCTCCCCATCGTGGGGCTCGCAGGCCCTTTTTACCTTAGTATGATGCGCTACTTGCGTCACCTGGGAAAGTTAGCAAAAAACCTATCGCCACTCTGGATTGGTTCCCCAAGTGGTAGGGTCAGTATAGCATACGTATAGAGAACGTTGTTAGTGGTTAAGGGTCAGTCAGGTGGTATACTTGGGTTGTCCCTTCAATTTGATACATAAAAATTGTTACATGAAGACCCCTGAGGATTGGTCAATGTTAATGGCGTCAGTGATAAGGGCCCCATGTTCAGATTTGTCCACCCGTGAGCCCCCCAGTCTGGGACCATCGCTGTTCCCAGCTCGCGGTGCACCTGTCATTTGCAACAATGTTTCACTATGGGTATGTGCAGACAATGTGAGGATTTATTCATATGCTGGAAGGCCGACTACTCCCACCGCCGCAGATGTCCATTGAGTCGCTTAATTGTATCTGCCTGTGTCTTGAGACGGGGATCCAGGCGCCTCCTTCCTCCTGGGCTTGGCACCCTATTAGGTTCGGCTTGGTCACGTGAGGTGGGACCGTGGTTGAGGCAGAATTCTGCACAATTAATATTGCATTTCCCACTGTGTGCCTGGCTTATCTTGCAGGTGTGACCTTAGCGTCGGCTTGCGGTATGCGAGTTTGCAACGTTGTGCCCTTGACTGTCTGCTTTCGCTGGGCTCATTCTGCAGGGTCAGCAACCGAACTCTTGCTCATTCAATGTTCATGGAAGCTTTTGCTTGCGGCCTACTTGGGTCTGGTGCATAAGCAGAGCCATTTAATACACAGGCTCTTTAGGTTATGGTATCATATTGCTTCATCCCCAGTATCGTGTCTTCGTTATATTTCTCGTTATGGAGCGTGAAAAAGCTTTTTAGATGAGTTCATTATGCGTCTTGCGTTTCTGCATTTTGAAAAGCCTATGTGAAAAATAATAAAGATGCACGTCCGTGGGTGTGTCCGTCGCCTACGTCATAGCACTGAGTATGTTCTTCGTGTGGATTGGTGTGGGAGTGTCCAGTGTGCATGTTTGCACGGGTGTGCTGACCGTTGGCTAGGTCGTCATGGCATCTCTAACGATGTGTTGATTTAGTGCTGGAGGGTTCAGTCGAGTCCATCCATGCCGCAGGTGTCGGCATGTACAGGGCAGGTTGGTGGGCAGGCGGGTGGGCATGCGAGTGGGCACATCCGTATGTTCCTGTACCAGGGTATTTGGTCGTCTGGTAGATGGGCAAACTCCTCTCGTGGCGGGTGTCTGGGCCGTGATCCTGTAGGCCAGGGGTGAGAGGGGATTGGTGGGAGCCTTTTGTTCACTTTTGCCACTTCAATGGTAATATTCACATTTCTATCTAGATGGGGCGCAGGCTAAATTGAGAATTCCATCTAAGTGTCGTACATGGTAATATTCACATTTCTATTTAGATGGGCGCAGGCTAAATTGAGAATTCCATCTACGTGTGGTACATGCCAACATTCACAATCCTGTATAGATGTGACGCAAGCCAAAATTGAGAATTCAATCCAAGTGTACATGCTAATATTCACATTTCTTTCTAGATGCGGCACAGGCTAAATTGAGAATTCCATCTAAGTGTGGTACAAGGTAATATTCACATTTCCATCTAGATGGGCGCAGGCTAAATTGAGAATTCCATCTAAGTGTGGTACATGCCAACATTCACAATCCTGTATAGATGTGACGCAAGCCAAAATTGAGAATTCAATCCAAGTGTGGTACATGCTAATATTCACATTTCTATCTAGAGGCGGCGCAGACTAAATTGAGAATTCCATCTAAGTGTGGTACATCCTAACATTCACATTTCTATCTAGAGGCGGCGCAGGCTAAATTGAGAATTCCATCTAAGTGTGGTACATCCTAACATTCACATTTCTATCTGGATGGGCGCAGGCTAAGACTGAGAATTCCAGCTAAGTGTGGTACATGCTAACATTCACATTTCTATCTAGATGCGGCGCAGGCTAAATTGAGAATTCCATCTAAGTGTGGTGCATGCTACCATTCACAATCCTGTATAGATGTGAGGCAAGCCAAAATTGAGAATTCAATCCAAGTGTGATACATGCTAACATTCATAATCCTGTCTAGATTTGACGCAGGCTAAGATTGAGAATTCCATCTAAGAGTGGCACAAGCTAACACTCACACCCCTATCCAGATGCGGAGCCAGCAAAATTGCGAATTCAATTTAAGTGTGGTACATGCTAACATTCACATTTATATCTAGATGCAGCGCAGGCTAAATTGAGAATTCCATATAAGTGTGGTACATGCCAACATTCACAATCCTGTATAGATGTGGCGCAAGCCAAAATTGTGAATTCAATCCAAGTGTAATACATGCTAATATTCACATTTATATCTAGAGGCAGCACAGGCTAAATTGAGAATTCCATCTAAGTGTGGTACATGCTAACATTCATAATCCTGTCTAGATTTGATGCAGGCTAAATTGAGAATTCCATCTAAGAGTGGTACAAGCTAACATTTGCACCCCTATCCAGATGCAGCGCAAGCAAAATTGAGAATTCCATCTGAGTGTGGTACATGCTAACATTGTTAGCTAAAGGTGATGCAGGCTAATCTTGACATTTCTCTATCGATATGGCGATAATTAACATTGGCCAGTGTGTTAGTGTGTAATGCTGTAAACATTTACAGTCAGGTCAAGAATGGAGTTAGGCTGGAAATGACAAACCTCTCTAGGTATGCATGGTGTGATTCTATGGCAGTATGCGTTTAGGAGAGGTAAGGTAGAGCGACAAGGGCTTTCTGGAGTTGAGTAATTACTCTACTCCCCACCCATGCCACACTTCCAGTTTAGTTGGTGTCTGTTAGCTTCTTTTGCTCCCTCTGTGGACACCTGCAGACACTTTGTGTAGCCGTCCTTTGCCACAGGGTCCTTAGCCGTAGGGGCTGCCGGGCAGGAGGCTGCCCTGGGAAGGTGGCTTAAGAGCCTTGATAGACCAATAGAGGTGAGGGGGTGGGCAGGGAGGCGGGAGGAGGGAGGGAAGGGGAGCCGCAAAAAAGTGACGCTTCAGGGCATGGCGGCGGTGTGCCGGGGCCACTACTGGCCCAACTGGAGGCAACCCATGCCCAGTCTCACCGGGAGTGCCGCGCTCATCTGCAACGCCGAGATGGAATCAGGCGTGCAGGGAGCGCTGGCAACTCCACATATAACACAGGCCTCAGCCTGGCCAATCACTGGACGGGGGCGGGCAGGGAGGAGGGAGGGAAGGGAAGCCGCAAGAAAGGGACACTTCGGGGCATGGCAGCAGTGTGCCGGGGCCACTACTGGCCAAAATGGAGGCAACCCATGCCCAGTCTCACCAGGAGTGCCATGCTCACCTGCAATGCTGAGATGGAATCAGCCCTGCAGGGAGCACTGGCAACTCCACATACAACCCAGACCTCAGCCAGGCCAATCACAAGACGGGGGCGGGCAGGGAGGCGGGAGGAGGGAGAGAAGGGGAGCCGCAAGAAAGGGACGCTTCAGGGCATGGCGGCGGTGTGCCGGGACCACTACTGGCCAAAATGGAGGCAACCCATGCCCAGTCTCACCCGGAGTGCGGCGCTCACCTGCAACGCCGAGATGGAATCAGGCGTGCAGGGAGCACTGGCAACTCCACATACAATACAGGCCTCAGCCTGGCCAATCACTGAATGGGGGCGGACAGGGAGGCGGGAGGGTGGAGGGAGGGGGAGCCGCATGAAAGGGACGCTTTGGGGCATGGCGGCGGCGTGCCGCGGCCACTACTGGTCAAAATGGAGGCAACCCATGCCCAGTCTCACCTGGAGAGCCGTGCTCACCCGCAACGCCGAGATGGAATCAAGCGTGCAGGGAGCGCTGGCAACTCCACATACAACACAGGCCTCAGCCTGCCCAATCACTGGATGGGGGTGGGCAGGGAGGCGGGAGGAGGGAGGGAAGGGGAGCCGCAAGCAAGGACGCTTCGGGGCATGGCGGCGGCATGCCGGGGCCACTACTGGCCAAAATGGAGGCAACCCATGCCCAGTCTCACCCGCAGTGCCGCGCTCACTTGCAACGCCGAGATGGAATCAAGCGTGCAGGGAGTGCTGGCAACTCCACATACAACCCAGGCCTCAGCCTGGCCAATCACTGGACGGTTGTGGGCAGGGAGGCGGGAGGAGGGAGGGAAGGGGAGCCGCAAGAAAGGGACGCTTCGGGGCATGGCAGCAGCATTCCGGGGCCACTAGTGGCCAAAATGGAGGTAACCCATGCCCAGTCTCACCCGGAGTGCCACGCTCACCTGCAACGCCGAGATGGAATCAGGCGTGCAGGGAGTGCTGGCAACTCCACATACAACCCAGGCCTCAGCCTGGCCAATCACTGGATGGGGGCAGGCATGGAGGCGGAAGGAGGGAGGGAAGGGGAGCTGCAAGAAAGGGACGCTTCGTGGCATGGCGGCGGCGTGCTGGGGCCACTACTTGCCAAAATGGAGGCAACCCATGCCCAGTCTCACCCAGGGTGCCGTGCTCACCTGCAACACCGAGATGGAATCAGGCGTGCAGGGAGCGCTGGCAACTCCACATACAACACAGGCCTCAGCCTGGCCAATCACTTGACGGGGGCGGGCAGGGAGGTGGGAGGAGGGAGCGAAGGGGAGCCGCAAGAAAGGGATGCTTCGGGGCATGGCGGCGGCGTGCCGGGGTCACTACTGGCCAAAATTTAGGAAACCCATGCCCAGTCTCACCCAGAGTGCCGCGCTCACCTGAAACTCCGAGATGGAATCAGGCGTGCAGGGAGCGCTGGCAACTCCACATACAACGAAGGCCTCAGCCTGGCCAATCACTGGACGTGGGCGGGCAGGGAGGCAGGAGGAGGGAGGGAAGGGGAGCCGCAAGAAAGGGACACTTCGGGGCATGGCAGCGGTGTGCCGGGGCCACTACTGGCCAAAATGGAGGTAACCCATGCCCAGTCTCACTCGGAGTGCCGTGCTCACCTGCAATGCTGAGATGGAATCAGGCCTGCAGGGAGTGCTGGCAACTCCACATACAACCCAGGCCTCAGCCTGGCCAATCACTGGATGGGGCGAGCAGGGAGACGGGAGGAGGGAGGGAAGGGGAGCCGCAAGAAAGGGACGCTTCGGGGCATGGCGGCGGCGTGCCGGGGCCACTACTGGCCAAAATGGAGGCAACCCATGCCCAGTCTCACCCGGAGTGCCGCGCTCACCTGCAACGCCGAGATGGAATCAGGCGTGCAGGGAGCGCTGGCAACTCCATATACAACACAGGCCTCAGCCTGGCCAATCACTGGACGGGGGCGGGCAGGGAGGCGTGAGGAGGCAGGGAGGGGGAGCCGCATGAAAGGGACGCTTCGGGGTATGGCGGTGGCGTGCCGGGGCCACTACTGGACAAAATGTAGGCAACCCATGCCCAGTCTCACCCGGAGTGCTGCGCTCACCTGCAACATCAAGATAAGATGGAATCAGGCGTGGAGGGAGCGTTGGCAACTCCACATACAACACAGGCCTCAGCCTGGCTAATCACTTGACGGGGCGGGCAGGGAGGCGGGAGGAGGGAGGGAGGGGGAGCCGCATGAAACGGACGCTTCGGGGCATGGCGGCGGCGTGCCGGGGCCACTACTGTCCAAAATGGAGGCAACCCATGCCCAGTCTCACCCGGAGTGCCGCGCTCACCTTTATGTTGGGAATCACTTAAAGCCAATATCTCTGCTTGCAGGCATTTACTGTGGGATTCTGCATCTTCATGTTGGGATTTTCTTGAGGCCAACATTTCTACATGCAGTGTTTCCCTCAGGATGTCCATCACCTGCCGCTGGAAGTCAAAAATCCATCATGCAGGGATTGCCTGAGAGTGGAACCTTCCTCGTGAATCGCCTGCCTCAGCATGTCATCTCTCCCCTCCTGGCGCTATGGGTGTTGTTTGTTACTGTGTGCAGCATTTGAGGAGAGGACATGTTCAGCCAGGACCCTGGCCATCTCCTGCAGGACCTCAACCTATTAGGCACTTGCGCATGCATCAACTCCTCTCACTCTGAGTGGCCGGCAGACACACATCTACCACGTGTGCGGGGCCTACCAAGCCAGGATGCTGAAGCTCTGGCCTGTTACATTGAGTACACTGTCATTTTCTGGCAGTCTGCAACCCTCCGATTGACAACAACCTCTGCTGCTGGTCCTATTATAGGCTAGGCAATCTTGCAGACACTGAATCCACCACTGATGCAGGGCTTCCCACTGCCGAACCCAGTGTCTCCTGGCTCTCCTACACAGACTCAGCAGCCTCAAGAAACTCTAGAAGCTCCATGGCATTTGGACTACTCAGTGGTGGACCCTCCACCACGTCCCTCAGTATGCTCTCCACATCAGAATCGGCAGCATAATCGGAAAAGGCAGCAGGCCTGCTGATGATGGCCTGCAGCACAAGTGGATTCTCACTTGGCACAGCACCCCGGCCTTCACTGGTTGATGGTTGTGCCTCCTCCTCCTCCTCCATATCCTACACCTCCCCATCCACTGCATCATCACCTGCACAAAGACAACCAACAATATACAGAGGCATAGCTACCTGGTTGAATATGCCTATGTTTATTACAATGCATACACACACAATAGGTCCAGCCACACATACATCACACATTGAAACTGAGAATACTGTAACTTTAAAGGATAGTTCCGGGACTTTTTTTTTATTGTTCCTATGGTTCGGCCATGTGTTTTTAAGCATAAATCGGTAGATCGTAGAAAACTTTCCTATGGACCTTACCCGACTTTTCGTCCATTAACGCACTCGAAAACATCCGCCATTTTATGATAATCCTATCATTTCCCCCCATCGCCCTGGCTCACCTGCTTTTGCGGCACTAAATCAAATCCCCCGCCCCTGAAACAGACTTGATCAAAACATTCATATTCCCCACCTCTATCCGTGACGTGACTGTGCTGCGTAGGCAAACGCGCCCAGGCGTCTTCTACGCGACTCCACACAGAACCAGGAAATCAACACAGATGAGCTCACACAACACAGCGCACCACAATTGGGAATATGAAACTGTACTTTTAAATTAAACCGCAAGATTGTAAATTTGGTAAAGTACATTTATTTGACATCAAATGTTTTGAGAATATTCAGCGATTTGCATTTTTATTTGCTCACGTTCCAAAAAGTTCGTTTCGAGGCACACGATGTTCCTTTGCTGTACACAGGGTCTTAGATCATCTCACAATACAGCGCCACAATTCGGAATATGAAACTGTGGTTTAAAAGCAAACGGCAAGATTGTACATTTGGCAAAGTACATTTATTTGACATCAAATGTTTTGAGAATATTCAGCGATTTGCATTTTTATTTGCTCACGTTCCAAAAAGTTTGTTTCGAGGCACACAATGTTCCTTTGCTGTACACAGGGTCTTAGATCATCTCACAATACAGCGCCACAATTCGGAATATGAAACTTTGGTTTAAAAGCAAACGGCAAGATTGTACATTTGGCAAAGTACATTTATTGGACATCAAATGTTTTGAGAATATTCAGCGATTTGCATTTTTATTTGCTCACGTTCCAAAAAGTTCGTTTCGAGGCACACGATGTTCCTTTGCTGTACACAGGGTCTTAGATCAATGAATTTTTATTTGCTCTCGATCCAAAATATTTCGTCTTGAGGCAAGCGATGTTCGTGTGCAGTAGACAGGGTGTTGGTTTACGATAAAATAAGCTCTTCGGTCGCACTGATAATCGCATGGCTGTTCCAACAACGAGGCACTAGGCCACCACAACGGTCTGTATGTTGCATCCAGCCGTTAGTACCGCGTAAGGGCATACTTGTACTTGGCGATCGTCCCACAAAATGGTCAGGGTGCTAACGTTGTTCACGCGGAGAAGCAATTGGCGATTATAGAAGCCATCCGCCGGTGTCTGGTACTCGTGACACAGACAATAATGGATGATGTATCTATTTGAAATACATAAAAAATGAAATTAGTCTCACCATCAGATCTTTATTAAAATTATTCATTTTATATATTAGGTCTGGAAATTATTTCATAGCTAGGACAGTGCAACTGGGTTTTATACGTCAAGGGGGGGCTGTAGGATACTGAGACAGTCCCCCAGTGCAGGGGTTGACAGGGAGTGCAGGTGGAGAGTGGAAGGGCCCAGGACCGAGGTCGCAGACAGTGGACCAGTTGTAGCAGGGGAGAGGGAGAGAGAAAGCAGAAGCAAAGAGGAAGGTTTTGAGGTGCTTCCGTAAAAGGAGACGGTTCTCCCCAAGATAGTGCGCGGTACAAAACAATATGCCACATAGAACGAACAAGTACAACTTAACCCGTCTTTAAAGCTACTGTATAGTAATTAAATTGCGGTATAAACTCATCTAAAGAGTTACTTACATTATATTTGCATTTTCCATTGTGTCTGTGCGTAGGGCAGCCCCGAAATACCACTCCTTCTATGCCGACGTTATTTTTTCTAATGAACGAACATGAAATGGCTTTCGTTTCTGAAATTATATTCGTTATCGTTCCTTACGTGGTCCCGGCCTGTCAAGGTCAAATAACAATAGAACCTTATACTGAGTCGTGGGCCATTCTGGCACCCGAGAAAAAATCAAAGCAGCTGACCTTCACTTTGAACGAACACACATTCCTAGTTAGCTACATTCAGTGTAAGGCCGTCTCACAGGACTTGAAATTTACACTCCATCTTTGCATTTTGTCTGCGTGCTTTGCAGCCCCACAGAACCATAAATACGGAGACATTCTATATTTTTTGAAAAATGATTTATATTACTGTTTGGTTTAATTTAATGCGCAAATGAACAAGGTTGGATAGATAAACATATTCAATGGGCCTGCGACATGAGGAGACTCGAGAGAACAGACAATCAAATTACAATCATTTAAACCGTGATGTGTATTTCTCAATGAGCTCTTCTTTAGGTGGACATGGAACAGAGGCAATGTTGGGTGGCAATGCAGTTGTCCCCTGCACAGGTTCGTTCACAACTCCATTTATGTGCCTATCTAGGACGTCAACAATAAGTCTCTCAATAAACTCATATTGCATATCCTCAAACACTGGTTTGATCACCCATTGTTTACTTCTTTTAGTGAAGGCCTTATTGTAGCGAAGCGTCCCTAAAGTTCCGGTCGTCCTACTTTGTTGACGGCCAACATTATGGTTATGTGCCAAGACCGCTAAAAGAGTCCGATTTATCATGCCCTCCATGCCAAAATGCAATCGTTTTGGCCTGTACTTTAGGCACATATTGTGGAACACCTCCAAATCTCCTGTGTGGCAGAATTCCGTGAGTCCCCTCAAAGCTTTTGTTATAGTTTTATAAAATACAATCTTTTCAATGGCTTTGTGAGTGGGTGATGAAGGATTCAACCACTTCTTCTTCCGTGCCTCCTCTGTGGACAAATGGCCATGTTCACAATTGTGGAAATGTTGGTTCGTGTTCCAGCGGTGAACGTTTGTACAGTGTAGCATTACTGACCGCCATTTTTCCAGTAGAATTTCCAACGACCCTCCACATGTTTTTGAGCTCCACCAAAGATGGTTGCTGATTGACTTGGACCACTGTGAAATACCTTGCATATCTTTTTTTTTACCTGCAGCCGACAATTTTTTATTGATTGTTTTTGCAAGATGCCAAACGTCAAATTGGTGATTTATATTTTTGTACTCTTCTCTCATTGTCTTGGCAATTGAAACGTGTCTGTCCGTGGCTATCAGGTCGATCACCATTCCCCGCGATTGTAGTTCTTGCAATGATGCTACAAAGCCAACTTTCTCCATGGCCACTGAGGATGTACTTTGTGACACCTGCACGACCACCGAACTCACAATTTTCTTACTTTCCATGTCCTGAAAGTGGTAGGTGCAGTACTTGGCTGAAAATCCTGGGCTGTCGCACTGTCCATCACCGGCTAGCCTGAACCGTTTGCCCGCGAATGTACTATCAATAGACATTTTTTCCATTCTCCAAGCTTCGCTAATGGCTGGAAATAGATAATCGGTTTGGTATTTGTAGAACTGAGTTTTCGCAATGAAATGGATTCCCACAAACTGAAAGAAAGACTCTAATTTTTTAAAACTTGAACCACTAAAAAGTACAGCCGCTGCACAAAGTAGATTGCCTGCTGGCAGTTGTCCCAGCATGGGTTGTGCAGACCATGAGAAAGGATGATATTTTGTACAGGTGGCATGTATTTTAAGGTTAGTGCCTCGAATTGCACGAGTCACATTAATCAATGGCTCCCCACATACTTCCCCACCTACCGAATGCCCACATTTCAACCGAATAATAATATCAATCAAACAACTATCGAATACAATGAATTTGGCCTCTTTCCTTATACTGTCACTCTGCATCCTAGCTGGTTCGGCCTGTAACGTTGAGGACATGTCACTCACATGAAAGGTAGAATCTCTGATATCGTCTTCCGCTATGTTCAGTGATATTGAAGGTGTTTCATTGTAGTCCACTTCATTCTCTTCCATTGCAACATCTGTTCCTTCTCCGGCAATGGGTGAATAGGACAATTTCTTCAACTTTCTCGCGGTCATAGTTTTTGCGGGTGTGGATTCTGTGAATTTATCTCCGACTGCATCCGAACTACCAGGAGGACATTCACTATCAATGGCTGCATGTGGTATAGCTCCGTTGTCAATCACTTCATATTCTTCCCATTGGCACGATGCATCTCCAGTCTCAAGTCCCTGCCAAAAGGTTTGACAAGCAACATCTCTCGTTCGCTTCACTGTCTGTGTAGATCTAGTTCGTACACCCACTCGCAACTAGAGGACAGATTGGAAAAGGGATGTTCAGTTTAAACACAACTTACAGTATTGAACTATTAACAGTGAAAAACAACATAATATAGTGACCAGGACACTAACCTTCTTTTGCTTTCTTTTCTTTGAAACTTTCTTGCCTCGAACTTCAACATCAGGACGCTGTTGCTCCGACTCGTGTGTGCATGTCTCCACTTCCTCTTGCGCTGCAACGACTATATTTTCATGATAAGCACATCCATCACGCACTGACGCTCCATCGACTCCCTGAAACATAGAACTTTCATTAGTATGTATAATAATATCGAAAACACAAAATGTACTTGGGGACCAATACCCACGTACATCTCAATAGCAAAACACGAATGAACGCTTTGTGTAGAACATTCAAACGACAATTATTCACGCATTGTTGATCTAGTTAGATGGAACTGTCAAGATCCATACCTCGGGCTCCTCATAGACTTCCATTGATGATATTATTGAAGATGATGCTTCAGTGACTCCCTGAAACACAGTAATTGCATTAGTATGGTTTTCTATTTTGATAAAAAGAACAGAAACTTTGTGCAGGCGTGAACGGCTCATCTAAATAGACCTGCACAAATGATCAGTTGTCTAAAATAAATAATGGATATGTAAATATGATTCGATTTGCTTGATCGTTGGAAGTGTCACCACCCAGCGATCTGCATCAACTACTAGGGGTGATGTTCTTGTAGAAGAAGCTCCGTCATCTCCCTGAAACATAGTACTTGCGTTAATAAAGAAGGAAGTATAGCGGATGTAATCACGTCATATGATTTCGCTTGATCGAACTGTCAGTATCCATACCTCGAAATGCATAAGAACATTAAGGGACGATGTAACTGCGGTGCACACTTCTGCAAGCTGTTGCGCCGACCCGTAACTGCATGCTCCCCCTTCTTCTTGGACTAATGCTCCATCGACTCCCTGAAACATAGGACTTTCATTAGTAATGAACACAAAATTGAAAAAAGAAGACATATAGGAGGGCGACGGAACTGTCCTGAAACGTACCTCGAGCATCTGAGTGACATCAACGGTAGTCGTCAATACGTTGGACTCCTCAGCATCTCCCTGAAAGACAGTACTTGCATTATTTTGGATAACAATAATCATAACTGAAAACAAAGACTAGAGGACGAGTACAAGGGTGTACCATTAGGTAAAATAATTACACGATAAATTAAAACTATTGATTTACATGCCTAAAACAAGTCAGTGGCAGAATAGCCAAGTAAGATTACCCGATAGGCGCTTGAAGTGGCTGATGACTGCAATAACGACACGGATGGAGAATCTTCCGCCTTCATATTGAGTGGATACATAAATGGGGAAATTATTGTTAGCTAATGCTACACACTAGCGCAAGGCCGAGAGATAAATACATAAACTTGACTCACCAGTGGAGGGATGTGGACGAATAGAGTGGGAATAGCGGTTGAGAGCAATTTTCGCCTCGCTCGCGGTGTGTTCTTCTTTATTAGCAATGATGTGGAGTACATGTCAGAGGTAAAGTGCCTGCTGCAGATGCGGTATCGATCACCCCTCTTGTCCGCAAAGACTTCTAGGACTCTACTTTCAAGCTCAGACGGTGGATATCCGCAATATCGGACCCATTCTCTTATCTGATCTATTGTTTTAGGGAAAACATGCATTATAGTACCTTCAGATTTATTATGGGTCTTCGAAGGGCAACCGCCAATGGAACAGGCAGGCATTGTGGAAAGTTCTGAAAAGTAAAGATCAACAATTCTCTATGAATACCAATGTAAACTGAGAACATGTGACTAGTTCCTTGCATGTACTGTCTTGAACGAAAAGAAATTGGACGCAAAATGATTATGGTACATGGCCTTACCTTGACGAACAAACAGTTAGATGCAGGGATCAGAGTAGTTTCTTGTCGTAGAACAGGGAGCAGTTCACAGGTTGCAAACTGAGGAGTTTCCTCGAAGTGGTCACGGAAGTTCACAGAGACGAAGAGCAGATAGCCAGCACCTTCACGGGTTGACTAGCAAAGCGCAAAGAAGTGCTCATTAGAAATATGAAGTGGGTTATAAAGAATTCGAAACAGGGGTGTGTTTGTGAATGAATGACGTGTATAAGTCGTGGCATTATGCGGTTTGCAGGGGGCCGTCCAGCGTGAGGGGGGATGCTTGGCAGGAGACACGGGGTCTGGAGGTAGACATGGGAACAACAACCCATGCACTATAGACCACTTTGAAGTGTACATGGTCTTTGGCACCTCTTGGCCTTTATTGCTCCCTGACAGCTCCAGTTGCCAGCACAAGTACCCCGGTGCGAACTGCCTTTGATAGGGCGGGGGGTGGATTGGGGCGGTGGTCGTGCAGACAAGACACAGGAAGACTCGTGAATGGAGACACACTTATGTGGATTGCAGGGGGGCGTCCAGCGTGAGGGGGATGCTTGGCAGGAGACACGGGGTCTGGAGGTAGACATGGGAATATCAACCCATGCTCTATAGACCACTTTGAAGTGTACATGGTCTTTGGCACCTCTTGGCCTTTATCGCTCCCTGACAGCTCCAGTTGCCAGCACAAGTACCCCGGTGCGAACTGCCTTTGATAGGGCGGGGGGGGGTGTGGATTAGGGCGGTGGTCGTGCAGACAAGACTCGTTTGCCGCAGGGCCTCACCAAGGAGAGGCCATCTAACTGCATGTAAGAGGCTGGCTGCAGGATCTAGTACATGGAAGGCAGGGGGGTGAGTTTATAAATACCTCACCCTCCCAGGAGCATATATGGGTGCAGTTCACCCTGGAGACCCTGAATGCCTAGGCAGTTAGTCAGCAGCAGGCTGGCCTGTGGTGGCAAGGCGGCACGGGCCAGAGGTGGTCATCTCTGTACCCGGTGCCCAAAAGGATGATTTATTATGATCAACCATATTGATTATTTACCTATAACCATGTTTTGTATCAATAAAATCCAACGGCCTTCCTTTTATTGCCAACGCTTGAACAAAGTGGTGTGGTAAGTATTTTTGGGGGAGGAGGCAAGGCCGGGAGGCTTGATGCCAACCCGCAAAATAACATATGTATGTCTGCTGCATATGGGTTCAACGGTTATGTGGATTGAAGGTGGGCGGCCAGCGTGAGGGAGGATGCTTGCCGGAGACAAGTGGTGTGACAAGACAAGGCACAGGAAGACTATTCAATGGAGACACACTAGATTCATTTAAAAAATCAAAACAACCATTGTTAAAATATATGTTGGGTTTTATTTTAGATCTTAATTTCAATTGAACATAAATAATAAACATTACACATTGTAAAGTTGCGGTTGCAGCACATCCAGGGAAAATCCGCGGTATTGTCCACTGTCGCTGGGGAAATGTTGTCTAATGGCAAGTACTGCACAGGCAGGTATTACTCTCCGAACGCGGTGTCCGAGCCTCCCGTGAAGCCACCAAGTGAAGCAACGATAGGCCACCAGCCTGTACCACCTGTGAAAATGAAAGATGCAAACTGTATTAAAATGACAAAACTTTCTTATCACTGTCGATTCAGGTAAAAAATGTCATTCTGCTTTGAAAAAAATTCTATCTAGAAAATGCACAATATGGAACCAATTTACATGTATTCGAATGATATGTAGATGTAATTTTATAAGTGGGAGACGACCATGACATAGTAGTGGCATCACTGACATCACAACCAGAGTATACTTACTCGTTACTCGAATTACGCGGACGAACAGTGCCGCGAAGTTCGTGCATAAGCACCATCATCATCCTCAACACGGTCCGTGAGAGGCAGGCTTCCCTGAACTCTGGCAGCTCGGTGATGCATTGCGGACTTGGCTCGCCTTCCAAAATGTAGGCCAGGCATCCCGAGTTTTCTCGGCAGCAGCAGTTCTCCTCCTCAGTTGGCATTAGCTTGCACCGATTGCACGTGCACCAGGTGGAGACGCCGTCCATGCGACATGGTCCAGGCTCTTCATCCGTTGACTGGTCCTCCCAACTGCCGTCCGAATCCCCATCGTTTTCGCGTGCTTGCCTTTCCAGTAGTTCTTCCTCGGTGTACTCGGGCTCGTACATATACAGCATTATTGTAGCCATTGTGTGGTAAAGAAAGTAAAATAATTTATAGCGGTGGTGCTGGTATCTGTTCACACGGGCTACAATCAACGAAGGTAGCTGACCAGAGCACAGAAACGAGTCACAGAATACTCAAAGTAACACAGAGAGAAGAATGGATTCGAAAATCTGCTGCTGTGTGTTGTGAAACGGTGTGTTTATACTTATTGAGGAAAGAGGCGTCCTGCCATTTCCATGGCGACACTTCATTAGCTGAGGCACAGCGATTGTTGACACGAAACGGGAAATGGGCGGTACGCGTCTGCTGATGTCAGGCTCAGGGGCGGGGGATTTGATTTAGTGCCGCAAAAGCAGGTGAGCCAGGGCGATGGGGGGAAATGATAGGATTATCATAAAATGGCGGATGTTTTCGAGTGCGTTAATGGACGAAAATTCGGGTAAGTTCCATAGGAAAGTTTTCTACGATCTACCGATTTATGCTTAAAAACACATGGCCGAACCATAGGAACAATAAAAAAAAAGTCCCGGAACTATCCTTTAAAGGCACAGGTGACTGACACTGGATGACCTGTGCATTTATGTTGGTGCATATAAGGCCATGGTTTGGAGGAGTAGGCGAACATACATGTAATGTATACAGACATTTATGAGACTGGAAGCTCTATCAGTGGACGGATGGCAGTTGGTGCATCATTGCTGAGCCCCTACTCTCCTTCATCCCTGCCTACTTGCAACATGTGGAAGTGTCATCTCTACTCCTGCTGACCAAACCTGCAATCATATGTGTTGCCATAATTCCCATCACCCGCTTTGCCACATTGCTGTAGGCCATATGGTTAGCCACGTTCACATGCATCTCTACCATGTGTGAGGAGAGTGTGATATGGACGTGACCACTGGGCACTTGCATGGCCACTGAACCATTGACACTCCAAATGTGGAATTAATATCACTCAAACATCTCTTGGCCAGCCATTGCAACTCCCGTCTGGGACACACCCTCATGCTTCTTTGCAATTAAATTGTCGTTCATCCATGTCTACTGTCAGCCCGGCCCAGTGAATGGATGACTCTGACGTCATCCACACACTGGTGTAATTCCGTGTGAGACATCATTTGCATTTACAATGCACTGACCACAAGCATGACACTGTTAGCATGTCCAATGAGATGTGTCTTGCATGCCATTGCCACACATGGGTGGATTAACGTAGCAGTAACATTCTGTTACAGTGATGTGTACTGTGAGATCAATGTCAACCGTACACGAACAACAAGCATCCCCATCCTGGAATGCACAACATTTAATGGAAGTGACCATGGTAGCATTACTGCAGTACCCATGGATGGGTGAGGAGGACCCCAGCCAACTTTACAACATTTGACAGCATGTAATGCGTAGATGGAATCACATATGACATGCACACATGGCACTCACCTGATGTGGCTGCATATATGTCCATGCCTCCCATGCCAACCACCTGCTTACTTCTTTTGAGTCCACTGGCAATCTCTTCAAATGGAGTCAGCTCATCCATACATGGGGATCCACCTCCAGTAGCCTGGACATATGCCATATTGCTGCTGAGCTTCTCTTTGGTCCATCACATGAGGTCCCTCATCCTCTTGTGGACCTCTTCTACAGTGCACCTAGCCACACCACAGACATCGATGTGGTCTGTGACTTCCTACCACACCCTCCACTGCTGGGCCGCAGGAAGGGTACTGTCAACCCAAGGCTACAGGTCAATCCGGTTTTCATCGACATAATCAGTGAGGTTTGTCAGCTTCTCATCTAAAAAGAGCTTCTTCCTTGGTGTCCCCTTCTTGACCTGTACTTCCTTGTGGGGTGCCTCTTCCTACTCTGCAGGCTGGCCCTTACTTGCCCCTAGTGGACCTTGGTGGCACATGTAGGCTCCCCATCACATTTAGCAGGTGGACCCTTCTTCTTCCCTCATCCCCATCCTTGCCCTCTCCCTCTTCGCACTGATGGTGCAGTTAGGGAAAGCTACCTGTTGATGTGGGCACAAAGTCCGCCTTGCACCCCCTAATGATCTCTGTCTCTGCGCATGCCAGGAAAGATACCTTCCATCCCAAAATAGTCTCTGGCACTGTGCATGCCAGGAAAGGCACTTTGCATTGCCTTAATGTCTGTGGCACCATGCACGCTAGGAAATGCACATTGCACCCCCCCTAAATGTCTCCATCTCTGTGAATGCAAGGGAGCACACGTCATATACAGCGTTAGGCACACTTCGTGTGGCGGATACATTCCATCCATAGGCCGCTTTGTCTGATCTTCAAACTGCTGCTTCGTGCATGTGTAGGAGACACTTGTTCCTCCTGCCGCATGCCATATCTTGCCTCCTCCTGCCCTACATTGCCTCCACATCTCCTGCTGCATGATAGATTGTGACTGGCTGCTTACCTCCAGCACTGCCTTGGAGTGCCTGCTATTCCCTCATAGCCTGTTCTCCTGTGGCTCACCGCTCAGGCTCTATGACTACCTCATCTGCCATTTTGGGACTTCCACACCTCTGTTCCACCACCACAGCTCCACAGCTGGTGTCATCAGGACCCAGCTACACTCCAGTAGCCTCAAGGGGAGCCATGTCTGTTACATTGACCAGCTCACCCAAGTCGAGGCTGAGGGCTGTCAACTTCACAGCAGCAGAAGTTGGCATCCAGGTTGAGCAGGTTCTGTCTCATTATGATGCCCTCTTCAACCCGCAACAGATGTTTTTGATGTGTGGGCATCTGAAGATCTGTGTTCCCATCACAGCTGCCATCAATGCAGATAGGGTTGCAGTCCATACCATGGACCTCACCAAGAAGCGCTGGGACAACCTCAGGATCCGGAGCCAGGTGAAGGCGGCCCTCGAGGCAGGTGCTTCCATGAAGGTACACCATGCAGGCTGCCATTGGGTGTCACCCCATCACGTCCGGGTCCTGAAAAGGCTGAACCCAGATGTTCATGCCCAGGTCCTTGACCTGCAGTCATGGATCCAGTCTGCTGGTGAGTACCCACAGGGTGAACTTGTATACAGAGTTTGTGTGTCCTGCATGGGTATGCATGATATGAGCAAGTCTGCTCTTTACACAGCATGTGTGTTGCAAAATTCTTAACTGGCATGCAGACACTGGGCGTATGTGATGGCACACATCTGTGGCACGGACAGGCGTAGGGTTGTGCTCTATCAGTTACTGATGAGAAAGTCTACTTGTGTGCATCTATCTATCTATTTATCTGTCTATCTAAAAGATATTTATATAGCGCCACTTGCCCAAATGCCTTATGGCGCTCACCAGACAGACAAAACACAGAACAAAAAAGTATCATAAAGCAACGCTTGTTGGACCAAAGACACGGGTCCATCAAGGCCTTTGATCAGCTAATTATCTCAGTTCAGCTTTTTATCCAAAAGAAATGTTGTTGAACGTTTTCTGAAGAGGTGAGTGGAAACACAGCCTTTAATATCCAGTGGGAGCGAATTCCAAAGAGACAGGACCCAAGAATTGAACTTGCTCCACCAATCTTTTTAAGAATTACAGGCGGCTGTTCCAGTATCATCCTGTTATTTGAACGCAGTGTCCGCTGGGTAGGAGTTCTCTAGAGGAGAGATATCTTGGTGCTTCACCCATCAAACATTTAAACACAATGACAGCGGCTTTAAACTGAATGCGCTGTCCAATGTAGTTTCCTGCGATATTTGAGACATCAGATCGGCGGTCAAGACCACAGACAGCTCGAACTGCACAATTTTGTCAAACTTTAAGTTTCTTAATGTTGCCTTACGATGTCTCCAATAGAAGACTGTTGCAGTAATCCAGCTTTGTGTTCACTATGGCTGCCGTAATCAGAGCCCTATTAGATTCTTATAAGTAGGGACGAATCTACCACAACAAATGCAATGTGTAATGCTGACCTTAAGGCCTCAGACATGAACAGTTGCCAGATTGAGATGTTGCAGGCATGTGAATTACATTCATGCATGCCTCCTCTAAGTGCTGCTCTATTGCAAATGATGATTGCGTCATCCACACTCAGCAGCTTAGACTGGCACATGTATACCGATGTGTGGTAATTGGTATTTAGTGCATTTAACTATCTGGGACAGCATTGTGATCTGTCAGGCCACTGAATCAGGGACCATACATGGCAAGTCATCATGGCATTTGTTGGGGTTGGGAGCAACAGCATTGCTGCTTGATCTTCAGCAATGGGTGTATGTGCGTGTTGGATGCTTGCATGTCGGACTGTCAGGGGTGCATGTTGCTAGATGTGGTTGGAAGGTTGGAAGGAGATGTGCCTATTGTGCTACAGACACATGTGGCCAGGTCCCTTCCCATGTCCCAGCCTGCAGGATACACTTCGGTCACTTCAGCAGTGATATTGTGATGTGGAATGGGTTGTTGCCATGTGTATGTGGCCAAACGTCAATGTGCTGAGTTCACATGTGCATGTCTTGTCAATGGTACTCGTCATTTTTCCTACACTTGTGTAACTGTATTCATTCTGATTGCAGAACATGGGTCTGTGTGCGTGTGCCAGTTATCGGCTGACTCATGCTGACTGCATGCTAGTTTTGCTATTGTGGTGACTACACATGCATTGGCACTGTTAATTGATGCTTATGTTCTTTTTTCCCTTTTCCACAAGTTGCTACGGCCATCGGAGAGGGTGCAAGCTGTGCTTTGGAGCTGAAACCCAGGAATAAGGATTCCAGGCCTAGGCACAGAGCCCAGCCACAACCGGTTGTGTCCACCTCTTCTGAGGGTGATGTGGATATGGCACACATCCCATACATTGGGTAATGCTGCTGAGTGTGGATCCCAGGATGCCATTGTTCTGGTGGACACCTCGGCAGTGGTGGGAAATGGTGGTGGGGACATTGCCACACAGGGGCCCAAAACCATGGAGACCTCTCAGGTGGTATCGGAGTTGATGGAGGAGAAGAAGGAAGATATTGCAGCGCTGCCCACGGTGTCAGGTGGGATACCGAGTGGGGTGTGCATGCTGCATACCTGGCCCTGAGACAGGAGGATGTGCAGTTCACCATGCAGGGGTCAGCACAACATCCTGTCTGAGGACCATCTTATGCAGGACTGCCCACCTTCAAAAAGGCCTCCACCCAGAGCAAGGCCTCACTTCCGGGTGATGTGTCTGTGATGCTGGAAATGCATTGAACGGACAGGGCCTGCTTGTCCTTGTCCTATACCTCCCCAAACTATGTGTTCTGCTTATTGTATGCACTAGGGAGCCCAGTTTGGACCCATGGAAGTGCAGCTCTTCCTTTTGTTCTTGGTGGAAAAAAGATCCATGGGATACTGTTAGGGCACCCATGGGTAGGGGTACAACCCTCTACCCCTAGTGTATGTCTTTCGGGACAAGTGTTTTTCCCACAGATCACGGTATGGGCTGGGGGCAGCTACATTCTGACCTGGCAGTGGCTCTGGGCATCCTTCATGTTTGGGATACCCAGGGCTTGCTATAGGAATCAGTGAATACCAAAGCGGGCCACTGGTGGCCTCCTGGCTTTCCTTGCCTTTCCAAAGTCCTGAGAAGCCCAGGCTCTGTTAGCTTCCCCTGAATGGCTGTTGGGTGAAATGACCATATATGGCCCTAGGGCGGACTCCTACCAGACTGGCTTGAGCCTTCTCAGGGGCTGCTTGTTGTCGGCACACTCGTGTGGTAGAGCCTGCATGAATGGAATGAGTAGTCAATATGCATTCTGTGTTGTGGGTGTCTGGTTTTGGTTGTACGACACAATGCCTGGGCCAGCCCTGACTGAAACTGGAATGAATGCAGTGTAGTTCTGGGGAGTAGCCCCCAATCCACATCCTCTGTTGTGGGTGGCTGATGAATGGCCTCAAGGCCTGTGAGCTTGATTGCGTGATGCCTGCATGAATACACTTGTGTGTGATTGGCTGGCTGAGCCTGGCTCAGCCTGAGAGAATGGGGAGTGTTTTGTATTACATGGGGCCTCACACTGACCTCCTTGTCAGAGGCTGAAACAAAAAACCTCAAGTTGAAGCTGAAGTCATCTTAAGCTTGCATCCTGGAATCCAGCTGGAGAAAGAAGTCTGTGGCTTCATCTCTTCATCAAATCCCAAAGCTGCCATGCAGATTCAAGGACTGAACCAGAGAGGACCTGGATAGGTGTCCTCTTCCCATAGCTATGAGGGAACATTTTGTCCTAGAAGTCAGTCCTGTGTGCTTGTCATCCACAGAAGGGATCGTTGTGGGTTTAGAAGAGGAGTGCCTGAATATTTTGAAGCCAAGAAACTCATCTGTGTGGTCCAAGGTGCAAAGGAGTGTTTGTGACTGCTGGAAACCAAGAAGCTCAGTATCACCCAGAAGAGGGGGTACCCTGGCATAGTACTGCCCAACACCCAGAGCTGCCAAACTTTCAACCATCCAAAGAAATCTTCAAGGGGAAGTGCTACCATGACATCTGTCTGCTTTTTTCATCACCAGAGAAGGTTCATGCTCCCTGCATGCAGAGGAGTGTCCTCCGGTGGGTTTCCCGCCACCAAAATCTGAAGAAGACATCCCGAGGGTCCAGACCTGGTGAGGGTCTGCAGTCCAGTGGTCGTTTTCAGGTCATCATAAGCCATCCTGAGGTCTGTGCTGCGACTGCAGTACCGAAGAACCGAAATCCCAAAACCCAACACCTATTTCTACCACTGCACCCATCACCACTGAACGTCATCCAAGGGTTTTATCTCCTTTGACTAGGCCTTTTTGAGGTCCACAGCAAGTTTCACCTTTGCGGGATCCACAGCCGTCATAGCATCCCGACATCGCAGACCACTGCAAACGTCCTACCTTGCTGCCTTTCAAACACTGCTGGTTCCCTTCTTCTTCTCGACACCGACATCCAGGCAACTCCTTCTTTCAAGGTTGGTCCATCCTCAAGGGGCCAAGAAACTCCACAAATTCGCCTGCTAAGGCACCAAAGGTATTGTGATGAGGAAGCGCATCTTCCATCCTCAGGATTAATCAATGGGTCCCAGATTTGTCTTGGATACTGTTCTCATGTGACCTCCCATGTACTTTGGGATAGTGGGATCTGTAGAAAGAGATGCAGACTATTAATGAACATATTTTGACTGGGCTGTAATATATAACATAAGGTACACCTTAACATTTCCTTATAGGTTGCTCAGGTGGGGGGATCCTCACACAGTATTCAATTTTCATCCTAAAGAAAGCATCCTACCTATGTTCTAATTATTACCTGCTTTTCTACAGTAATATTTTATGAAGGTATCCCCTGCCTAATAGTTTAAATGCCTTTTAATAACTGTCAGCAGTTGGTGCATTACAATTGAATTCAGAGGTAACAGTGGTACCACATAGAACTCCATATATGAAGTTAAATTACTAGTACAAAGGGAGTCTTATTTATTTGTATATAACTGCTTGATTTCTTTTATTCTTGATGGTATTTATAAAAGAACTGATTTATCACCTAGCATAATGTGTGTGGACATTCCATTGTGGGGATCTTGGGATTCACTGTACCTAAGAACCAGCTAGCATCACCTCCCTTGAGTCTCAGCCTTGGTTGCTCATCCACAGCTAAAATAGAGGAACTTGGCTACGGTGTTCTGTGCCTCTACCGTAACTATGTAGTGGGCAGGAGTACAGATACCCCCTCCAGTCTTTACCATGGCCATCCGGGCAGAGGAGCTGTCGCTGCTGATGGGTGGCTTGAGGTGGCAGGCGTCTATGCATAATATTGTGCAAGCATCTCACAAGCTGCCACTTCTTTCCACTGGTCTCTCTGGTCTGGCCGCTTCAATGGCCCCCTCCTCCTCCTCATCTGTGCCCCAGTCATCCTTCACTGAGATCTCCATGCCAACTACCACCATGGCCTCCTGTACACAACTTGATCCATCGAGGCTATCCAGCTAAAATTGTAAAGAGGTCCTTTAAAAGGGCATCGAATAACCATCGCGATGCCCTTTTAGAATATCGGTCGAAGGCAGTCTCCAATACTAACCATCTAGTTTTTGTTAGTACATTCAATCAGGTATGTAACCAGGTGGTTAAGATAATAAAAAAACACTGGCATCTACTAGCACAGGCGAAAATAGCTATCCCAGTTCCCCGTTGTGCTTTTAAACAAGGTCGTAATATCAAAGAACTGGTCAGTAGAAATGACATCAGTATTGGAGATAATGGCCAAATGACCATTACTCAACAATGGGGTATGCCTAAACCCAAAGGACACGCACCGTGCGGGGCCTGTGTATGCTGTCAGTTCACTAGTCGAACTACAGAAGTGAACATTGGGTTACAAAGACCATGGGAACAAAAGATGTTCTCGAACTGCAATTCCCAAAATGTAATATACGCTATATGGTGCCCATGCCCAAAACTATATATTGGTAAGACAGAGCGTAAAATTAAGATTCGCATCAATGGACATAGAAGCTGTATTAGGACCAAGAATCTTACTGCTCCTATGGTAGGCCATTTTATGATGCGTGATCATAACTGCAATGACCTGAAATGGACTGTGCTGAAGAAACATCCCATTACTAATAACAACCGTGCTGATAAACAAACATTGTCCAGAGAAGAACTTAAACTCATCTATATGAGCAATAGCCATGTAGTTGGCCTTAATGAATTAATCAACTGGAATATTTAAATACATACAATTTACATGTAGGTCTCAATCTTTCTTTTGGAAATAATGAATTAGCTGATTATTCATAATATGAAAATGAGTTCTATGCACATTTAGTTAAGTTACCTACCGGCTATTACACGATGAACTGCGAGCTATTGGAACATTGAGACTTCACAATAATGTTCGTCCGCGCCCGTGTTATATTAAACATGAATTAAGTGACGGCTATTGTTGTGAGACGCTAACATTACAATAGGGCTCATTAATGTTCAGTTTGCAAAGATGAAAAATGAAGTTAGCCTCACACAGATGTTGAAAACTTAGAAATCACTAAGTATTTATTAACGATCCCTGATACCTAATCAGACGTGATACGCCGTGATCACATGACTATACGTTTGACCATAGAGCGTATTTAGAGTCCGAGTACCGCCATGTTGCTGGCGCCGGCGATCCACAGAACCGCCGACTAGGTACACAATGAACGCACGATATAGGTAAGCTAACAGGCAGTGTATAACGAACGATACCCTGAGACAGAGATAATAATTCTAGTCAGACGTGTTTGTAATCCCGATAGCGTTGATAGTGCTCAGCTACAAGCACGGCTTTTAATGGAATCGAATTGTAATTTAGTTTCGAGTTAGCACTTCCGAAACTAAAGCATAGTTCCCGCTTTTTTTCAATACTGTCTATACAGATTCGGTCCATACCGTTGAATACAATGGGAGGAGAAAACACCTTACTGTGTGTCCACGATACCGTAAAGTCACAATGACACTCCACATAACGATTATCAGTACAGATTGCTGACTCTGACAGGTAGGTGCCTGTAACGACCTCTGCCTTAGATAACGGGATAGAGTGCATTCACAATACATCTGGTTGTATACTCTTTTTATACTTAAGTTGATATTTTAAAGGAGCTCTAATGGCCTTTATGGTATTCCCTGTCTATCTTATTCTTATCTTTAGAGTCGGTCCATAATCAATCGGATACTTGATACCCCCTATTACAAGGGGACTGATAGCAGCCATTTCTAATTAAAATAGTAAACTGCCACCGACTGATACTCAGAAAAATTAAATGAAAATCTGACAGAATTGGAATCTCTTTTTGAGCTGTGAGTTCCCTATATATTTGGTGAAGTATGACACCACATTACCTCACTACCTATCACTAGGTGTTTTTTGCTAACATTGAGCCACATTTGGGTGACATGGTTATAACAGAGTGATCTTTCTTCTTTTTCCCAAATGATGTTACAATAGTAGTTAAGAATAAACTAACACTACTCTTATGGTGTGTGTAACATAACTGTATTGTCTTGGTGGTTTGGTGAAGCCTTGCGGTGATCACAATATTGGTGGTATTTTAGGAAGTGACCAATTGAGCTGGTCTCCTAGTCACGTTACTGTTTGGTAATAGTGACACCTTCTGTTCAGAAGACGATACTATAGAGGCTTTATTTCCCTCTATATATGTGCACTTTATTCATTAATAGTATGAAGTTAGCATATTTCGATCAGTACACTAGTGCATTAGAGCCTGATTGAACGTGTTTTTGTGTTTTAACCACAGGAGAGTTCTTGTTGTTGTCCGTCGGTCTACATAGAAAAATATCTCTGGTTTGAATACTCTGGATATACTTAACCCCTGATGAATTTCTGCATAATAATCACAGTACAGAAAGAAACATGTTGGGTGGGGAAAACTATTTTGTTTTGTATATCATTGTTAATCAAATCATACCACAACAGTAGTAATGATTTAAATTTCAGAAAGTTGGTGATATGCTAATATTTCACTATTCTGAATGATAATGAATTGTGATTACATTTTAGACATTTATTTTATATTTTTTTGATATAACTGTTTAAATTTGAATATATTAAAACTGAGAAAGTGAGAATGTTTGAGTGTGTTTGAATGAAGAATGCCTGAGTTATTCTTATTTTGAGATATGTTTCATGTGGTACCCAATCAGATAGGTTATAATTTTATTAACCAATTCTAGATTTGCACTTCTCAAGGTACTTGTTGATGCATTGTTGAATTTTAGAATTGTATACATTTTATATATGTTTTGATATAATGTTAACATATGAATAAAAAATATTTATGAGTATATTACGTCCTAGTGAGTAGAATTGAATTTTTTCTCCTCACACATCAGTTGAGATAAATGGACATGTGGTCTTTTCCATTTAGATATAGGTTTGAAATGAAGTTTTGTTAACCAACTGCACACCTGAACTCTCCTAGCACAGATTCACTGGTTTTATGGTCTCCGATGTTCAAGTTAATATAGGTAATATACAGGCTAGACCATAAAACAGAGATACGCCTGTTATCTCTTGTTACTTTTGTGAGTTTTAGTTTTATGCACGGCTGTTGTCCGTGGGATAAAGTATCGTCTTCTTTGATTATCAGACACCACCGTTATGTTGATACTGCCTGACTTTTTTCACACTTCTCTGAGACTATCTAAAACACACACTATTCAACATCATCACACTAGATTTGTGTGATTGACATTGGTTGAAACATGGCTGCCGATAAAACGCGCAGTTACGATGATAAATACGTAGTGGGTTTACTGGCCCAATCCTCACTCTTTTCTCAAGACGGGGATAGTTCCCCTCTCACGAATATTAGCAATTGGGACGAATTATTCCAACTAAGAAAGAGGTCAATACGTACCAAACTCCATGGGACTATATTGTTGGAATATTTACGAAACGGAGTCCTACCACAGGGTCTAGTTGTTCGGAATGAACCTAGACTATTCCTAGACAATAAAGATTTCATTATAAGGTGGAGCTATATTGCTAATAAATGTGGACGGGACTGGTTAATCCTGATAATAGACAGAGCGAAAGAAATGTCAGTAAAACAAATGGAGGAACTAAAGAAATTGGAAGAGGCTATTAAAAAACTGGTCCCCCTGGAAATATATACCAAAAGACTGGACGAAATCATAAAAGAGATGAATGATTTTAAAGAATCTACAGTTCGCGACCGTATTAGGCGCTTAAAGACAGACAACGCTGATTTTTCTCATGAAAAATCTTTTCGCTATACCCAGGAAGGGTATGTGCCCGATCAACATTACGATGGGGCACATAAACAACAGCAGCAAAAAAAGAACGCAAGATTTACAAATACATCATTTAGTTCACACAGTTCAGACGATGACATTCAAACTAACCAACCAGGAGGAAGATATCAAAGATGAGGCAATGCTCGAGGCCGTGGTAATTCTAATAGACGTAGGCCACAGAATTCCCACCCCTTCCAGAGAGGAAGAGGATCAGCAGCAGGTTTTTTAGATCAGGACCTACAGAACTGGGACTACGAACCACCAGTGACAAGAAGCAGCAGAGCTTACTAATCAACCTGTCGGATTATATACCATCAGATGTTGAATTGTCGGTCCTGGAAAAAGGGTTCGGTTTTGTACCTACGGTCTCATATGATCAGTTTAACTCAAGAGTTGAAATTGAGGGTCTGTTTAGAAAAATTCATTTAAGACAGTTCTTTCATGAGAATCCGTTTGAGGTAGAAGAAATGAACAGTGGTCTACATAACCCTTCATCATTCTCGCCTCCCATCACGAGCCATAGCCCAGAATCTATAGTTTTTGAAAGAAGGATGCTAGCTGACTTAGTGGATCTAGAAAAGACGCACTCACCGCATACATTTCAAATTGTTCCGCTGTCCAGAAGAAAGCCTTCGAATCACTTAAAAATAATAAATCTATAGTCATTCAAAGGGCAGATAAAGGTGGAGCAATAGTTCTCATGAATCATAAAGATTATGCGAATAAATGTCTGCGACAATTGGCAGATATTACTTTCTATAAACCTATCACGCTTGACCCCACCACTCGATTGAAGAGTTTAATATCCCTCAAAGTAGAGAAGGCCCGAGATAGAGGGTGGATCACATGTAAAGAAGCGGATTTTCTCGTTAAACGTGATCCTAGCATTTCCTTGTTTTTTATTCTCCCAAAAGTTCACAAAACATTGACAAATCCCTCGGGGAGACCCATTGTTTCCGGAACTAATTCCATTCTGGAACCTTTGGCAAAATTTGCAGACTCTTTTTTGAAGGGTTTTGTAAAGGAAATGCCATCTTACATTCAAGACTCGATGTCTGTAATTAATTTAATTGAGAATTTCCCTTTCAATCCAAATGAAGATATCATGGTGACTCTAGATATCGTCTCATTGTATACGAAAATTCCTCAAACTGCAACACTCGACGTAATAGAGGAGTTACTTTATACTAAACGAACTACAGGTATGACGCCTAATTCGTTAATTTTATGGTGTACTATGTTGTCATTGACAGAGAATTATTTTCAGTTTGATGGACTCTTTTTCCAACAGGTCCATGGGACTGCTATGGGGTCTGCCATAGCTCCCTCCCTGGCTAATCTATATGTAGACTTTGTAGAACAAATGAGTATCTATAGTGATAACAACATATATAAACAACACATCACGGTATGGAAGAGATATATCGATGACGTGCTATTAATTTGGCACGGAGATGAGGTTACCCTTTTAGCTTTTTTCCATTGGCTAAATAGTGTTAATCCTTTCCTTAAATTTACCATCAAGTATCAAAGGAATTCAATAGACTTTTTAGATCTGACAATTATTTCGGACCAGTCTACACAACGTTTAATCTTAAAACCATATCATAAGGCCACAGACCGGAACTCATTATTAAGATATGACAGCTTCCATCCTAAGGCATTGAGAGATAACTTACCATTTGGTCAATTTCTTAGGCTCAAACGGAACAGTAGTAGCAAGGAAATATTTATGTCTGAAGCCCGTAGTCTGAGCCAGAACTTGATCCATCGAGGCTATCCAGCTAAAATTGTAAAGAGGTCCTTTAAAAGGGCATCGAATAACCATCGCGATGCCCTTTTAGAATATCAGTCGAAGGCAGTCTCCAATACTAACCATCTAGTTTTTGTTAGTACATTCAATCAGGTATCTAACCAGGTGGTTAAGATAATAAAAAAACACTGGCATCTACTAGCACAGGCGAAAATACCTATCCCAGTTCCCCGTTGTGCTTTTAAACGAGGTCGTAATATCAAAGAACTGGTCAGTAGAAATGACATCAGTATTGGAGATAATGACCAAATGACCATTACTCAACAATGGGGTATGCCTAAACACAAAGGACACGCACCGTGCGGGGCCTGTGTATGCTGTCAGTTCACTAGTCGAACTACAGAAGTGGACATTGGGTTACAAAGACCATGGGAACAAAAGATGTTCTCGAACTGCAATTCCCAAAATGTAATATACGCTATGTGGTGCCCATGCCCAAAACTATATATTGGTAAGACAGAGCGTAAAATTAAGATTCGCATCAATGAACATACAAGCTGTATTAGGACCAAGAATCTTACTGCTCCTATGGTAGGCCATTTTATGATGCGTGATCATAACTGCAATGACCTGAAATGGACTGTGCTGAAGAAACTTCCCATTACTAATAACAACCGTGCTGATAAACAAACATTGTCCAGAGAAGAACTTAAACTCATCTATATGAGCAATAGCCATGTAGTTGGCCTTAATGAATTAATCAACTGGAATATTTAAATACATACAATTTAAATGTATGTCTCAATCTTTCTTTTGGAAATAATGAATTAGCTGATTATTCATAATATGAAAATGAGTTCTATGCACATTTAGTTAACTTACCTACCGGCTGTTACACGATGAGCTGCGAGCTATTGGAACATTGAGACTTCACAATAATGTTCGTCCGCGCCCGTGTTATATTAAACATGAATTAAGTGACGGCTATTGTTGTGAGATGCTAACATTACAATAGGGCTCATTAATGTTCAGTTTGCAAAGATGAACAATGAAGTTAGCCTCACACAGATGTTGAAAATGTAGAAATCACTAAGTATTTATTAACGATCCCTGATACCTAATCAGACGTGATACGCCGTGGTCACGTGACTATACGTTTGACCATAGAGCGTATTTAGAGTCTGAGTACCGTCATGTTTCTGGCGCCGGCGATCCACAGAACCGCCGACTAGGTACACAACGAACGCACGATATAGGTAAGCTAACAGGCAGTGTATAACGAACGATACCCTGAGACAGAGATAATAATTCTAGTCAGACGTGTTTGTAATCCCGATAGCGTTGATAGTGCTCAGCTACAAGCACAGCTTTTAATGGAATTGAATTGTAATTTAGTATGGAGTTAGCACTTCTGAAACTAAAGCATAGTTCCTGCTTTTTTTCAATACTGTCTATACAGATTCGGTCCATACCGTTGAATACAATGGGAGGAGAAAACACCTTACTGTGTGTCCACGATACGTAAAGTCACAATGACGCTCCACATAACGATTATCAGTACAGATTGCTGACTCTGACAGGTAGGTGCCTGTAACAACCTCTGCCTTAGATAACGGGATAGAGTGCATTCACAATACATCTGGTTGTATACTCTTTTTATACTTAAGTTGATATTTTAAAGGAGCTCTAATGGGCTTTATGGTATTCCCTGTCTATCTTTTTCTTATCTTTAGAGTCGGTCCATAATCAATCGGATATTTGATACCCCCTATTACAAGGGGACTGATAGCAGCCATTTCTAATTAAAATAGTAAACTGCCACTGACTGATAACTCAGAAAAATTAAATGAAAATCTGACAGAATTGGAATCTCTCTTTGAGCTGTGAGTTCCCTATATATTTGGTGAAGTATGACACCACATTACCTCACTACCTATCACTAGGTGTTTTTGCTAACATTGAGCCACATTTGGGTGACATGGTTATAACAGAGTGATCTTTCTTCATTTTCCCAATTGTATGTTACAATAGTAGTTAAGAATAAACTAACACTACTCTTATGGTGTGTGTAACATAACTGTATAGTCTTGGTGGTTTGGTTAAGCCTTGCGGTGATCACAATAGTGGTTGTATTTTAGGATCTGACCATTTGAGCTGGTCTCCTAGTCACGTTACTGTTTGGTAATAGTGACCCCTTCTGTTCAGAAGATGATACTATAGAGGCTTTATTTCCCTCTATATATGCACTTTATTCATTAATAGTATGAAGTTAGCATATTTCGATCAGTACACTAGTGCATTAGAGCCTGATTGAACGTGTTTTTGTGTTTTACCCACAGGAGAGTTCTTGTTGTTGTCCGTCGGTCTACATAGAAAAATATCTCTGGCTTGAATACTCTGGATATACTTAACCCCTGATGAATTTCTGCATAATAATCACAGTACAGAAAGAAACATTTTGGGTGGGGAAAACTATTTTGTTTTGTATATCATTGTTAATCAAATCATATCACAACAGTAGTAACAATTTAAATTTCAGAAAGTTGTTGATATGCTAATATTTCATTATTCTGAATGATAATGAATTGTGATTACGTTTTAGACATTTATTTTATATTTTTTTGATATAACTGTTTAAATTTGAATATATTAAAACTGAGAAAGTGAGAATGTTTGAGTGTGTTTGAATGAAGTATGCCTGAGTTATTCTTATTTTGAGATATGTTTCATGTGGTACCCAATCAGATAGGTTATATTTTTATTAACCAATTCTGGATTTGCACAGCTCAAGGTACTTGTTGATGAATTGTTGAATTTTAGAATTGTATAAATGTTATGTATGTTTTGATATAATGTTAACATATGAATAAAAAATATTTATGAGTATATTACGTCCTAGTGAGTAGAATTGAATTTTTTCTCCTCACACATCAGTTGAGATAAATGGACATGTGGTCTTTTCCATTTAGATATAGGTTTGAAATGAAGTTTTGTTAACCAACTGCACACCTGAACTCTCCTAGCACAGATTCACTGGTTTTATGGTCTCCGATGTTCAAGTTAATATAGGTAATATACAGGCTAGACCATAAAACAGAGATACGCCTGTTATCCCTTGTTACTTTTGTGAGTCTTACTCCTGTACACAGTCCCACTAGTGCCCAGTCTGGATTTTCCATTGTCCCTGGTGGAGGTGTAAGTCCACTCATTGGTTGATGAAGTGGTCACTTGTCCTGCCCAGGAGCCTACAGGAGAACAATCTGTGGAGGTACACCAGGCACTTGAGTGCAGTGCAGGTGCTGTACCCCTCCCCCAAGCAGACTGTCATCCAGTCGAAGGGAGTACAGCAGGAGATGGTGACAGCGAGAAGGCAAATCCTGGAGGCCAACATCAGTAGGACGAGCATGCAGGCACACACATGGCTCCAGTGAAGAAGGAGGCATGGGAGCACCTGTAGGCTCATGTGTCAGCCCATTATGCACTGTATGAGGCAGAAGATGGAGGAGCTGCAGTGGGCACATGATTTAGCAATAGCTAGGGCCAAGTTGGATGAGTGGTTGGTGCGGGCGCAGTATGTCATCCTGGAGGAGTCTTGTAGGGCAGCAGAGGAAATAGGATCTCAGATGAGGGAAGCCCTGCAACCCTCCAGGAAACAACAGAGGCCCGCCTGCAAGTGGCGGAAGTGGAGGGGGAATAGGCCTTGGTGGAGATATTGTCAGAGGTCATAATGGACTAGCCTGCTGACTTATGTACATAGTTTATTAGTTGTAGGTTTTAATTTTTTATTATTTATTTTTCCCTGGACAATTATTCCATTCCCTTTTTTATATTCAATACATTTTGAAGTCATGATTCTACCACACCGTTTGTTGTCTCTTTGTCCATGTGCGCCTTTTGTTTGGCCATGTTCTCTGAGTGAGTATGTCCTATGGCTGTCATGTGGGTTTCGGGCACACTCTCTGGTTCATGTTGTTGCTGTGCTGTTTGCTGGGGGACGTGTGTGCATGTTTCATGTATGTGTGATAATTGGTATGTTCCATCCATGAACGATGAACATACTTTGTCTATTGTAGATGTGGAGAGGTGACATTTTATGTTTGGGGAGTCACATGTTTCACATCTTTATCATGCGCATCTGTTGCTTGCCTACTTTTGTGTTTTGCAGTACAGGCTTGTTGGCCAATTGTGTGCATGGTGTGCGTGGGTGTTTGATTCATGTATACTGTGGTTGGCATGGTACTTCATTTGTGCATATATTCACAGGTGTTGGGTAATGTTGTGGGTTGTTTGTGGTTGGCATGGTGGTGTGTCTTTGATTGACTTGGACATGTGGATATGTGTTTCACAGGTCGGGGTGGGACAATCAGACGGCTGGGGGTGGGAATGGATGGTTCTCTGATGCCATTCCTTGTGCAGGGGCACTGCATGTTTGGTGTCGATGTGTCAGTGTTAGTTGCGTGAACTTTTGATTGCGTGTCTAATGGTTTCAATGTGGGGATGCATTTTGTGATGAGTGAGATGTTACATTAGGTTTTTTGGGGTTTCTTGGGAGATGGATACTCATTTCCTTATTGTCTTGTCACATGTTCCACATGGTTTAGATTTTTGTTGCATCTGGTGACAGCTCATTCACCTCTACCCATTCACTAATCGAGGTTCAGATAATTGTACACTGTTTTCCTTTAAGGTCCAATGATGTTTTGGTGTCCCTTTGGCACTTGCTTGTCAATGTGGATGTGCTCACACTTCATTCACATGTATGGCTCATTGGCATTGGGGACGTTGCAGAGAGATGTGGCCTCACTCTGGATTACTGGGCTATGCAAATCACATGTGCACTATGTCACATGTACATCGAGGGATCAACATGTAGCTGCTGTGACATTATGGTTAGCTATTGATGTGCATTTCAGTGTGAGCCGACAGGGAGCCATAAAAGAGGTTACGGTCCTGGATACTATGTCACTGCTCCCAGGTGTTCATGTTGGAGGAGGATGTCTGGTAGTTGTACTTCATCATGGACCCAGGCAAGAGGAGGTGAGGTAGATTGGAATGGGACAAAGGCGGTGTCGGGGGGAAATTCTGCCGGGGTCGGCCGGACCGTCCGCAGACCTCCAGGCAGGGAGGCCCCAACTCCTCCCGTGTGTATCCCAGATAAGATGAGATAGAGTATGAGATGCACACAAGGAGCAAGGTGACTCTGCTGTTTATTAGACAAAACGGCAGGGATGGGCCAAGGAGCGCACGCGTTCGTCCTGACACATGCTCAATTGTGGGGCTCGCAGGCCCTTTTTACTGTATTATGACGCGCTACTTGCGTCACTTCAGAAAGTTAACAAAAAACCTATCGCCACTCTTAATTGGGTGTTCGAGTGGTAGGGTTAGTATAGCACACATATAGAGAAAGATATTAGTGGACAAGGTGTAGTCAGGTGGTATATCTGGGTTGTCCCTACAATTAGATACATGAAAATTGTTACATGAAGGCTCCTGAGGATTGGCTAAATGTGCTGGCGTCAGTGATAAGAGCCCCATGTTCTGATTGGTGCACCCGTGAGCTTCCCAGCCTGGGACCACCGTCGTTCCCAGCTC
Source organism: Ambystoma mexicanum (assembly GCF_040938575.1). Classification (NCBI taxonomy): domain Eukaryota; kingdom Metazoa; phylum Chordata; class Amphibia; order Caudata; family Ambystomatidae; genus Ambystoma; species Ambystoma mexicanum. The sequence continues at coordinate 489,611,317 of NC_090930.1, forward strand.
TCGGTGTACCTGTAAGTTGCAACAATGTTTCACTATGGGTACATGCAGACAATGTGAGGACTTATTCATAGCTAGACGGGGTACCGTTCCCACTGTTGCAGATGTCCATTGAGCCTTTCAAGTGTATCTGCCAGTGTCTCGTAGCGAGGGATCCAGACGCCTCTGTTCTCCCGGGTTTGGCATCTCGTCAGGTTCGGCTTGATCACGTGGGGAGGGACCGTGCAAGAGGCATAATTCTGCACAATTAATATTGTTTTTCTACTGTGCGTCTGGTTTAATTTGTCGGTGTGACTTTAACGTTGGTGCGCGGAGTGCGAGGTTGCAACATCGTGCCTTTGATGATTTGCTCTTGGAACGTGGGTTTGCAACATTGCGACCTTGGCTGGTTGCTTCGCCAAGCTCATTCTGTAGGATCAGCAACTGACTCTTGTCTTGTTGATGTCCACGGGAGCTCTTGTTTGAGGCCTACTTTGGCCCGGTGCATAAGTTGTTCGTTTGGTGCACAGGTGCTTTAGGTTATAGGAGCATATAATTCCATAATCGGTATTGTCTTTATTATATTTCTCATCGTTGTACCTGATTTCAAAGAGAAGCGTGAGCAAGCTAGTAAAAGTTCATGACGCGTCTTGCGTTTCTGCATTCTGAAAGCCTATATAAAAATAATAAAGATGCACGTCCGTGAATATGCCTGTCGCCTACGTCATAGCACTGAGTATATACTTCATGTAGGTTGGTGTGGGAATGTCCAGTGTGTATATTTGTACAGATGTGCTTCCCGTTGTCTAGGTCGTCATGGCATCTCTAACGACGTGTAGATTTTAGTCTAGTTGATCCGTGCCGCAGGTGTCGGCATGGCCAGTGCGGGCTGCTGGGCAAGCAGATGGGCACATCCGTATGTTCCTGTACCAGGGTATCTGGTCGTCTGGTAAATGGGCAAACTCTTCTCGTGGCGGGTGTTTGGGTCGTGACCCTCTAGGCCAAGCGCGAGAGGTGAAGGACGGGAGCCTGGTTTTCCATTCTCCCACTTCAGTCCCCCCTCTGGTCGACTTGTCGACCACAAACATATCCTTCTCGTTATCTCCTCTTACTCGCCATATCTTGGTTATTCCTCCGAGATGTCCATAGTGGTTTACATGATCTTCAAATGACCAATACATATATTCACAGGTACCCCCAGGAGTACAATATACCCATCTTCCTATGTAGCTCCTGGGGTTTCTTGGGTTCTCGGTCTTTACTGACGGTGGGTCTAGATGGTTGGTAATTATTTGGGTGCGCAGCTTCTCCCTTTCCTGTATAATTACACCTGTATGCTGGCCGTCATCTGCTGGCATCAAGGGGTGCATTCCCACCATTTCCAGCAATTCGTCAGTAGTGCGTGCCTTTCGTGCCTTCCAAAATCTAATTATGATCAGGGTAGCTCCAGCCAATATGGTACAGCCCACTGCATAATAATCACAGTACAGAAAGAAACATTTTGGGTGGGGAAAACTATTTTGTTTTGTATATCATTGTTAATCAAATCATATCACAACAGTAGTAACAATTTAAATTTCAGAAAGTTGTTGATATGCTAATATTTCATTATTCTGAATGATAATGAATTGTGATTACGTTTTAGACATTTATTTTATATTTTTTTGATATAACTGTTTAAATTTGAATATATTAAAACTGAGAAAGTGAGAATGTTTGAGTGTGTTTGAATGAAGTATGCCTGAGTTATTCTTATTTTGAGATATGTTTCATGTGGTACCCAATCAGATAGGTTATATTTTTATTAACCAATTCTGGATTTGCACAGCTCAAGGTACTTGTTGATGAATTGTTGAATTTTAGAATTGTATAAATGTTATGTATGTTTTGATATAATGTTAACATATGAATAAAAAATATTTATGAGTATATTACGTCCTAGTGAGTAGAATTGAATTTTTTCTCCTCACACATCAGTTGAGATAAATGGACATGTGGTCTTTTCCATTTAGATATAGGTTTGAAATGAAGTTTTGTTAACCAACTGCACACCTGAACTCTCCTAGCACAGATTCACTGGTTTTATGGTCTCCGATGTTCAAGTTAATATAGGTAATATACAGGCTAGACCATAAAACAGAGATACGCCTGTTATCCCTTGTTACTTTTGTGAGTCTTACTCCTGTACACAGTCCCACTAGTGCCCAGTCTGGATTTTCCATTGTCCCTGGTGGAGGTGTAAGTCCACTCATTGGTTGATGAAGTGGTCACTTGTCCTGCCCAGGAGCCTACAGGAGAACAATCTGTGGAGGTACACCAGGCACTTGAGTGCAGTGCAGGTGCTGTACCCCTCCCCCAAGCAGACTGTCATCCAGTCGAAGGGAGTACAGCAGGAGATGGTGACAGCGAGAAGGCAAATCCTGGAGGCCAACATCAGTAGGACGAGCATGCAGGCACACACATGGCTCCAGTGAAGAAGGAGGCATGGGAGCACCTGTAGGCTCATGTGTCAGCCCATTATGCACTGTATGAGGCAGAAGATGGAGGAGCTGCAGTGGGCACATGATTTAGCAATAGCTAGGGCCAAGTTGGATGAGTGGTTGGTGCGGGCGCAGTATGTCATCCTGGAGGAGTCTTGTAGGGCAGCAGAGGAAATAGGATCTCAGATGAGGGAAGCCCTGCAACCCTCCAGGAAACAACAGAGGCCCGCCTGCAAGTGGCGGAAGTGGAGGGGGAATAGGCCTTGGTGGAGATATTGTCAGAGGTCATAATGGACTAGCCTGCTGACTTATGTACATAGTTTATTAGTTGTAGGTTTTAATTTTTTATTATTTATTTTTCCCTGGACAATTATTCCATTCCCTTTTTTATATTCAATACATTTTGAAGTCATGATTCTACCACACCGTTTGTTGTCTCTTTGTCCATGTGCGCCTTTTGTTTGGCCATGTTCTCTGAGTGAGTATGTCCTATGGCTGTCATGTGGGTTTCGGGCACACTCTCTGGTTCATGTTGTTGCTGTGCTGTTTGCTGGGGGACGTGTGTGCATGTTTCATGTATGTGTGATAATTGGTATGTTCCATCCATGAACGATGAACATACTTTGTCTATTGTAGATGTGGAGAGGTGACATTTTATGTTTGGGGAGTCACATGTTTCACATCTTTATCATGCGCATCTGTTGCTTGCCTACTTTTGTGTTTTGCAGTACAGGCTTGTTGGCCAATTGTGTGCATGGTGTGCGTGGGTGTTTGATTCATGTATACTGTGGTTGGCATGGTACTTCATTTGTGCATATATTCACAGGTGTTGGGTAATGTTGTGGGTTGTTTGTGGTTGGCATGGTGGTGTGTCTTTGATTGACTTGGACATGTGGATATGTGTTTCACAGGTCGGGGTGGGACAATCAGACGGCTGGGGGTGGGAATGGATGGTTCTCTGATGCCATTCCTTGTGCAGGGGCACTGCATGTTTGGTGTCGATGTGTCAGTGTTAGTTGCGTGAACTTTTGATTGCGTGTCTAATGGTTTCAATGTGGGGATGCATTTTGTGATGAGTGCGATGTTACATTAGGTTTTTTGGGGTTTCTTGGGAGATGGATACTCATTTCCTTATTGTCTTGTCACATGTTCCACATGGTTTAGATTTTTGTTGCATCTGGTGACAGCTCATTCACCTCTACCCATTCACTAATCGAGGTTCAGATAATTGTACACTGTTTTCCTTTAAGGTCCAATGATGTTTTGGTGTCCCTTTGGCACTTGCTTGTCAATGTGGATGTGCTCACACTTCATTCACATGTATGGCTCATTGGCATTGGGGACGTTGCAGAGAGATGTGGCCTCACTCTGGATTACTGGGCTATGCAAATCACATGTGCACTATGTCACATGTACATCGAGGGATCAACATGTAGCTGCTGTGACATTATGGTTAGCTATTGATGTGCATTTCAGTGTGAGCCGACAGGGAGCCATAAAAGAGGTTACGGTCCTGGATACTATGTCACTGCTCCCAGGTGTTCATGTTGGAGGAGGATGTCTGGTAGTTGTACTTCATCATGGACCCAGGCAAGAGGAGGTGAGGTAGATTGGAATGGGACAAAGGCGGTGTCGGGGGGAAATTCTGCCGGGGTCGGCCGGACCGTCCGCAGACCTCCAGGCAGGGAGGCCCCAACTCCTCCCGTGTGTATCCCAGATAAGATGAGATAGAGTATGAGATGCACACAAGGAGCAAGGTGACTCTGCTGTTTATTAGACAAAACGGCAGGGATGGGCCAAGGAGCGCACGCGTTCGTCCTGACACATGCTCAATTGTGGGGCTCGCAGGCCCTTTTTACTGTATTATGACGCGCTACTTGCGTCACTTCAGAAAGTTAACAAAAAACCTATCGCCACTCTTAATTGGGTGTTCGAGTGGTAGGGTTAGTATAGCACACATATAGAGAAAGATATTAGTGGACAAGGTGTAGTCAGGTGGTATATCTGGGTTGTCCCTACAATTAGATACATGAAAATTGTTACATGAAGGCTCCTGAGGATTGGCTAAATGTGCTGGCGTCAGTGATAAGAGCCCCATGTTCTGATTGGTGCACCCGTGAGCTTCCCAGCCTGGGACCACCGTCGTTCCCAGCTCTCGGTGTACCTGTAAGTTGCAACAATGTTTCACTATGGGTACATGCAGACAATGTGAGGACTTATTCATAGCTAGACGGGGTACCGTTCCCACTGTTGCAGATGTCCATTGAGCCTTTCAAGTGTATCTGCCAGTGTCTCGTAGCGAGGGATCCAGACGCCTCTGTTCTCCCGGGTTTGGCATCTCGTCAGGTTCGGCTTGATCACGTGGGGAGGGACCGTGCAAGAGGCATAATTCTGCACAATTAATATTGTTTTTCTACTGTGCGTCTGGTTTAATTTGTCGGTGTGACTTTAACGTTGGTGCGCGGAGTGCGAGGTTGCAACATCGTGCCTTTGATGATTTGCTCTTGGAACGTGGGTTTGCAACATTGCGACCTTGGCTGGTTGCTTCGCCAAGCTCATTCTGTAGGATCAGCAACTGACTCTTGTCTTGTTGATGTCCACGGGAGCTCTTGTTTGAGGCCTACTTTGGCCCGGTGCATAAGTTGTTCGTTTGGTGCACAGGTGCTTTAGGTTATAGGAGCATATAATTCCATAATCGGTATTGTCTTTATTATATTTCTCATCGTTGTACCTGATTTCAAAGAGAAGCGTGAGCAAGCTAGTAAAAGTTCATGACGCGTCTTGCGTTTCTGCATTCTGAAAGCCTATATAAAAATAATAAAGATGCACGTCCGTGAATATGCCTGTCGCCTACGTCATAGCACTGAGTATATTCTTCATGTAGGTTGGTGTGGGAATGTCCAGTGTGTATATTTGTACAGATGTGCTTCCCGTTGTCTAGGTCGTCATGGCATCTCTAACGACGTGTAGATTTTAGTCTAGTTGATCCGTGCCGCAGGTGTCGGCATGGCCAGTGCGGGCTGCTGGGCAAGCAGATGGGCACATCCGTATGTTCCTGTACCAGGGTATCTGGTCGTCTGGTAAATGGGCAAACTCTTCTCGTGGCGGGTGTTTGGGTCGTGACCCTCTAGGCCAAGCGCGAGAGGTGAAGGACGGGAGCCTGGTTTTCCATTCTCCCACTTCAGTCCCCCCTCTGGTCGACTTGTCGACCACAAACATATCCTTCTCGTTATCTCCTCTTACTCGCCATATCTTGGTTATTCCTCCGAGATGTCCATAGTGGTTTACATGATCTTCAAATGACCAATACATATATTCACAGGTACCCCCAGGAGTACAATATACCCATCTTCCTATGTAGCTCCTGGGGTTTCTTGGGTTCTCGGTCTTTACTGACGGTGGGTCTAGATGGTTGGTAATTATTTGGGTGCGCAGCTTCTCCCTTTCCTGTATAATTACACCTGTATGCTGGCCGTCATCTGCTGGCATCAAGGGGTGCATTCCCACCATTTCCAGCAATTCGTCAGTAGTGCGTGCCTTCCGTGCCTTCCAAAATCTAATTATGATCAGGGTAGCTCCAGCCAATATGGTACAGCCCACTATTATTTTCAGTCCATCTGACAGCCAGGATGGCATCCATGACCATAATAGTGAAAACCAGCTCTCATCCTTGTTCACACCATTGCTTTCATCCGTCATTTTGGAGTGCATCTGGGCTAATTGTGAAACTGCTTCTGTCAGTGTACCATTGTCAGCATCATTGGCAGGTATGAACGTGCAGCATGATTGTCCTATCTTTGCACAAACTCCTCCTTCCATTGCTGTGAGAAGGTCCAATACATATCTGTTCTGTAGTGCTACCATCCTTACAGCTCGCAGCTCCTCTTTTATTGCGTTGAACCCATTTACAGTAGAATTGATGGTCATCATTAGTTCCCATCTAGTTATTTGGAGCCATTTTGCGTTTGCGTAAGCCTGTAATCCCCGGTGTATTATTGAGGAGAAGAACATTGCTGCTCTGCTGAATAGCCTGTGTTCTGGCGGTATTGATGTTAGTGCCGTTTCCGACCTTCCCCATAGGTAATTTCCTGTCAGCGGCTCTCCTTGTCTTTTTCTTCTATTTAGGACAGTGTCATTGCTGTTGGTCCTGTTCCCTTGCTCCTCCTGGAGTGGTGCAGATCTCTTTCTTCTCTTATCCCCTTCATTCATTCTAGGAAATGTCGCCACATCGACGTGCTTCTTAGGTACCACTAGTGATGGTACATTGACGTGTACCATTGTGCACACACCATTCCACAGGGGAGGCAGTGTATGGTATGCCTTTTCTCCACAGGCCCAATAATGATCCATTATTACTGCTGTTCCTGCTCCCCCCTCAGGTAACTCCGCCACACTTGCGCAATTGGTGTTATATCCTACGTCCACCTCTCCTTTATGCTGGTAACATACCTTGGGCGCAGTCAACGGTAGTATCGTTATTGGGTCTTCATCTTCTTCTACCCATGTGAGCATTGGTACATACTTGATCCACGTCGTCCAACATCGGTGATTGTGTGTCTCGATGGTTGAGATAGTTTCTTTTGTTACCATGTTGCTGCCAATCACTCCTATCTCCCAGCTGTTATCCAGATACACCTTTCCTGTTATCGTCAGTAGCGGCCTCTCCCAGCATCCTTGTTTACCCGGAATTTCAGTGGCGTACCAATCACATGGTAGATACTTCAGTGTTACTTTCTGTGTTTCTCCTTTTGCAGGGCCACTTGTTATATATTTGAATGCTTCAGCATGTAAACTGGTCTTGTGATAACTCAAGTAGGTCTTGAGGAAGTTGTTTTCATATGGGTATGAGTCTCGTGTTTTCCATGTCATGTGCACTACAGTTCCTTGAAATCTTCCTTTCGTCTGGAACAGTGCCAAGTATATTATGCACTGTGCTATCTTCTCATTTATTTCTGTGGCAACAAATGTTCGTGAAGCACTCATGGCGTATGGTATTAATGAGCAGACGTAGCAGCTATCCTCAGTTGTCTGCTTACCAATGCGGGTCATGTGTTGGTACCATATATTGTTTGTGACATGTGCTGAATCTTGTACATAACTATCAATACCTTTATTGTCTGAGTATGTGCTGCGTTTAATTCTATTTTTCTTTGGTGCAATATTACTACTACCACCTGACGTAACACCTGTTGCAGCAAGGAACGGGGGTATATTAGGTTTGGGTGCAGCAACAAAATTGATAGCACAGCTATACTGCCATACAGAAGCAGCCAAAAATCCGGTGATTATCAAAATCCCTATTATTTTTATTACAATTGCTAACCTCACCGGCATTTTGCTCTTACCTTGCTGCAGTCCTGGCAGCTTATTCTTGCGACGTTAAAGTTGCCCGCCTAAAAATTCTCAGAAATGCTCGTTTTTAAATGTTAGTTTTGTTTTGTTTAAGCTCTCCCTATCAAATATTCATTCAGTGCCCAGGCGAAGAGCTGCTCCCACGCTACTCTAAGTGATTGGTCTCTTAAGACCGGCAAGTATGGGCGGAGGTGGGGCATGTAATATTCTATGGCCAGGAGGAAGGCTGTGTAGTAAACACGTACCCTTCTTCTTTTTAGGTATGTTGGCCTTTTTATTTCGTATACAAATTGGTGTGACAATTCTTCTGGGTAGTTATCGTCTGGGAGTACCATCTACGCCTGGACAGTGGACTTTGTTAGTTAGCTTTATACTTAATAATACAATAATACGCAGTTCCTGTATGTGCGAGAGAAAAAAGAGAACATTCACGTGTTTACATGTGTATTTGTGCGGCCAATGTCTTTCAGTTTATGTTACAACTGTCCTGGGGGGGGGGATGGCGTAATTATTTTTACTCTTTGAACGTGTGACCATGGGGTGGGCAGTGTAGTGATCACCCCTTTCTTCGTCAGTTGTTGTCTCTGGGGTGTCTGGGTAGTGAGAAGGTAAGGTAACAATTGGGTCGTTGTCTGTGGTAGAACTTCCTTCCGCTGTCAGGGATGTTGTTGCTGTTGTTCCAATGGACCTGTCGTTGGCGCTGGGGCGGGTCTGCAGTTTGTATATCTTTACATCATGTAGGTGGTTCCAAGCACGCTTATCCTTTAGTTTTACTGCTCTTGTTGATACGTCTTCTACCAGATGTGGACCGGTGAACCTTTTGTCGTTCCACCTTCTATTGAAATTGCGAAGTAGCACGTGGTCACCTTTGGCAAGTTTGCACAAGTTCTCTTTTTCTAATTCTGTACTGGCGCCTTCTTCTTTATCTCTGGTGGACCCGCCCCGCGTGCGCTCGAGCTGTTGAGACACAAACACAACACTAGTAATCAAAGATGACACATATTGATACATTTCATCACCTAGTATACTCGCTGAACTTTCGTGGTCAGTGAATGCCCTTGACGTTGGCGTTAGAGGAAGGCGCATTTGACGTCCAGTAACCACCTCGTGTGGGGTGAGGTGGTGGTCGGACCCTGGCCTGTTCCTCAGCTCGAACAATGCTAACGGAAGGCAATACAACCAACTTTTCTTTGTTGTTTGTTGTATCTTTGCAATTGCCTCCTTCAATAAGCCATTTAGGCGTTCACATACGCCATTAGCCTGTGGGTGATATGCACATGCAAATTTGTGCTTTATGCTCAGCAGGGCTGTGATATGTTGGAACATTTCGTTTGCGAAATGTGGGCCATTATCTGATCTTAATACTTCGCACACTCCCCACCTGGGGAAGACCTCCCTTACTATGAATTTGGCTGCTCTAAATGCATCTCGGTGTGAACAGGGCCCTGCTTCAATCCACCTAGAAAATGGGCATACTACTACAATCATGTATCTATTACCTTGACATATGTTGATCATATCAACATAGTCAATGTGGAGGTGCCGAAAGGGTCCTTCTGGCCGGGGTATGGTACCTCTTATCACTTTTAGGGTATGACCGGCCGTAAACTGTTGGCATGTGAGACAATTGCTGATAAAATTTGAAACATGAGAATTTAACTCGGGACAGAACCAATCATCTCTAATTCGTGCTGCAATTATTTCCTTGCCTGTATGGGCTGGGTGATGTAATTGGCTCAGGGCGGTATTTAAAAGTGCCAATGGTATTACAACTTTCCCAGTACCACTCTGGCGCCATAGTGCGTCGGTTGGGGACATTGTACATCCTCTTTTTACCCATATTTCCTTTTCGGCCATTGGTGCTGCTGCTTGTAATTCCATAATCTGTGTGGCTGGGAGATGGGTATACCCTTCTCTTATTAACATCTCCCTAGCCATTCCCCTCCCTCTCCCTCTCTGTGAGTCTGTGGGGTCCCATATCTCACCAAAGTATGCAGCATATTTCGCATGTGCGTCTGCTGCTGCATTCCCTTTTGAGACATGGTCTTCACCATTGGTGTGTGCGGTGCATTTTACTAGGGATAGCTCTTGGGGGTCGTTTATTACTTCAATTAATTCAGCCAACAAGAGGGCATGTTGCACTGGAGTGCCGTCAGCTCTCCTAAACCCTCTTCTCCTCCATTTTGTTAGCCCTGAGTGGACAGTGGATGTAACATATGCACTGTCGGAATATATTGTTACACGTTTGTTAAAACTTTCTTTCAATGCCAATATTAGTGCAACTAGTTCAGCGGCTTGAGCAGAGTAATGCTGTGGTAACTGTACACATTTCATAGCCACACACACCGGAGCCTCCATCATTTTTACCACTGCTGCCCCAGTTCTCCGTATCCCATCTCCTTGATCAATAGTTGATGACCCATCAATAAACAAAAGCTCACCTCCCTCTAGTGCATTCTCTTCAACTTTTCTAGTACATGAATATATTTCATTTAGTTGGGTGCAGTCGTGGGCGTAATCTCCCTCCTCAATTATTTCTGCTAGAAATCTTGCAGGGTTAACAGTGCTACATCTAACAATCGCTAGTTCAGCCCTAGACAAAATGATCTCATAACCTGATGCCCTTTGTGTCGTTAGTGTGGACTTGGGTTTATTCAATATTGCAAATAATGCATGTTCCACAAACAGTGTAGTTGGACACCCCATGGTTATTGCTGATGCCTTTTCTACTGCAAAAGCAGCTGCAGCGAGGCCTTGTTCGCAAGGGAAATGCCCTAACATCACGGGGTCTAAGTGACCGCTATAAAATGCTACTGGTTTATAGCCCATGCTTGTTTTTTGGGCCAATACTGCTTTCATTACTGCTGAGTCGCAATGTGAAAATATAAAAAATCGTCGCTCATAGTCTGGGGATGCCAGTACTGGAGCTGTTGATATCGCGTCCTTCAATTCGTCAAATGCCTCCCTCATTTCGATAGTCCACCCCAACCTTTTCTCCCCTTTATTTGCTTCCTTCAACCCCTCAAGCAGGGGTCCTATGTATGAGCTGTAATCAAATACCCATGCTCTACAGTAGTTGCATAGCCCCAGAAATTGCTGCAGTTCTCTCACAGTCTGTGGCATGGGAGTGCTTGAGATGGCCTGTGCTCTTTGTGGTGCAATCTTTCTTCCATATTGGGATATCAGTTGGCCAATGTAGAGTACCTGTTCCTGACAGTATTGAATTTTTTCCATGTCTACCTTATACCCCTTTTCAGCCAATATAGTCAACATTTTTAACGAGTCCTCTCTGCATTTACTTTCGTTTATACTGCAAATTATTATGTCATCCACATATTGTAACACTGTGCTTTCCACCTCAACGTTACCCAAATCCATCTGTATCACTCTATTGAAAATTGAGGGTGATTCACAATACCCTTGTGGTAACCTGGTATGTTTCCATTTAGTATTTCGGTAAGTGAAACTTGTTAGATCTTGTGAGTCGGGGTGTAATGGTATTGAGAAAAATGCATTTTTAAGATCTATTACTGTAAATCGTGATGCCTCTGCTGGAATGCCACACAATATTGTGGCCGGGTTTGCTGTTACTGGATATTCTGCTTCCACTATGTTGTTCAAGGGCCTTAGGTCCTGTATGAAGCGCCAAGACCCCCCTTTAGCCTTGCGCACTGGGTACACAGCCGTGTTACATGGTGATTCTGAGGGGACCAATATGCCATTGTTTATAAGGGCCGTTATAGTTTCATATATGCCCTCATCTGCCTCTTTTGACAATGGGTACTGTTTTACTCTTGGTAGTATTGCACCTTTTTTCAATTTTATCCGTACACCCCCTATGCTTTTAATGCATCCTACGTCATAAGGGCTAATGGTCCATAATGATTTGGGCACCTTTGACATATCCTCCTTAAAGAAGGGGACTGGGGTGCATGCAGGTGCCTCAAGTGCCATAGCAATTTTCTGCGCTATATGTTTGTGAGCCACTCGTAACCATATTTCTACACTCATCATGAACACCATTTCCCCCTCCTCTTTTTCTTCTGAAAACAGTTCCTCATCTGACACCTGGGTCAACCTACATCCTTCTGCTAGTGCTATCACTGCCCTCCATGCTCTTCCTTCTTTGTCTTGGGCGTGCACAGCAATATACTCAGCTGTTGTAATAATGCTTTCAATGTCTATTGCAAACACCTTTCCTTCTTGTTCATTAACAGGTGTTTCTGGTCGGAACAGGTAAGCTGCTGGCCTCCTCCATATTTTCCCTTCTATCCCTGGCATCCATGCAATTGCCATGTCTGTTCCATACTGGAATATCTCGCCATCTACTGGTTCCGCCCTAATCGCTGTCTGCCCACAGTATGCTTGCATAATCTGTCGTGCTGCTAGCATGTTAATCCCTGGAGTAGAGCAAATTATACCATCCTCTGTAAAGGAGATTGTCATATTCAACCTATTCATTATGTCCCTCCCCAGTATATTTACTGGTGAGGCACTATAATACAAGAGTGGAACTGACAGATCGTAATCTCCGATAGATAAGGGAACGTTATCAGTAAAAGGAACCAATCCTTTAGCCCCAGAAAATCCTTGGGTGTTCAAGGCTTCGCCTGACATCTTAAATTTACCTTCCCTTATGCAAGACCGGGTTGCCCCGGTGTCAACAAGGAATGATAACTTTTTGTCACCTATCGTTACCTCTATGCGTGGCTCCTCCGCACTATTAGGTGTTACTGACAGGATGGGACACACCAAGGCCATCTGTGGGCTGTCCTATTGGGGGTACAATGATTGGCCATTTCCTGTGTAAGGGTTGTGTCCCAATACCGTCACCCTACCCAATTGCGTTTGTTCAGTTTGGGGTTGTTGTGTTATCACTACTTGTTGTTGTGGCAGTGGCTGTTGTTGTGTTAATTGCTGTTGCTGCAGTGGCTGTTGTTGTGTTAATTGCTGTTGCTGCAGTGGCTGTTGTGTTAATTGCTGTTGCTGCAGTGGCTGTTGTTGTGTTAATTGCTGTTGCTGCATGCCCTGCTGTTCTTGTGGTGGCCTAGGTTGTGCCTGCTCATTCCATGCTGGTGTTCCTGGCCTGACCCTACACGTGCGTGACATGTGTCCTAGTAGTCCACAACTCCAACACACGGGTGGTTCTCTGTTTTGCCATGGAAAGCTCCCTGTGTTGTCCTGGTATACCGGTTGCCCTGTGGGGTATGAACTTCCAACTCCCCCCACCTGCTGTTGGGTGTTATATCCGTATCCTCTCCCTCTCATAAATCCTCCTCTCCCTCTGTTATAACCATAATACCCAGCTCCTTGCATCTGGTACCCTCCTCCCACGTTTTGTGCGTGTAATTGTAGTGGCGGCATTTGCTGTATCATACTTTGTTGAGGTGCTATTAGAGCTGGGTCTTGTGCAGCCACTATTTGCGTGGGGCTTTGGGCCATTGTTGTGGGTGCAGTTATTAGTGCTCCCTCCATTGTATATTTAGTTAGTTTTTTCTGTACTAGTTTGGCCTCTTCCGTTTTCCTGTCCTCTTCCTTTTGTTTCATTTTTCCTTGCCATATCCTGCAGTGATGTACTATTGTCAGCTGTATTTCAGGCCATGGTTTTACTTCCATTCCCACTACTTTCTTTAGTTGTTTCTGGACTCCTTCTGGGAGCCCTTGTACTAGTATATGATAAAATATGGCTGGTGTTTTATCCCATTGTTCTCTAGTTTCCATGCGCCACTTCTCTTGAATATCCTGTATATAATCAACGGGATCTTCATTCTCACGCATCTTACGGGAAGTAATTGCTCCTATGTCTGATGTGTCTGGGTACTGTACTCTCAGTGCCTGCCATAGCGCATGTCTGCAGTTTGCAAATGGCGCCCCATCATGCGATGTGTTCGTTATTGTTATCCCATGGAATCCCGCTCTCTTCCAGATGTCGTCCGCTCTATCCCCTAATATTGATATTAACAGGCCTTTCACATCTCCTACTGCTAGTTTCTGCCCTGCGGTGTGTTTTTCCATTTCATATATCCACTTACCCGCACCTCCACTTAGTGATGGGAGCCTACATTTTATATTTTCTTTATCCATATGCTTCCATGGTACATACTGCGGTCTAACCCCTCCTCTCTCCAACAGTGGCATTAAGTTGTGTCTTGTGTCACCCTTTATGTTCCATAATATTGAGTCCTCACACCCCTCCTCCTCCCCTGTTTCCCTTACCACTTCAAATTCTTCCTTGCTACCCCTCCTCCTACCTACCTCTCCGTCCCTTCCCCTTGTTTCGTCATCCCCTGTGTTTAATATGGGTATGTTTATCTGTCTGTCTTGCCTGCGGCTAGGGAGGTCTCTAAGCCGGCACGCATAGGGAGTCACTTCGTCCATGAATGGCGCAAGCTTTATTTTGCGCAGCGTGCGTGTGGTGGTTGAGCATGTAGGGTGCGATGGGGGAGGGCGTGATGGAGATGGCGATGGTGTGGCTTCATGGGTTTGTTTTTCCACTAGTTGTTGCACCCTCTCCTCACTTTGTTCCAGCTCCTCCCTTCTCTTACGGATACATGGCGAGTCTATGTTGGTTCTAGTGAGGTACAGCTTATCTAAGCTTTCCCTTTCACTCTTTCTTCCTACCCTTTCTACTCCTTCTTCCTCCTCACTGCAAAAATCAGTCATAGATGGTATCCCCCACTCTGTTCTTTTCCCCTTTACTGTTACTGTTTCTAAGTCTATTAGCTCCATTTCTCCTCTTCCTTTGTTACCAACTGTTCCCCCTGGTGTTGATGTTGTTGCTACTTCTCTACTTCTGTATACATCCCCCCATTTTTCACTCTCCTTATTTCTCCCTCCTCTTTCCTCTTCACTCCTCTCCTCCACTTCCCTACTATTTTCCTCCCTTTTCCTTTTTAATTCCTCCATCACTTCGTTGCTCATCTGTTCCAATATTCTTTCATCTTCTTTCTTTCTTTCCCATTTCACCCTTTCTCTTTCTATTTCTTTCTCTTCTTCATATTTCTTAGCTGCCTCTGATACTACCCTCCTCCTCCATATTTCCAATTCCCTTTCCTTGTCCTCTTCTTCCTTCTTTTTTTCTCTCAATACTACTCTTGACACCCTTTCTGCTGCTGCTCTTACCCTTCCATCTTCTATCCTTTGCTCCTCATTTCGTTCCCTTAATTTGTCCAATTCGTTTTTACCCTCTTTCCTTTTCCTCACTCTCTCTTTTTCCCCCTTCTCAAGCTGTGTTAGTAATTCATTCTGCTCATCCCTTAGTTTTGCCAATTTTTCCTCCAAAATCTCTTCTCTTTGTATTAGTAGCTCCTCCCCCTTCATCTCACTCTCCCTTCTACTATCCTCGCCTGTTCTCTTTACAGCCTCCCTTTCTTCTCCCGTTAGTGAACCCCGTAATTTTAATAATATCTGTGCAGCTACCCACTCATCATGTCGTATCTCTACAATCTGCTCTTCTCCAATCCTCCCCTCCCCCACTATCTTCCTGTGAGCCACATATGGTGGAGGGCTGTATGCCGGGTTCGAGTATCCTTCAGCCGCCCTTAACTGTCCTTCCATTTCTCCTAGTTCTCTTAAAGGGTACAACCCTTCTCCCTCTGTTTTCACTCCCGGTGTTATGGGTATCTCGTTGTTCGGTTCCTTTTTTATGTCTTCTAATTTGTCAATCTTTTCTCTTCCCTCTCCTTCATTCTCCGCATTCTTTTTCCTTTCACACCCCTTTTCCCCATCCGTTCCCTCTTTCATAATTTCCTTTACTTCCGGTGTTTCTCCCATAGAAAACATTCCATTTGGTCCTGGTCGGGATCCCTGGAACATCCTCCATAAGTTAAACACCTCCATATGGCTCGCCAACTTCTTCCCCTTGTATGTATTGTGCAGATGGTTTAGCAATGAATGTTGGGCATATGGATCGAAACTACCATTAGGCGGCCATGGTGTTAACATTTTGTTATCCGTCCCCTGGGTCCACTCTATGCTGTACTTAATTAATTTCTCCCTATGGGGTGGCAGTGTTGTGCATATGTGTTGTAGTGGGGTAGTGAGGGTGTTCCCCCACCCTCCCGACCCTGTCCCATATGACATAGTTGTGCCCTACTTGTTACTCCTCCCTTCGCTATCAGTTTGCAATTTACAACCTTATATTGTTTACCTGGCCCCGTAAGTGTGGGGACTTACGACAATCCTTTACAAAGTATGCAATAATAATAAAAAAAAAAAAAAACACAAGAAATAATAAAACACAAATATATATATGTATAATTTTGTATTGTATATTCCTTCCCCTACGGCCCCCTGCGGCCGAAGCGCACGCAGCCCCCTGTGACTGCGTACCCCTTACGACGATCTTATACAGTCGTCCTTATTCCTCGTTCTCCTCCCCCTTTTACATTTGCCGTGGCTGGCGTTCTCCGTGCTCAGCCACGCCCCTCTCCCCTTCTCCTCTTCCAATCCACTCGTTTATTGTTTATCTTCTTATCCGCTCCCTCATCATTTTTCTCTTCCCCACCACTTTCAAAACTCAATGTTCCTTGTGCTCGTGATATCCTATAAAATCCCTACTGGTGACGTCACCGATGTCTCTACGCTACTAGTACAGTCTCATTATTAGTTTCAAAATACACTTGCAATTTATCCCCGCTAACCCTACAGCTGTCTTCCTGTCTCTCCTGGAACAAGGTAATCTCATCAATAATATAATTGGACTGCACACGCTGCGTCGCCTCGCGTGTGATACGCCCCTCAACAGGAGGGCTTAACCAGCCAATTATCTTCCGTATTTGGCAACTATGCAACTAGCTACCCCCTACAGGGAAACGTCATCTACCTATCGAGTTTCTTGCTCGAACAATAGGAAACCTCATCTACCTATCGAGTTTCTTGCTCGACCAATAGGAAACCTCATCTACCTATCGAGTTTCTTGCTCGACCAATAGGAAACCTCATCTACCTATCGAGTTTCTTGCTCGAACAATAGGGAACCTCATCTACTCATTGATCAATAAATGCCAAATCGTAGGAAACCACACACGCCCACCCCTACACGTTAGTCGCGATTTAGGCCAATCAGTGTCTACGAGCGGCCACACGTGATGTTTCGTGCTCCGCCCCCCTCTTTCACGTCACTGCTCTCGCACTCTTTTCACTCCCTTTCATTCCATTGCCAACACTATATTGTCAAACCTTCGCCGCGCACCTGTGCAACACCTCCCTCCTCCCTTGTTTAATTCCTCCCCCCTCCCTCACAATTTCGCATTGCTCGTTGTGTGTGTCATGCTCACCAAGTTCTCTCGATGCAGGGCCGCTCGACTGCGTGCACCCCTCCAAGCGGCTCGCCACCTCCCCTCGTCTGGACCACGTCTGGACACTCGCCAACCGCGGGCGGGATACTTCTCAACCGGCTCCCGAGGGCCAATATCCGGATTGCGCTGTCCGGTCTTCTCGCAGCTCCGCGATGGTCCTGTAGTCCTCAGAAGGGGGCAACGGCAGAGGGGGCCGCGCCGCCGGGCCTCCTCGCAACGGGAGTGCCTGGAAAAAGTAAAAATAAAAGTCGATCTTAAACAGATCTCAGCAGTGCCTCCAACTTGTCGGGGGGAAATTCTGCCGGGGTCGGCCGGACCGTCCGCAGACCTCCAGGCAGGGAGGCCCCAACTCCTCCCGTGTGTATCCCAGATAAGATGAGATAGAGTATGAGACGCACACAAGGAGCAAGGTGACTCTGCTGTTTATTAGACAAAACGGCAGGGATGGGTCAAGGAGCGCACGCGTTCGTCCTGACACACACTCAATTGTGGGGCTCGCAGGCCCTTTTTACTGTATTATGACGCGCTACTTGCGTCACTTCAGAAAGTTAACAAAAAACCTATCGCCACTCTTAATTGGGTGTTCGAGTGGTAGGGTTAGTATAGCACACATATAGAGAAAGATATTAGTGGACAAGGTGTAGTCAGGTGGTATATCTGGGTTGTCCCTACAATTAGATACATGAAAATTGTTACATGAAGGCTCCTGAGGATTGGCTAAATGTGCTGGCGTCAGTGATAAGAGCCCCATGTTCTGATTGGTGCACCCGTGAGCTTCCCAGCCTGGGACCACCGTCGTTCCCAGCTCTCGGTGTACCTGTAAATTGCAACAATGTTTCACTATGGGTACATGCAGACAATGTGAGAACTTATTCATAGCTAGACGGGGTACCGTTCCCACTGTTGCAGATGTCCATTGAGCCTTTCAAGTGTATCTGCCAGTGTCTCGTAGCGAGGGATCCAGACGCCTCTGTTCTCCCGGGTTTGGCATCTCGTCAGGTTCGGCTTGATCACGTGGGGAGGGACCGTGAAAGAGGCATAATTCTGCACAATTAATATTGTTTTTCTACTGTGCGTCTGGTTTAATTTGTCGGTGTGACTTTAACGTTGGTGCGCGGAGTGCGAGGTTGCAACATCGTGCCTTTGATGATTTGCTCTTGGAACGTGGGTTTGCAACATTGCGACCTTGGCTGGTTGCTTCGCCAAGCTCATTCTGTAGGATCAGCAACTGACTCTTGTCTTGTTGATGTCCACGGGAGCTCTTGTTTGAGGCCTACTTTGGCCCGGTGCATAAGTTGTTCGTTTGGTGCACAGGTGCTTTAGGTTATAGGAGCATATAATTCCATAATCGGTATTGTCTTTATTATATTTCTCATCGTTGTACCTGATTTCAAAGAGAAGCGTGAGCAAGCTAGTAAAAGTTCATGACGCGTCTTGCGTTTCTGCATTCTGAAAGCCTATATAAAAATAATAAAGATGCACGTCCGTGAATATGCCTGTCGCCTACGTCATAGCACTGAGTATATTCTTCGTGTAGGTTGGTGTGGGAATGTCCAGTGTGTATATTTGTACAGATGTGCTTCCCGTTGTCTAGGTCGTCATGGCATCTCTAACGACGTGTAGATTTTAGTCTAGTTGATCCGTGCCGCAGGTGTCGGCATGGCCAGTGCGGGCTGCTGGGCAAGCAGATGGGCACATCCGTATGTTCCTGTACCAGGGTATCTGGTCGTCTGGTAAATGGGCAAACTCTTCTCGTGGCGGGTGTTTGGGTCGTGACCCTCTAGGCCAAGCGCGAGAGGTGAAGGACGGGAGCCTGGTTTTCCATTCTCCCACTTCAGCGGACTTGTGGGTGCCGACTTCGGTTCAGTGGCGGGGGCACAGGTCAGTGGGGGGACAGGGACGAGAGCAGATTTGTGGGTTGAAGTGGGAGAATGGGATAACACCCTCCCCCCGATCTCATCCAAACCATGGTCTAGGGGATCACGGCCCAGGCACCCCCCACAAGAGGAGTTCGTTTATTTACCAGATGACAAAATACCCTGCTTCAAAAACATGCATACACGAAGAATATGCCCATTAGTACGCCCGGGTCAAGCCGAGGCCTGCAACATGGATCAGCTCGACTAGAACAACAGCCACACATATTCACATTGTTAGAGATGCCATGACGACATAGCCAACAGACAAGAACACACGCGCCACCATGCACACTGGTCACTCACACACCAACCAAAGCAAAGAATATACTCAGTGCTATGACGTAGCGGACTGACATACCCACGGACGTGCATCATTGTTATTTTTCACATAGGCCTTCTACAAGATGCCTGAAGAGCTTGTGTAAATTCTTGCCGATGCTTTCTTGCTACCTAGCACTATGAGGATACCACCATGTATATCTAATGCTGCGTATGACACACTGACACCCTGCGACACCCATGGTATGGATTATGTACTGCCACCGACGAACTAGGCCCAAGTAGGCTGCAAGCAAGAGTCCCCAGGCAGGAGCCTCGCAAATGAAAATCCTCTCAGAATGAAATACAAGTGCTGACCATGCAGAACGAGCCCCAACGAGAGTCCGCAGCCAAGGCCACGATGTTGCAACCTGCATGCAGCGCCCAGCACCAAGGTTATACCTACAGGTCCCAAGCCCTCAGAGACAAAATACAAAATCTAAAGCTCATAATTCTACTCCAGCTACGGTCTCCCCACACGTGACTAAACCGAACTGACAATGTGCCAAGCCTACGAGACAGAGAACCGCCAAGGTCCCATGTCTGGGACACAATCTGCAACAACGAAGCAGCAAGTTGGACTCCTACAGTGATGGGAAAGACCTGCTCTCCAGCCAGTAAGCAGACCTGTCCATTGTCCGCACAAACACATAGTTGCACATTGTTGCTAATGTCAGGTGCACCGCAAGCTGGGAATAACGATGGTCCCAGGCTTGGGAGCTTGCGGGAGAACCAATCAGAATACAGGGGGGCTCATCACTGATGCTATTACTCTTAGCCAAACACCAAAGGTCCCCTTGTAACAATTCCAATGTAACAACTGTTAGGGACAACCCAAGTGTACCACCTGATACATTCTCATCCACTAACATTTCTCCCCATAGGGGATCTATACTAACCCTACCAATCGGGGAACCAACCCGAAGTGGTTTTGTGAAGATTTTCCCAGGTGACGCAAGTAGCGCATCATACTGCTGTAAAAAGGGCCTGCGAGCCCCGCTAAGGATGAGAGCCTCTCTGGATGCATACGGACTGAGCGTATCCCTGCCGTTACTCTAATAAACAGCAGTAGTTGCCTTGCTCCTTGTGTGTGTCTCATACTCATTTTGGGACGCGGGAGGAGTTGGGGCCTCCCCATCCCCGGAGGTCCACGGACGGCTCTGCTGGCCCCCGGGAGATCACCCCGACAGGGTGCTGCTTTAAGTTTGGGGGCTGAGGCACAGTTTAGTGTGAGTATGCCAGTGCTCCCTTAAATTAGGGGGCTGGGAAGGAGTTTAGTGGGAGTATGCAGGTGCTGCCTTGAGTTAGGGGGCCGTGGCACATTTTAGTGGGGGAACGTGGGTGCTGCCTTAAGTTAGTAGGGGGTTGGGATGTAGTTTATTGGGTATCAGGTAATATTATCCCCACCATTAATATCGCCATATATATGATCATTGGGAACGGTCATAGGCTATAATATTAGTGGGGATACGTTTTGGGGTAAATGGGAGCTGGGGTTGCGGGGTTGTCCCCCGCACCCGTTAAAATAATATGGGGGCTGTGGGGATGTCCCCTGCAGGTTTAATGTTTTAATATCACCACAAATATATGGCACCAATCTTGTAGCGCATCATACTGCTGTAAAAAGGGCCTGTGAGCCCCGCTAAGGATGAGAGCCTCTCTGGATGCATACGGACTGAGCGTATCCCTGCCGTTACTCTAATAAACAGCAGTAGTTGCCTTGCTCCTTGTGTGTGTCTCATACTCATTTTGGGACGCGGGAGGAGTTGGGGCCTCCCCATCCCCGGAGGTCCACGGACGGCTCTGCCGGCCCCCGGGAGATCACCCCGACAGGGTGCTGCTTTAAGTTTGGGGGCTGAGGCACAGTTTAGTGTGAGTATGTTATGTTATGTTATGTTACCTGAACTTGTAGAGCGCACGGTCGCCCGGGGGCATCATGGCGCTGGTGAGGAGGCTATCAAACAAGAGGAACAGTAATAGTCAGAGAGTTAGAATAGAGTAGTTTTGAGGGCTTTCCTGAAAGCCAAGTGGTTGGAGATAGACTTGAGTGGCAGTGGGAGGGTGTTCCACAGCCTTGCCGCAGCAATGGAAAAGGCTCTGCCACCGAGTCTTTCCCGGTTATACTTAGGAACCACCAAAAGATTGGTGTTCAGGGAACGAAGGTTGCGTTCTGGGATATACCGAACAAATTTGGTCTGAAGAAACTCAGCACCTAGGCCCTGGATAGCTCGATGGACAATACACAGTGACTTGAACTTGACTCGCTGGGCCACTGGGAGCCAGTGGAGTTGGCGAAGCACTGGCGAGATATGAGCTCCATAGGGGGAACCTGTGGCCAGTCTAGCTGCCAGGTTCTGTATACGTTGAAGGCGTTGGAGAAGGCCCGTCGGCTGAGCGAGGTATAGGGAGTTGCAATAGTCCAACCGTGAGAGGACTAATGCAGCTACCACAGGGGGACGCATAGCCTCTGGGATCGTAGGGAGGACCTTCTTAAGTACCCTAATCTGGTGATGGGCGGATTGACAGACCGTAGAGACCTGATTAGTCATGGACAGGGAGGTAGAAAGAATGACTCCTAAATTCTTTACTTTGCCCACTGGACAAGGCAGAGGGCCCAGTGAAGTAGGCCAAAAAGCAGGGGTCCATAGTGACGGGCAGGGAGGACAACCCACCAACATCACTTCAGTTTTATCGCCGTTAAGCTTGAGCCAGTTTTGGTCCATCCAGACACCAACTGATGTCAAACAGTCATGAAGAGAAGCTGAGACCTTGATATGATCCTGATCCAAACGGATCAGGATTTGAGTATCATCCGCGTAGGAATAACAGTTAAGTCCATACGAGCGGATAAGGCAGACCAGCGCCCATATGTAAATATTAAATAGGATAGGGGAAAGAGAGGATCCCTGGGGAACACCGCAGGTGAGGGCACAAGGGGCAGAAAGGAAAGGGGGCATAGCAAGGGTCTGAGTGCGGTCTGCGAGAAAAGAGGTGAACCAGGCCAGGACTGATCCAGAGATCCCGATTTGTGCTAGACGTGAGAGGAGAATAGGATGGTCCACTGTATCAAATGCAGCGGACAGATCCAACAGAATCAAGGCTCCAGCTCCACCTGCGTCCGCAAGTCTAGACATGTCATCTTGCACTGAGACAAGCACACTCTCCGTTCCCCTTCCTGGCCTGAAACCTGCCTGGGCAGGATTAAAGTATGCCAGTGCTCCCTTAAATTAGGGGGCTGGGAAGGAGTTTAGTGGGAGTATGCAGGTGCTCCCTTGAGTTAGGGGGCCGTGGCACATTTTAGTGGGGGAACGTGGGTGCTGCCTTAAGTTAGTAGGGGGTTGGGATGTAGTTTATTGGGTATCAGGTAATATTATCCCCACCATTAATATCGCCATATATATGATCATTGGGAACGGTCATAGGCTATAATATTAGTGGGGATACGTTTTGGGGTAAATGGGAGCTGGGGTTGCGGGGGTGTCCCCCGCACCCGTTAAAATAATATGGGGGCTGTGGGGATGTCCCCTGCAGGTTTAATGTTTTAATATCACCACAAATATATGGCACCAATCTTGTATGGCGATATTTTCGCAGGGAAATTAACACATGGAACCATTTAGTGTGGGCACGCGGCCTTAAATTATGGGGGCGGGGCACAGTTCAGTGGGGGTACGTGGGTAATGGCTTATGTTAGGGGGCCGAGACGTAGTTTAGTGGGGCTATGTGGGTGCTGCTCTAAGTTAGGGGGTTGAGGCGCAGTTCAATGGGGGTGCTGGGATGAGGACTTGTTGGTCTCAGGAGTAGAGTGGGAATAATTGTGATTGCTGGTAAGTAATCTTTGATTACTTTTTTCCATGGTCCGGCACAAAGGTTGTTCGACATTGCTATGTTCTGTTTGTAATGGGGGAGTTTTGGGGGGCATTTCAGGAGCTACTCGTTCTTTTTGCTGCAACCTGCACACATTTAATTCCATGAATCAGCTCCCAACGCAAATCGTTTGATCTACTTAGTGCTTTTTTTGTAAATTAGATCTAATGTCTGTGGTTTCGTGCTCACGAGTTTCAGTGTTGAATAAGAGGTACCAAAGGGCTGTTCTCTTGCTTCATCAGCACACTGCCTGAAAGGGAAGAAGCAACACACAGTGCACTTGAGCACATGGAGGTAAATCATAAATGCATTGACTTGCAGGGATTTTGTTTGTGGTAAAGGCGGATACATAATACAGGTAATCGCCCTTCCAATGACAGTGATTTTGGAAGGCACTGAATGAACCCATATATTGGATTGCAATGGTCATGCTCAAAATTCTTTGGCCTTGATATTGTATGTTTATTCATCAGAATATCTACCTTTGTATTCCATAACTGCAATGAAACGAATCACACTGTCATCGTTATCTTCCAAACTTGAAAAATGCTACACAAAACTGCCAAAGGATAGACACTGATGACCTCTGTATATGTACAAATAAAATATATTTTTTTATGTTCACAGTAATATAACACGACATAAAAAAGAGCTCGATGTTCAATGTTTGTTCTAGTTTGTTACTCGTAAAGATTACACGTAGCTAACTCTTTCTCTTTTCTAATATCCGGGGCTAATTTGATCCATGAGCCTTTTGGTGCCCATTTAGCATGACTGGATCCTACTGACCACTGTCTAGCCATTGCAAAAAAATGCTTTAAAAAAAAGCGAGAGTTGCATGTGATTGGACAGCATCCAGAGTACGCATACACAGCCTGACTGTGACTTCAGCATAATGGCTGCCTTTTTTCGTTGTGAACTGCCTGCCAATGAGCACACTATTTTGTTTACAGTTATACCGGGCAAAGGAGTGGAGGCTGTTTTTCCCACATAAAATAAAACATTTTCATCATATGCCAAAGTATCTATGAAAGGAACCTTTACCCTGTAATTTAACATCACATGAAAAGGCTGCATATTCACACACGTATGTCAGATTTTTTGTATGACAGATTTTGAAAGCCTAGTTTTGGTTCACTTTAACGAACTGGATGTACACTTTTAAAGCTTGTGTATACATTTCAGGGGATGCCCTTGGCAAGCCAGTGGCCTGATTTCCGATGCTCTGGTAATATTCATATATTCATCTGGTGGAGGGGATGATGTAAACCTATTTTCATAGCCATGCTCGAGTGAAGTTATTGAAACATATCCAGCACGTGCACATATATTGCAAGTTTATAAGTGTTCTCCAAGAAAAGTAAAGGCGACGTCAGCATAGTCTATCATAAGCAGTGTCTACCACTGCTTCCCTATGCGAGTTAGAAACATTTGCGATTATACCGTTTTTGGGCCTGATTTACAAAATCCTTTTGCAGTAGTGCAATCCCATTGAAACGTGCTTTGAAAATCAGGCCCTTAACGTTATCTGTGATTGGCAATAGGTACCAAGTTCCTGTTTTCATGATTGTGTAGAATCCAGTCAAGCAGAGTGATATGGTGGATGTGACATCATCAGCTGCTGGCTACAGTTAACCTTGAATATATTGTGTATTCTGGCCCTTTAAGCTGCTGACGCTACATTAACCAGAAGCCAGCACGAAGCGTGTCATGCAGAGTACCGTCAAGCAGAGTGTTACTGTGGATGTGGCAGTATCAGCTCCTGACTCCAGTTAACCTCGAATATATTTTGCATGCTGGCACTTTAAGCTGCTAACGCTATATTAACCATAAGTCAGCGCGAAGCGTGTCATGCAGGATGTGACAGTATCAGCTTTTGTTTCCAGTTAACCTGAAATATAGTGTGTATTCTTAGGCAGAATTGCAGGCAGCACCCTCTGGGAACACCACACACAATTAGGACTACAGGAGTAAGCAAAAACCAACCTTTGGTATAAGTCTGTACCACACACTTTTTGGTAGCGAGCTGAGCAGCCAAGCTTATCCCAAGAGGGAATGTGAGTAGTAAAGGAAGTTACACAGAAGTATCACAATCACAGTGGTTCAAGGAGACACTTACACTCAAGCTTTCTTGGTAAAAATACTTATACATTTATTTACACAATTATTTAGAAAACATTCACTTGTAGAAATTAACTTAATATTAAACACCAATATACTACAGTCACAAACTCTTGAGTTGTAAGGACAGTTTGTGCTCCCCTGAAAAAGGAGCCACATGGCACTTCAATTACTTTCAATAGAAGTAGAAAGACATAAGTTTGTACAATGGATTAGAAAACACTTCTTTTAGGCAATGCAAAGATTCAGTGTACCAGGAGGGTCAGTTCAATTCAATACACCAGGACAAAGTCAATATTCTAGTGTTCTTGGATAGTACAGAACAGTTCTGGTAACAAACGGAGAAGTCTTTGTAAAAGTTCTTAGAAGTAGTTTAGACGAAAAAGAATGATATGCTGGGCCACAAGCTGATTAGGCCTGTAAATTGGGAAAGTTTCACAAACTTTCACAGCAAGAGTTAGGATCTCTCAACCGGATGGCACAATGCCTTAATGTGAAGCAAAAAGATGCAGCTGAAGATTTTGGTTCCTGGCAGTTCCTGCAGATCTCGCTGTTCCTGAGGCTCAGTCGTGGGGACAAGAGGGAGGACGTTGGGGGACTCCTGCACTGCACGGGATCGTCGTCGGAGCAAACATAATTGAGTCACTTTGGTTCAGTAACTGTTGCTTCAAGACACAAACTGGTTTCCCTCTCCCTCGCTCAACCTTCACCAGCTTTGAGAATGGTATCCAGGTGTCTTCTGAGCTGATTGGTCCTACCAACTCAAAGGACGAAGCCATCCTTGAAGGAGCTTCTCTGTCGAATGGAGTTCTGGCAATTCGGATTTGCAGCAGGGCTTCACCGGGCAAACCAACGATCCAGTGTTTGCAGCAGCCATCCTCTTCCAGCTCGTCTTTAGGTTTTTTCGTTCCAGTGGTCGACTCTGCCTTCCAGTCCTTTTAAACAATTTTCTCCCATTCATTCGAGCTTAGCTGTCACTCGCCCAGCAGGGTGGCTGTCCTTGCCGACAGTCAGCCAGCCAATCACGACAAGTGCATTTGGGTCTCCTATGAGACCCAGCACAGGGAGTTTCAGGCACCTCACTTCCTGCCCACCCCAGACACTCAGACGCCAGGGGCGGACTTCAGTCCTGAATCCTACCAAAAGCTCATGAACAAAGGCACCAAACCTGGTTTGGCACACAGAGTTAAACACCAGAATTGATTGATTGATTATTTATATAGCACCTATACACAATGTGTTTCAAAGCGAAGGACCTTTCCACAAAGAAACAGAGAAAAAAGATGACCGGAGCCTGTTTTTACAGAGGGGTCATGGGCGCCATATTGAAAAACATGGCAGCCCAAGTTTTAGCTACCAGTGTTCGTGGTCGGGAAAAATCATATGGTAGTTTGTTAAAAAAACAATGTCACCAGCCATTTCAATAGAAAAGGGTAGCTTTTGACAGCTACAAGAGTGTTTGGACATAGGGGATACTAAGTAGCCCCTCCAGCACTCTATAGGAAGATAGTTTATGCTGGGTCTATGAATTTAAAAAGACTAGTAAAGTCAATTTAACTTTACATCCTCTGGGGAACAGTAGTTCATCCCAGAGAAGGTATTTAAACCTTGGGAAGTCCAAAGGACATCCCTGTGCCACTCCACCAAAGGTGCTGTGTGACACAACAATGAAAAGATGATGCCTATGAACTTATCTAAAACTCCATAATCAAAGAAAATAAACACAGAAAAACAACAGAATTAAAAGTTCAAAGTACCAAAGGTCAGCAAAAGAGCTGGGGGTCTCTAAGGTAGAGAGGAATTAGCACCTTTATGAAAATTCTTCCTAGCACTCGTCCCCCCCTGACTAAGGGACAGGAGGATCTAATCCCCACCAGATGGATCTCCTGTTGCAAGTCGGTTAAAAGGCCTGCTGAGTACCCCAGCAGCCTTTTGTAACCCTTGCTATGACACTTTTTATCAGGTGTTTTCATTTGCAAGCTATATGATCTACAAACCTGTTTTGGTACATCTTTCTTCGTTAAGGTATAGGGGATCCAATCTAACCGTCCCTCAGTAGTTGTAACAACCGCTGAACCTATAATAGGCTTTTTCAAGGGTTCCTTAGAAAGGGATCCCTTAGATCTAGAGGGGCTACTATGGTTCCTCACCACCTCTCTCACAAGAGCAGGTTGGGTCTCAGGTATCCTGGGTGGAGGGGCTGTGGTCAAGCAAGCTACATGCTTCCACTTCATCTGAGATCTTAGTTTACCTGGTTTAGGGGTCCTAACTGTCTATCCACCTCTTCCTCAGAAACAGAGGGTGTCAGAGACTTTACAACTGGATGGGCAATGATGGAGCTTGGTTGGGGCTCCCATTTCCCTACTATTCTAGCCTCAGATTTACCTTGGTTGGAGGTCAATTTACTAACACAAGGGCTTCCAGTGGGGTTCTCCGTAGAGGGTCCCACAGGCTCAGAGTGGTCTCTTAAGGTTGCCTCTCTAGCCAATTTGGTTTGGTTCTGTTTCCTCTAACTGGGAGGACTGGGGGTACTGGACACTACTCCTAGAGTTTTTAAATCATTCCCCAACAGGACTCTCCCAGGCACCTCATTCTGGACACTGACAGGAATCCTCACTGTCATATTATTACACTGAATGAGAGCTGGTAAAATTGGAACCAACTGGACATGGCCTCCAGAAAATCTAGTGGGGACTTTGGGTGCCTTATCAACATCCTCAGGCTTGAAAAAGCTTTCATCCACAACTGTTCTGCTGGCCCCAGTGTCTCTCATGGCAGGGGTGTCCTGGCCATTTACAAGAACACTGTCCATATAATACCCTTTGGAGTTGTCTGGAATGGAGTCCATGGACTCTAAGGATACAGTGGCCTGAAGACCCAAGGGTTCTTCAGCAAATAATTGAAAGTGGGCACTAGCCATTTGTACTTCTTCCTCTGCGGAGAAGGCCAAGGAGACAGTTCTGAACCCTGCAGATTTACACTGGCATCTGGGATCTCCTTTCAAGTTGTCTACAGATCCACAGGCATACCATTCACCAAATGCTCTCTGGAATGGGGGTTTCTGCTGACCTCCCTCTGGTTGGACACCAGAGGATTCACTAGACCTACCAGGTTTCCCATGGGAACTACCCTTAGGTGGTTTGGGGGCCTCTTCTGATGGGTTAGATTTCGAAATATCTTTATCCTCACTTTCGTGCTGCTTCCCCTCATCCTTTTTCTGAGTGGCCCCAGAATCCTTATGAGTGGCCCTGTTGGCTACCCATGAGTCAGCTGCTCTAGCTAACTTTTTGGGATCAAGTTTCTTAGAGTCAGCCAAGTGCTGTCTGAGCACAGGAGAGCAGGCATCACAAATAGTTTCCAATAAAAACAGATTTCTCATTCCTTCAAAGGTGTTAACTCTGTAACCCTTTACCCAACCATCTAGGCTTTGCAATAATTCACACACCCAGGTAGCCCAAGGGGTACCATCATGCTATGGACTTATCTAAAACTCCATAATCAAAGACAATAAACACAGAAAAACAACAGAATTAAAAGTTCAAAGTCCCAAAGGTCAGTAAAAGAGCTGGGGGTCTCTAAGTTAGAGAGGAATTAACATCTTTATGAAAATTCTTCCTAACATATATGCTGGCCCTTTAAGATGCTGACGCTATATTAACCAGAAGCCAGAGTGAAGCGCGTTGCAAGGAATGCAGTCAAGCAGAGTGTTATGGTGGATGTGACAGTATCAGGTCCTGACTACAGTTAACCTCAAATACATTGTGTTTTCTGTCCCTTTAAGCTGCTGACACTACATTAACCAGAAGCCAGCGCGAAGCGTGTTGCGCAGAGTACAGTCAAGCTGAGTGTTACAGTTTTTCAGTGATTGCATCATTGGGCCAACGGTAAGAAGACATCGAGAACTTTACAGCACAGGCAACACCAGGTAAAACCAATAACTAAGCCCAGGGCTTATAATTTAAGAAAGGGTAAGCCCTATGGCAAAACTGTCACACCTGCGGACATACACACGAAAAACACTGCGGCTCCTGAGGCGATTTCCCGAAGTGAGGGGGAGAGGGCCTTAATTACTATTACTACCCCGTCAACCGGGCAGAGGCCTCCTTCATAGACCTTGGGAAAGAAGTGGCTGGAGTCGCCCTTAATGGATCGACCTCATACTTGGGTGAAATAGATAACAACTCTTTATTGGCACTGTGCTACTCCCTGCAATCTGCTATAGGGGGCAGTACGGGAGAAACCACTAATACCTCAGACACGGGGGTCGGGTTTCTTCCCAGGAAGTCATTCTGACATAAGAGCATACATCTCACGCCCAACTACCCTGACCGGTGCCTCAGGAAGCGAGCCAGCGCCTTTCAGTCTCGCCTGACCTATTCTGTTTCCTCACACCAAGAAGCATACCTAAGCACAGTAGGTGGCAGTGACGAGTCAGGCCAAATGCCCATGTACAAAACCTCAACAGGTGTGTTGCATTTTGCAATAAAAATACTGCTTAAACTGTGTGGGGTAATCTTGGAACGTGTACAAAAATAGTGGAAGATTATTGATTCTCTTGGTGAGCAACTGCAAGGTATGGGAAGTGTTAGACCAATTGCAGGCAACACAACATCAGAGCCGAAGACCTTATGTTTGACAGATTGTCAGAGTAAACATTTGCCTAACTCAACTGTCTCTGAGGTCGTGTAATTACCGAAAGAAAATCTACTCGACAATTCTATCTTGTCCTTAAAGGAGAGAAGGTTGGCAAAGCGGCAAAAGCTTGCAACATAGTGGGCCGGAGGGGAGACCCCCCTTTACAGAGAAAAATTGCAGCACCTGAGCCCCTGAACTCAACAATTATCGCTCCTGACACGTGGAATAAAAAGAAAGAAAAAAAGAAAGCCGCTAGTAAGGGAAAAAAGATTACAGAAGTCAGCTGACACCTTAACAAGTTGGTTCATTGGGATGGAAATCGGCGGGGCACTCTTTGGGAAATTACGAAATCAAGATTTCTCCATTGGGACCAGTGACTATCAGCCTTCCGTATGGCAAAGTATACCCTACAAGGCAATTCAAATACAGCCAGCGCCCAGGTTGAGCGCAAATGGAGAGCCACTAGCACTAGCGGAAGTGGGTGTACCTCTGGAAGGTGAGCCTCTGATTTTGGATGGAAACCCATTTACAATGGGTCAAGGCTCATTGACGTTTATAGATAAATGAACAAATAGATCGGATCTGTTAACAGTATGCATCAAGGTCCTTGCTCTTCGAGTACTATCCTCTTCTGACTTCAGCTTCGTGGAACCAGTGGCCTCAAAATGTGTTACTCCAGAAGTGACTGCACTTGCTAGATTACATCAGGTTTCCATCCTCAAAGTGGGCTATGTGGTGGACTTCCCATCTCGCATACCCTTCAAGAGACAAGATGACATTCAGCTCCTCTCGCAGGTCGGAAAAGGTGGTTTGGTTGTTCCATCACGTGGGTCTTTGGGGAAGGGGCAGTCGATATCAATGATGTTGGAGGATGCATTGGGGTGGGAATGGTTCAAGAAGTTTCTTCTGAAAAATCTGACCGACAGAAAGTGAACCCTGAAGGTAGAGCTTTGGAATACCAGGGGGCACAGTCACTTCGTGGACCAAAATGGCTCTCTTATAGCACAACATAATATTGCTACTTGGCTAATGAAATCAAATGAAATTGCTGACTTGGCTAATGAAATCAATTCAGTTGGATGGCTAAGTTTTGTTTCAGGAACTTGCCACAAAGAGTCCACAAGGTCACCCTTTTGGTGGTTTAATTGTAGGCATAAGGCAAAGCCTTTTAGTGGAGAATGTAAGACTGCTTGTAGGAACAGAACATGTGATGGCCATCGAGGTGGTGTTGGGCAAGGCGGAAACACTTGTTGCTATGGTCCTTGTAAATGTATATGTGTCTCCTGCTATTTTTGTAAATCTGGAAGATGTATTTGAAAGCATCGACTGTGGGTGTGCAGTTTGGTTGTACATGCTGGGACATGACGTAGCACTTATAGCGAGGGACCTAAACTCCTGTTGTAGGGACACACAAAAGTGTGGTACGTATAACTTTGTTAGACCAGTTAGTGTGATGACAAAGAGGAGGGGTAATACCAAAGGGGTGAAATGGACATCATTCTTTAAAGAGTGGGGCCTGATGATGTTAAATGCAGAACAGCCTGGGATAGTCCAAGCCAAAGTACATGGTCCATGAATAATAAATAATTTACCTTGGAATATTTCTTTGCCAGCAATGACTGTGCAGAGAGAGTGGAGTCCCTACTGGTGCGTGGACAAACTTTAGTGAGCACTCTATTCTAGTATTGACCCTAAACATGGGTGACCCTTGTAGAAGGCAAATCAGTGGAGGCCGAGGTAAACCATGCTGGAGATCGGATATGTTGGACCCAAAGAAATATTTGTAAAACTACAAGGTCCATACACCATCTCTGTAGACTTGAGATAAGCCTGTTCGTCTCATATAGTGCACCCAAAATGAGTGAACATATGGGTTTACTCGCCTTTGAGTCTGGGTACCTTGGCCAAAAACAATTGGCTATAAGTACTTTTAAACACAAGAATTAATTCGACATTGGATGTTACGGGGTAACTGTTTGCATCATTAGTCCTCGTGGAACTGCACAGGTGGGCAGAGGACTGCAAAGTATTGCACACAACCCAGACTGGGTTCCGGCCTAGGTCGAGTACAACACATAACATCAGTTTAGTGGATTCATTGGTCTAGAAATCCACCAAAATGGACTATCCGGCATTATATCTTATCTATGTTGATTTCACAGTGGCATTCAATTCCGTAAACTGTGGTCTGCTGTGGCAGAAGTTGAGAAACATCGGTTGCCTAAATTGGTTGTTGGATATAATAAGCTGCCTTCACTCTAATACAAGTGTGCAAGTCAGGTTGGATGAAGAAGGATCCTTGTCAGACTCTGTGGCCATCAACAGGGGAGTCAAGCAGGGATATGTGCTGGCTCCCCTGTTGTTATAAACTTTATCTATTGAACCTTCCCAAACTGGTTCTGTCCGAAATAAGCTGTCCAGTAAAAATAGGTACCAGCTTAGTGACAAGTGCCCTTTATGCAGACAACATGGTCCTAATGGACCACAAGATTAGTGGTGTCAAGAGTAGATTCAGCACCCTTATAGAATACGTAAATAAAAATGATCTAGTCATCAATATGACTAAGACCAAAATGATGGCTATAGCAGGTGGAAAAATCCAAAGGGTCCATCCAGGAATCAACATTGGAAAAATAGAATATGTGAGTAATAATACCTATCTGGGTTTAGAGTTGTCGGCGAGTGGCACTTATGACGCTATTGTTGATGGTAAGAGGAGAAAAGCCAGCCAATTAACATTCGTCATTAACAGATTGTTTAGACAGACAGCTGGCTACACCATGGAGGGAATACTCAAACTCTACAAGCAGAGTTATGTGTCTGCTATCCTTTATGGGTTAGAAGCACTAGCCATGAGGGACTCATCCTGGTTGTACATATTAGAAGGGATCGTCTGGAGGAAAAATCTAAGCCTACCACCTGCGACCTCTATGGCTTATTTGAGACTAGAATTAGGCTTGCTGTCTTTGAAGGGCCAGGCGTTGATCCATAGAGGGACGCTTTACATGAAGGTAAGGAGCGAACCAAAGTGCCCCTTTGTTGGGTATACTTTGGAAAAGCTATGAAGCAGGACAAAGGGGAAATTTAAATAACAAAGGATACTGGAAACTTAATGAAGATTGTTTCCAAATGATTAACTGGTTCCTGGATTTCAAAAGGGGTTCCCAGATTGAGACTTTGAAGGGTATTTACATCAGAAAGATCGGTTGCCTAAATTATGGCTAACTAATTAGTCCACCTAGAAACATTGCAAAACTACAAGCATGTAGCTGCAGTTACAGATAAGTACCTAAAGGTGCAGGCTTACCTAGTCAAAACCCTAGCCCTCTGGTCCACAGCTTTAGGCTGCATCTTCAAATTATTCAACTTCCATTGCCACGGTACAGGGCGTATATACAAATATTCCAACTGAGTTCCAAATCTGCCGGCTATGTAAAAGCGTGGATATGTTGGAGATGTCTACGGATGTACTAACTCAATTTGCTGTTATGAGTACGAGTTGCAAGTGCTCTCTGGGTAAATTTGTGAGGTAATATGACTCAATCAAGAATGATGAGTTTTGGAACTACTATTTGAATACCAGTCCAGATAATACTATACCATCTCTGATGTCATATTAAAACCCAGATATGTAAATAAAGAGTGGCATATCTAATCTATTGTATTTATTTACTTTATTGTATACTGTACAGTGGGAGTGTTTTTTTTTTAACTTATATTATAGTGATGATTTCAATGTTACTCATTTACTCCATTTGTATTCTGTAATGTGGATGAATGTTTGCAAGTATTATTAGGAATACATATATATATTTGAGGAATTCTAAAGAATTAAATGTTTGTAAAAGTTCATTAATTGAGCTAAAAATAAGTACATTAAATTACATGTTCATGACTGCTTGTACCAAAAAGTGCCTAGTGAGTGAGCCAAGCAAGCTGGACACCAAAAAGTGTGTTTGAAAGTATCCTCCCTTGCAGAGAAAATGTAGACAATCGTGGGGCCAAATGATGCATTAGACCGCAGAAATTGAACTAAAAGCCACAGGACTTATGTGCAGTTTTTAATGGGAACAGAGATTATTTAGTAGTCCAGAGTCCTGTCTGACTCCAGAAAACATGTATGTGTCCATTAGAAAAGGGCACACCTGATAGAAACACTGTATGCACCAAAGAACAGTATGTATGCCAAACCACTGAGACAGTGTCCATTACATTGTGCCACTAAACCTCCGGGACAAAATGCCATTTGTAAATAATACACCGATAGCTATAACACACATGTTTTACATTGTATCAAGACATATACAAACTTGGCAATTTTTTAAAGAAATATATTGCAAACAACAAAACATCTGCCTTTCCATGTAAAAGGAAGTGACTCAACATTCCATGCAAAAGATGGGCTTCTGCAAAGAAACAAATGCACTTTTGCCAGGAAAGCAAGTTCATTGCATGCTAACGATTGGGAGGGGCTAGTCAGTTACCTGGAGCTGAAAACTAATGTAATAATGGAGATGAGGGTTGCACCTGGTCTTGCCATGCCCCCACCCATCCCGGAGCATACACGAAGATACAAACTGAGAACTGGTCTACAAGACAGTTAGTAAAACAATAAGGGTGATGCAGTTACCATTAAGTGTAGAATGTATTGTGTTTCTTAGGTAGGGCATAAGCTAGAGTGCATTTTGCTATATATACAGGCAGGGAACCATGGAATGGTGATGCACACTTGCATGTAGACATGAAGACCACTTGTCCATAGTCACTAATAACACTTAGACTTTCACGTACATATGAAGAACACAAATATGCAAGACACAGAGAAAACAACATGGCGGCGAATGAACAGAAGTGCCACCATTACACCAAACCTTGCTAGAGCTCAATTCTGAAATACAGCACCTGACATAAAATTACTCAAATATAAGTTTCCAAGCCTCACAATGCTCAATTCCCATGTCAGGCAGCATAGAATTATTAATGAAAATTAGTTTTAATTGGTAGCAGTGAGAAACACACATATCCTTGAAGGCCAGATGCAGGTAGCTATGGTGCCAAGCGATCCCATAAAAAATGAATACACAACGCCCGAGTGGCTGCCTAATGAAAGCACACACAAGTTCCAATAGATGTAAATCCAATAAATAGATGAAACCGAGCTCCGTAGAGTGAGGCTCAACCATGTGATCCCTACAATGACCATTAATTACCGAACCAATTATGTAGTATGCGTGCCACTCCCTTAGCACATCCAGACACAGAGACGACAGTCAAGGCCATGAACAAAGCTGGTAAATAAAACCTAATGCCTGGGAACAGAGGGGAGTAACTTATTTAAACCAGATCATAGTAGCTTGCCCATCTCTCCTTGCCCATCACGTAACTTGGCATCGTGCAAGGTGTTCAAGGTCGGATACATTCTCCCGGTAGCTGTCCATTTTGGAATAAAGATGGGTGTTCTTGTGCACCTGAAGTTACTCTTTTATTGACTATTCTCTTCTTATCAGTACCTTTGAGTCTATCATAACACTAACCCGATTCACTCAGAATGACAACAAGGTTACAGTTTATTTACCCAGTTAGACAATTCACATAATCACAAATATTTTGTTACAAAGTCATCCCCCGACACCTGTTGCCGAACTCTAATACAAAGAAATGTAATCCACCTAGCTCTAAAACCCCACTGCATACATTTACAAAGTACAACCCCTTTGAAATGTGATCTTTTTTGATAGTCAGTTATGAGTACTCCACATAATACATTTATCATTCAGGAATAACTCAGTTTATTATCCAGACCATGTCTCAGCAACCCATTAATCGAAATGGTGATTGTGCAAGGCTTTCCATAAACACCTTAATGCATGGAGAGGGAGAGAAATAAGTAAGCACACCTTTGAAGCAGCAGTAAAAATCTCTATCCTCCAAGATGGTTCAGGCATCTCACGCCATTTTCCCTCCATTCTTTCATGTAATCCTTTTTGCCACTGCCATCTCAAGTCATACAGCCTTCAGCATACATTCTGCTTATTTCCCTGAAAGCTCACGAATCATCAGCTCCCAATTTAACCCTCTGGGTAACTGGACCTTTCTGTTATTCAAAAAACAAGCCTTTGTGCTCCTAGGGAAATTACACTTGGCATCTAAAAATCCAATGCGGCCATAAAAAATGAACACAGGCTTTCTATTCCATTCTCACCTTCAGCCAATTGCAATGTTATCACAACTGCCCAAATGCAGTTATCTTTCTACCCATTTCCGTGACCTAGGTCTTTGTAAGAGGATTCAATCCAGCACTACAGCAAAGTCAATGCCTAGTCTGGGATACTGAATGGAAACCCTTATTGATATATCTTTATGTCCAGTTCATGAGTTCTGGATGACTACACCTATATAACACCCCTCTCTTGGAACCCCCCTTACCTCACTGAGCCAAGAAGTAGTTCTGTTTTGCAAGTTTAAACGGTTTATTTGAGAATGTAAACAATATATATATATCACACTTTATAATAAATTAATAATTAATATCACACTTCAGAACATGAGCAGTTAACAACAATGGTTAATGTTCTACCAATAAACTGATTTGATAACCCAGGAGTAGTATAAAGGATGAGGTAGCACGCTTGGGAATAGGAACAGAAGAATAAGGTGGTAGAGAATGCTTTATCTAGTTTCAGATGGATGCAATGTTGAATGAAAATGCAATACAGAAACACAGGCAAAAGGCTTTGAATATGATGACAATGCAGTGAGAAAGTTGCTGAAAATGCTTTTAATTCCCTTCAGGAGGTTCAGGGTGAGTGGTATCTAGTTAATATGAGTTCAGGCTCACTCTAGCAATGATTCAGGGATGGTTCTTAAGAGGCAGACGAAATTTAGCAGTTCAGGCAAAAGCAGCTATCTTTTTACAAGTAAAGAAATCGGGCCAAATCGCAAATCGCAGCAAAATTCGCGAGTGTGAGAATCGTGATTACAGCAAAAGTATAAAAGCTGAGATTCTAAGCTTTCAGAGGAAAGTTAAACCAAGTTCCTAGCACAAACGGTTCGAGAGATACGGACGATTAAATAAAGGTAGTTTTTCGGATTTTAAATTTTAAAAGTTCAAAGCGACAGGTTACAGCTTGCAGCTAGAAAATGACAGGTGACAGTTAGGAGGCAGTTCTGGTTAGATTAAAATAGTTTGGATTAGATTATTTTACCTAAGAGATTGGTTCTGCACAGTTCTGCTAGGTACTCACAATATATTTTTGAATTAGGCCTCGCAACGGATCTGGTCAGATTTTGGACTGGACTCCGGTTCTGGTCTCGGCACTTCACAGTGATCTGGATCAGCTCTCTGGTTCTGCTAACAGCGGTCTGGGTCACTCTGGATCTCTGGCCTCTGGTTCTGGATACTGCTCTGCTTTCTCTGGGTGTGTAATCAAATAGGTACACAGGATCCTATTTATATGTACCACATCTTACTCCACCAATAGAAACATAGATTATGTTATAAAAGAAGGATAAGATGGTAAACTTTCTCTACTTCCACCCCTCCTTCTCCCCCAACGATTAGACACCTCTGACAGATTCTCCGGCACTACAGGTCTTGACAACATAGACTGCGTGCAACATTCCAAATTTCAAAAAACATTTTTGTTTAATACAGAATATTTAAATTAAAACATAAGATACTACCCACACCTAAACATAGTGTACAAAACTACCACTAAAACCTACAAAATCTAAATCTAAAAAACTAAATTTCAAATAAACCACTTACAAATGGACACAGACGAAATCACATATCACAGTGCATAGAAAAAACCTAAATGTGTCAGTAAAACAACATATAATCCCAACATGTTTCTGTTCTTTAAAGCCCCTTTCGGGCGAACATTCTTCAGGGGAACCTTTAAAACATCCACTATTCTTCTCAACACCGTGTTGAATGGGTAGCTTCAGGCAACCAGCCTTCAAAGAAGAGAAACAGAGGAAACTAATCAGATCCCCAGGGGAGGGGGTATTACCAAATGTAAAAGTGGAGTTGACTCAGTCAAGAGAACAATTCCACAAAAAGGTTTGGAAATTAAACCAATTAGATTTACCTTAATATGGTGAATCTTCAACGCACGTCAGTAAATGACAGATAGGCTAATTTTTCTTCATTGAAAAACCAAGATACATCAAAAGGCGTCTCAATCCGCCGAGAATATCGTCACACCTAGAAAGGACACATCACTAGCAATGAGCCACAGATCACTACAGGACAACAGTCATGAATTGTTCAGGATATATTAAATAAAAATTACCTTCACACAAGTGAAGCCACCCACAACGTGGGGCAAGGGGAGGAAATCCCTTGTAATGACAACCAAGTCTGCAGATGATTACAAAAGAGGACGCAGAACCAATCTGTAATATAAGAAGGGCGGTCTCCAACCATCTCAAAGAGCATTAAAATGCACCGATACACCACGGCTCCCAAATGTGTAAAAAAAGGGAAGAAAAGAAACCATTTCAAGCCCAGCCTAGGTCGTGCATTAGAGCTCATGCTTCCAAACAGTAGTGTCATACACCAGCGGTCTTCACAGCCATTAAATGTGTAAAAACATGCTGAATGTGACCAAGTAGTGAGAGATAGTACACAACACCTCAGCGTTCAGTAAGTAAAAAACTGCAGAAAAGGGATAATAGCCACCAACATCACTAAAAGTAATGTAGCTACTAAAGTTCAAGAACAACATGCTCACCTCTAGATTAGGAGAAACAAACTCCTCACTAATGACTCGCGGGGTTTGAAAGAAGACCGTGCAGCACCAGCATGTGTTTTCACCAAGTGCAGCAAAACGCTCACCACTTCCTAGTAAACACTAAGAAAGGACTATACTTTTCGATTAAATACTCGCCGACAAGAAAATACAGCGGCCATCTTTTACATGCAATTTTCCTAGTGAACACTAAGGAAGGACTACACTCTTCAGTTAGGTACTAGCCGGTAAGAAAAAACTAGCGGCCATCTTTGCATCAAACCACCCAACAACAAGGGGAAGCAGTGTTGAGAAGAGAGTGCACCAGGGGGCACAAAACCATTCAAAAGACATCGACACAGCATTGCAAAAATCAAGCAACAGACATAGTCAAATATTTGCAAATATAGATGGCACAAAATAATGAAAATTCAAAAAAATTTCAAAACACAGCCAAAATTGCAAACAATAATCATATTGCAGAAAACATTTATGTTTGGCTGACCAGATGCCAATCAATACTCTCATTGAGCCCCAGAACATTACTTTGCAATTTAAAAATATTTTTTTGTTCCAGGTTCAATAAATTCTGGTCTGTCTCGGCTTTCCTATGGCCATGCACCTTTTTCAAAATAAACCACGTAAAGTCATTGCAGCCATGTTTCATATCAAGAAAATGTTTCACTAAAGGAGCTGCAATCACTTGATTTCTGATGCAGCTCCGATGTTCCACCATACGGACTTTACATTGTCTGTTAGTCTTGCCTACATAATATAGGCCACAGGGGCATGTGATTAAATACACAACATTGGATGTTTTACAGTTGGTCATTTCATTACACACCCATTTCAGATTAGGTAAAATTTGTATATATCTAATCTCTTTAGTTTGGGCACACATACTACATTTACCGCAAGGAAAATGCCCTTTTATTTCCGGTAAACCCCATAACCTGGTTTGTCTCACCAGTGGTGTGCTTTTCTCAGTTACATCATTCCTGATCAAAATGTTCCTTAGGTTTTGACTTTTTCTAAAGGCCATCAAAGGGGGCAAGGCTTCTTTTCCTCTGTATACCTTTTTCCAAGTTTTCATCACAATAGATTTAATTTTGTACGATAAATTTGAAAAAGTATTAACAAAAACAGTACCAATCTTTCTCTTTATTTTCACATTTTTCTCCACAAGAGCCTCCCGATTATTATTGTATGCTCTTTTTGAAGCAGTCTTAATCACTCTAGGTGGATAGCCTTTGTTTCGCAGTTTCTGAGTAAGTGCGTCCGCACTTAGACGGAAATCCTCTTTTCTACTACTATTCCTTTTTAACCTTAAAAACTGCCCAAAAGGTAAGTTGTTTTTCAAATGCTTAGCATGATGGCTGTTAAAGTGCAGAAGAGAATTCTTGTCAGTAGTCTTTGTGTAGGGCTTCACTTTTAACACTCCATTCTCATGAAAGATGGTAATATCCAGAAAATGAGTCTCAAAGTCACATATGGATCCCGTAAATTTCAGAAAAAGATTCTGTTGGTTCAACCAGGTCATAAAGCACTCAGCTTCTTCTCTCGTACCATCCCATACAATGAGTATATCGTCTATATACCTCAGCCACTTCCTCAACTGATGGATATAAGGATTAGTGGCTGGGTATATCACAATTCTTTCAAAATATTCAACATAGAGGTTGGCCAAATTAGGGGCCATGGCCGCACCCATGGCAGTGCCTTCTATCTGTTGGAAAAAAGTTCCTTGGAACTGGAAAAAGTTTTGGATAAGGGCAAACTCAGTACACCACAAAATAAAGGCACTGCTCACAGGGTGTCCATCCTCTCTGCCCAGCAAAATTTCTTCAACAACCTCTAATGTCGCCCTTTGTGGTATCATAGTATAGAGGGATTGAATATCCAAACCTATCAATAAAGAATTGCCTTGAACAAAATCTATGTTCTCTATTTTATTGATGGCATCGGTAGTATCCCTCAAATGACTCTGCATTTTCATCACAAATGGGCGCAGATAAAAATCTGCGAACTTAGACAATGGTTCTAAAATGGAGTTGACCCCAGAGACTATGGGACGTCCGGGAGGATCTACCAATCTCTTATGCACCTTAGGCAAAATATAGAACACAGGTACCCTGCCCTGTTACCTTATTAGAAATTCAAATTCTTGTTTGCTAATCATCTCTAAGTCTTATGCCAAAGTAACTTTTTCTTTTATGATCTTCATCAGACGAGCAGTAGGGTCACAAGTAGTTTCAAATAGCTCACACTGTCAGAAAGAAGTCTCTCACATTCTTTAACATAATCACTGCGATTCATCAAAACAATAGCTCCCCCTTTATCTGCATTTTCTTGATATGAAACATGGCTGCAATGACTTTACGTGGTTTATTTTGAAAAAGGTGCATGGCCATAGGAAAGCCGAGACAGACCAGAAATTATTGAACCTGGAACAAAAAATTATTTTTAAATTGCAAAGTAATGTTCTGGGGCTCAATGAGAGTATTGATTGGCATCTGGTCAGCCAAAAATAAATGTTTTCTGCAATATGATTATTGTTTGCAATTTTGGCTGTGTTTTGAATTTTTTTTGAATTTTCATTATTTTGTGCCATCTATATTTGCAAAAATTTGACTATGTCTGTTGCTTGATTTTTGCAATGCTGTGTCGATTTCTTTTGAATGGTTTTGTGCCCCCTAGTGCACTCTCTTCTCAACACTGCTTCCCCTTGTTGTTGGGTGGTTTGATGCAAAGATGGCCGCTAGTTTTTTCTTACCGGCTAGTACCTAACTGAAGAGTGTAGTCCTTCCTTAGTGTTCACTAGGAAAATTGCATGTAAAAGATGGCCGCTGTATTTTCTTGTCGGCGAGTATTTAATCGAAAAGTATAGTCCTTTCTTAGTGTTTACTAGGAAGTGGTGAGCGTTTTGCTGCACTTGGTGAAAACACATGCTGGTTCTGCACGGTCTTCTTTCAAACCCCGCGAGTCATTAGCGAGGAGTTTGTTTCTCCTAATCTAGAGGTGAGCATGTTGTTCTTGAACTTTAGTAGCTACATTACTTTTAGTGATGTTGGTGGCTATTATCCCTTTTCCGCAGTTTTTTACTTACTGAACGTTGAGGTGTTGCGTACTATCTCTCACTACTTGGTCACGTTCAGCATTTTTTTACACATTTAATGGCTGTGAAGACCGCTGGTGTATGACACTACTGTTTGGAAGCATGAGCTCTAATGCACGACCTAGGCTGGGCTTGAAATGGTTTCTTTTCTTCCCTTTTTTTACACATTTGGGAGCCGTGGTGTATCGGTGCATTTTAATGCTCTTTGAGATGGTTGGTGACCGCCCTTCTTATATTACAGATTGGTTCTGCGTCCTCTTTTGTAATCATCTGCAGACTTGGTTGTCTTTACAAGGGATTTCCTCCCCTTGCCCCAAGTTGTGGGTGGCTTCACTTGCGTGAAGGTAATTTTTATTTAATATATCCTGAACAATTCATGACTGTTGTCCTGTAGTGATCTGTGGCTCATTGGTAGTGTGATGTGTCCTTTCTAGGTGTGACGATATTCTCGGCGGATTGAGACGCCTTTTGAAGTATCTTGGTTTTTCAATGAAGAATTTCTGACGTGCGTTGAAGATTCACCATATTAAGGTAAATCTAATTGGTTTAATTTCTAAACCTTTTTGTGGAATTGTTCTCTTGACTGAGTCAACTCCACTTTTACATTTGGTAATACCCCCTCCCCTGGGGATCTGATTAGTTTCCTCTGTTTCTCTTCTTTGAAGGCTGGTTGCCTGGAGCTACCCATTCAACACGGTGTTGAGAAGAATAGTGGATGTTTTAAAGGTTCCCCTGAAGAATGTTCGCCCGAAAGGGGCTTTAAAGAACAGAAACATGTTGGGATTATATGTTGTTTTAGTGACACATTTAGGTTTTTTCTATGTACTGTGATATGTGATTTCGTCTGTGTCCATTTGTAAGTGGTTTATTTGAAATTTAGCTTTTTAGATTTTGTAGGTTTTAGTGGTAGTTTTGTACACTGTGTTTAGGTGTGGGTAGTATCTTATGTTTTCATTTAAATATTCTGTATTAAACAAAAATGTTTTTTGAAATTTGGAATGTTGCACGCAGTCTATGTTGTCAAGACCTGTAGTGCCGGAGAATCTGTCAGAGGTGTCTAATCGTTGGGGGAGAAGGAGGGGTGGAAGTAGAGAAAGTTTACCATCTTATCCTGCTTTCTCTGGGTACAGCACTGCTTCTGGATCTTTCTGGCACAGGGTTTCAGGCCAGAATCAACACCTGGGTCCGGCTGTGAATAGTCTGCAAATGATTTTTGGGCCTGCTGACAAATACTTTTGCTTGCAGTGGGCCTTCTTGGTTCAAAGATCTGTAGTCTCTGTTTAGCTTGGAAGTCTAAGTGTAGGATCTCTGGATGTGAAGTCGTCGGTCAGCATGCTCCGCAGCAAATGGAATTGAATGTCCTACCTGTCCCAGCAGTCTCTTTTTATGTGTTTTGAAAGTGGGTGGAGAGGCTAGCTTTCTAGGCCCAACCCCTTCAGAGTTCTGATAGGTTGTAGAATTCTTTGCGTTCTCACTGGAGAGCAGGATTGTGTGTCAGAATGATGTCATTTAATGGCTTGCAGAAAGGACACTCCCCTGTCAAATTACACACA
Organism: Ambystoma mexicanum; assembly: GCF_040938575.1. Taxonomy (NCBI): domain Eukaryota; kingdom Metazoa; phylum Chordata; class Amphibia; order Caudata; family Ambystomatidae; genus Ambystoma; species Ambystoma mexicanum. The sequence continues at coordinate 489,654,687 of NC_090930.1, forward strand.
AATCTATATTTGACCTAAAGACATATTTCATAGATACACAGTGGTTTGAAATTACATGCACCCATCACGGATCACATGAGGTATACTCTGTTCAAACTCTGATGTTTCTAAGAGCTCGCATTCAGAACTGTCAACATTTTGCGTTTTTTAACTGGTTTTGCAACATTGGTTTTAAAAATGATACACATATACACGGCCTGTCCATACATACTCCAGTAAATTCCCATGTCTCTAGCTTAATGTCAGACTGTTCACCCTCACCACCCTTCTCCTCACCTGTGGCTTCCTCTTGCTTGTCCTTGGAGTGTTTGGAGGATCTTCGGGGAGTTCTGGTATCTTCCTTTGTAGACTTGTCTCTGGACCTCCTGTCATGCAAGTAGGGTCTGGCTCCCTCGGAGGCCACCTCGACAGGAGGTGGGACCTGTCTTGGGGGGCCCCGAGGAGCCAAAGCCCTGCGACAGGGAAAAGACCGATGGACGGTAAAAAACCCTGTGTAGTCTTCCTGAGATGGTATTGAATGTGAGACTCTCCAATAGTGGATGTGGTAGCGAGTGATCCTGAGTGAACCCAAGAAACAAGTAGATCAAGCGAGTTCATTATGTCCACCAAAATGAAGATGGCTTGAGGAAAAGAAGGCTGGATCCGATCCGTGGAGACTTGGCCGGATAAAAGGTAGCAGCAACGAGAAGCAATGAGGGAGGAAAGAGAAGAGGGAAAGAGCCCGGAACGGGGACACGGACCGAGCAGAGAGGGAAAGGTAGGAAAAGAGGGAGAAGCAGTTAAAGTCCCTACTTACCAGAAAATGTTGGATCCACGAAAGGCACAGAGAGGAAGACAAAGATACGCGAGGATGGCGGCGGACCGCTAGTACGAGTGGCAAGATGCCGAGGCAAAGGGAAAGTCTGAAAAGGCGTGACGGACAAGTGCCGTGAAAGGACAAAGGGAGTAGGGAAAGGCAGAGTAAAACAGAGGTAAGGCAAGCGGGTAGGAGTAAGCACTACGGGGGGCACTGAAGGAGCTAAACGGAGTATTTAGCTGAGCGCTGGTATCACAAGGAGTAACAACACAGATACAACGCGCCGGGAGGTGGACGGGGCTTGCTTAAATAACAAAGGCAGCCATGTTGGATGAGGACTGGACTGCTAAGTGAAGGTTCTCCGCGGCGAAAACTTCCACTTCTGCTATAGCTTCCAAGGATGGATCCTGGCACTTAAACACAGAGTCTGTGGTGTCAATTAATAGCGGGGTTTTGCCCCAGAACATCACACAAATTCCCAACGCGTCTTAAAACGTGCACCGAAAAATCACAAGAATTATGGTATCAGTTAAATAATTTTGACAAGTCCGCACCATGAGTTATACATCTTTCTTAAAATCATATTCTGGCCAACAGGGGTGTGTCTTCCCAGGTCACATGGTGGAGAAACCAGTTTATCCAGTTTCTGCAAAGCTCAGAGACCCTGCCCCTCCCAGCTTCTGCCAAGAGGAAGCTATTTTACAATTCCCCCAATAAACCATCTGCCTGGGCCCTGGAAGGCCCATTGTTCAAGAGGAAGCCATTTATGGCCTCCCCCCAATAAACCCTCTGCCTGGGTCCTTTGTTTGGTCTCTAGCAGTCCCTTGGTAATTCAATCAGAGAGGGGTAACCTCCCCTCAGAATGCAGCCAGGCCTGAGAACTGCTGTGGATCCAGTTTCACTCCTATTGGGGGGAAGTTGTCAGGCAGAATCCAGTTCCTTAAGCCAGGCCCCAGCTAATGTCACTTTTAGTTACCCAGTTTTCTGCATTCAATTAAAACTAACAATTTTTACATATGCAGCTAGAATGCTGATTCTAAGTTCAAAACTATGACATTTTAACAGTGACAAACTATGTGGCAGTCACAAGTCTGTCCCTCAGTTTATTTACACATTTCGATTTTTGGTAATTTTAAATCCAGTTTCAGTTTAAGCCGCTGCAGACCTGCAGAGCTCAGCCAGTCTTGTTATAAACCTTCAAGTCACTTCACAATATAACTTTACATTGTATCCACCTCTCAGTAAGTCTTTCTTTGGCCTGCTTTGGGTTCATTTATTCAGTTTTACACAAATGTCTGGTGTTGTTTTAAAACGCCGGCTTTCTGATAGTGGTGAGTACTGGTAATGCAACCATTTTTGGGATTTAAGAAAATGAATTCCCCACAGTTCTAGGTTGCTTTTAGCAATCAGCATTGCCATTCCCAATGGTTTCAGGCTACTGTGTGGGTAGCCCAATGGTGGTTTTAGGCAGTGCCCTTCTGTGCCCATAACATCGGCAAAAATGGGTGGCAGCCTATTCTTCATGCATTTCCCTGGGCATTTTCTGGGAAGCTCTCGCCATCATGATGTTTTCAATGCCAGTAATGCACAGGTTTTTTTTTTTGGTAGGGCTCGGATGCATGGGTAGAAACATCCCACAAGCCCCCCTCTTGCGATGGCCATTCTGTTTCACTGATGGAACTCGCAAGATCTGGGATGTTCTCCTCATCTCCTTCCAATAGATGGCGCAGTTCAGCATCTTTTTCTCCATCCGGTCGGATCGATCGGTTCTCCTCGCCGGTCCTGATGGGAAGATTGTGCGGTACCCCGGGCCACTCGGGTCTCTGCTCCCGGTCTCCAGATCGTCCTCCTTGGCCAGTCTCCAGGTTTTCTTTCTCGTAGGACGACAAAGGAAAAGCGGCAATACCTATTCATGGACATTTCTCCCCCACCATTGATATATTGGGGTGGCATATATATTTTAGAACTCAACAGATATGAACATGCACATTTTTTTTTAAATTAAGAGACAGGAACACACAAACTTGAGAAACACAGAATTTGATAGGCTATACATAGGATATTTTAAGTTTGGAACTGAATTACTCTGGAGCGGTCCCCTCTGGTATTGCAGAGGACTCCTCCAGTTGCTGCAGAGTGTGCCTGGGATGGCAACACTTTAGCTGATTTATATGTACCCACTTGTCTTCCCCCTCGCCAAACCGCCTTTGGGGATGCGGATCTTGTAGGCCACAGGGGAGATCTTGTCTATAATCTCAAAGGGTCCCTTCCATGTAGGCAAACATTTTCGCTGTTTGGCCTGGTTCCTTTAGAAATTGTATAGATAGACCCGGTCCCCCACCTGATATTCCTTCCTTGAAGTTTTCAGGTCATAGTGGGTCTTCATACTCTCAGCTTATCTTTCTAGATTCCGCTGAGCATAGGCAAAAGCATGTTGAAGGTGTTTCCTTAAATTCTCCACATACTCATGAGTTGTGGAGGCATTTATCAACGTTTGCTCTTGGGTCCTGTAGAGCAAATGCTGAGGAAGCACCATCTTGCACCCAGTCATCAACTCAAATGGTGACATTTTGGTTGCAGATGAAGGGGTAGATCTGATGGCCATTTGGACCAGAGGTAATCGGATATCCCAACTTGGCCCAGAATCTGCCACAAACTTTTTTAAGATGCTCACAATTGTCCGGTTGTAGCGTTCCACTGCTCCAGAAGAAGCTGGCCTGTAAGCAATGTGTAGCTTTCTCTTGACCCCCAGTATCTCCCACATCTTTGTCATTACTTCACTGGTGAAGTGGCTACCTCTGTCTGACTCAATCCTTTGAGGTAGACCAAAACGGGAAAAGATGTGGTTAATCATCAAGGCAGCTGCCGTTTCTGCCTTGCAGTTTGGGGCTGGGAGACATTCCACCCACTTGGTAAACAAGCATGTCACAGTCAACATGTACTTATTCCCCCTAGCAGAGCGAATCACGGGGCCTACAAAGTCAATTTGCAAATCTGACCATGGCAGTGTCATCCCCCTCTTTTGGAGAGGCGCACAGTGTGTGAGGGATGATGGCTGAAATTGTGCACACACAAGACACCCCTTCAAGTATTGGTCGAGGTCCTGCCGCATGTGTGGCCAGTATGCAACCTCTCTTAAGATTTCCAATGTTGTGTGAAACCCCCTATGACCGGCGGTGGCCGCATCATGGGCGTGACTTAGCATCAGGCTTCGGAATGAGGTAGGAACCACCCACTGATCGTGGCCAGCTTTGGATTTCCTTACCAACAAACCGTCTTGGATCCGGAACATTTTTGGACATTTCATCAACACTCTTAGGTCCTCTTTCCCAATGTAATCGGTATCCGTCAGGGGAAAGTTCTCAGGGTCCTCAAGGTGTTGGTAAAACTTACCAATAATTGGATCCCCCTTCTGAGCTGTAAATCAAATCAGCATCAGGGGTCTCCTTGCTCCATTGGGCAGTTGAAAGATCATTGTGAGCATTTGTCTGGGACCTAGTGATAGCAGTGACCTGGATTTCCCCCAACAGGGACTCTATTTCGATTAGATCCCCTTGGATGGCCCCGGTTTTGGCCAGCTGATCAGCTAAGTCATTTCCAGTTTTGTCTGGTCCCTCTACTTTGGAATGACCCTTGATCTTCTTCCAATAGATGGTCATCCCCTTCGAGGTGACCAGATCATCAATGTTTTGGATCAACTTCCCATGTTTCAAGGGTTTGTTGTTAGCACATAACATGCCTCTGGTTTTCCAATTAACCAGGTGCTCCACGAACCTGTTCCGTACATAATCAGAATCTGTGATTATGACCAGTTCGTGGAGTTGATGTTGGACAGCAGTGAGGATGGCTTTATGCACAGCCATCAATTCTGCCACCTGACTACTTCGGGGACCAATTTTGTATCCAGCGGAGGGTTCTGGAAACTCCTTCACCCATGCATTCCCTACGCCAGCCACCAGTTCTTTCTCCCCGTCGTTGTCAACATGGTAAGAGCATCCATCCACATAGACAGTGGCATTCCCTCACACTTGTCCTCTTCAAAGACTTTGTGTGGGGAATTAAGGTATGCCTCCATGTTGTCCTTGATTTTTAGACTTTCGTCCTCGGGACAGTTTTCTCTGGCACAATCATGCAAGTCAGCCAGACCTTGCGCGAGGGGACTCTTCTTGTTTTGGCCATATCTGACCTCCACAGGAAAGCCTTGCATTGACAGAATCCAGGAAGTAATTCGGGAATTACTTACATTTCCGGCCCGGATTCTGTCACTTTGGAGATATTGAAGAGGCTGGTGTGGAGTCTCCACGATGATGTGTTCCCCCTGGATAAACGGGCAGTAATTCTTCAATGCCCACACCGTTGCCAGGAGTGCCTTCTCACAATCGTTGAATTTTTCCTCCACAGAGGATAAAGTTTTGCTCGCATAGGAGATTACTTTATTGACCTTGTCATGCTTTTGGTATAATACTGCCGTCAAGCACGTATTAGAGAACCCCGTCTCCAGGAAGAACTCCTTGTTTCTGACAGGGTAAGCTAGGCAAGGCGCTTGTGAGAGGCTTCTTTTGAGTTGTCTTACTGCCTCGGCTTGTTCTGGACCCCATTCCCACTTGACCCCCCCCCTTCAGGAGATGAATCAGGGGTCTGGTGATCTCTGCGTAGCCCTCAATGAACTTTCTGCTGTAATTAATCAGTCCAGGGAGGCTCCTTAGTTCCCGCAGAGTTGTGGGGTCTTTCAGTTTCTGAAGTGCTTCCACTTTCTTTTCCTGGGGACAGAGACCCTGAGGAGTAATCTCATGCCCCAAGAAATTAACACGGGTTCTACACCACTGTGCTTTCTGAAAGGATGGTTTTGCTCCGGCGGCCCTCAACTGGGTCAGAACATAACGGATCTCCGCTATGTGTTCCTCCACAGATGAACTTTTGATGAGGACATCATCTTCATAAGCCAGGTTACCCCTCGGACCCAGGTCGGGCATGGCCTTATGTAGGAAAATGTTGAATTCATTGCCGGAGTTGAGGTATCCGAAGGGAGTCCGGGTCCATGTGTACTGCTGGCCCCCAAAGGTAAAAGCCAGCTTGTATTGGTCCTCCCTACTGACAGGCATGGTGCAGTATCCATTGGTCAGGTCTATTGCAGTGAATACCTGTGACCCCTGGATCTGGGCCAGCCCTTGGTCAATGTAGGGCAGAGGCCATCGGGAAGTATGGACCCGCTTGTTGAGCTCCCTAAGGTCGGCGCAGACTCTCCACTGGCCGTTCGGCTTCAATATTCCCAGCACCAGATTATTGAAGGTGCTGTGTATTGGACGAATTATCCCCCGGTACTCAAGGTTCTTAATTATTTCAGTAAGGGACTCCATGGATGCGAGAGGCAAACGATATTGCTTCACAAACACTGGAGTCATTCCAGGGTCCGTGGGAATTGTTGTTGTGTGGATGTCGGTGCGACCACAGTGATATGAGTCTACCGCAAAGAGATCTTGGAAATCCAAGAAAACTTGTTTCAACTTTTGCTTTTGTTCCAGAGTCACACAGGCATCAGCTAGGTTGACTCTCTCTTCCACCATCTGCCTGAAGCCTGGAAAGACTTCTGGTTTGGCTATCTCAGCGGCCTCCTCCAGCTGGGTGGAGAAGTCCCTGGTCAGAGCGCTGATTTGGACTGGAGGCCCCAGGTGGGAAAGGCAGCCTTCATGAACCTGGAAAATCACCTCATCCCTTCTGAAGTCACAAGTCACATCCTCCTTACCATAAGGACAGGAAGTGTACACCAGGAAGTTCCCCCCATGCCGGGTAAACATCCTGTCTGGTGTTGTATTGTCCTCACTGTCGTTGTCAAAACAGTCCTTGGGGATTGGTCCTAACAGTTCATTTCCTAAATCAATGGAAAAATGTCGGTCATCAACCGCCATTCCAATAATGGTGCCTGCGGCTAGAGTAATACTCTTTAAGTCACTGTTATCCACCTCTATTGGAATGGTGTCATGTTCTATGTTGACTAATGGAGTTGGGTTTACCCCCAACCCTTGCTGTTGGAGAGAAGCATTTAGATGTATATAAGCATCAGGGTTTTGCAAATATTGTCCTCTTTTAACTTTCACTTCCAGGGAGAATTGTTGGGTCCTTTCTGAGATGGTGACTTCCTCTTTGATCTGAATTTCAACTGCATAAGGTAGCAATTGAGCTGACCTAAATGATTTTTCTGGATCATCAAAGCCCATGGGATTATCCGCTAATCGGGACCAAGCTTTGAAGTTTATTAGGTCCAAACTAATGGCAAAGCGATTGAGAATGTCACTGCCTAAGTAAAAGGCGGCAGTGACGTCTTGCACGACCCAACAATTATGGACTATGCTCTTGTTGCCAATGGAGATTTTGAGCATACACCTGCTTGGCAGGAGATGTTTGGAATTAGGTGCTTCCAGGTCCATTTCCCATTTGTCTATTAGTTTGAATGTGGGAATGGCTGGATCTTTTGGGAGTTGGCGGAACATGGCTTCGCCGATGAAGCTCTTACCGTTGTTCACACACACTCAAGCGAGAACAGAGTCCTTCCCATCATTTAACTGAACAGGGATGAACAACTGCTCTCCAATTTGCTGAATATCAGCCAGGCTCTGAGCTGATTTCACATCTTTCTGGACTATAGGAGTGGGAGTTTCTGATTGTGGATTAGTAAAGAATTTCAGGGTGTTTCCTTCCAGTGCGGAATACCACCTTAAACTGGAAGGAAGGTTGATTTTCAGAAATAGAGAGGACCCCCCATCACCAGTCTGTTGTCCTACTGCTATTACTGTCACGTCTGGAATCTGGTTGTTCTGGAAGTGAAATTCTACTTGGTCAGATTTTTGTTCAACCATGTGGCAGGTGCCGTTTAAACTAACATGGTTGACACTCTGTTTTAATTTTATTGGTCGGCTAGTCTGGGTCCAGAGGACCTTGTTTACACAATCTATTAGAGGTGACAACCTTCTCAGGAGGTCATTCCCTAGTAAACAAGGGGTGCCCTCTGGAGTCACTACTATGACCGGGTGTTTCAACTTGTGTCGCCCAATTTTAATGTCCAAGTCTGCAGTCCCCTCAACGGGAATTTCCTTCCCGTCAAAGTTCTGCAGTTGTTCAGGAAGAGAGGCGAGAGGAGTACGGTAATTCTCCCCCTTCCTGCATTTAGTTCCTCAAAGGCCCTTTTGGACAGAAGGGTAGCTTGGGATCCAGTGTCCACCAGTGCCAAAATTGTACTCTGCCCCTCTACTTGTACCGGGGCATAGTATCTTCCCTCCTTCTCTTCAAGGGGGCACAGATAATGCACATTTTTGGACAACTGGTGGGCTAACTTTCTGGTTTTGGACATTGCTAGAGAAGAGATTTGGGCAGAATTCTGTGGAGAGTCTTGGGAATCTGAAAGAAAAAGTTGGCAACTGGAGATCATAGCCATTGTGGGTTCCCCTGGTTCCGGTTCTGGGCCGCCCCCCCCCCTTTTTGGAGGCAGTCACCAGGATGGGTTTGAACCAGGGGATTTCGGTATTGTGGGTTCTGGGATGAGATGATGGGCGGCGGTAGCTCAGTCTCCATATCTCCCCAGTCTGAATTGACATCCCTTGGGACCCATTTTTCCTTGGGAGGAGTTCCCCCATCTCTGAAGGAGAAGATCCTTTTCCCAGGATCTTCTGAGGATCCCTCTCCCTCAAATTGGAAGACCTGTACCTCCTCCACAAAGTGGGTCTGTTTGGGTCCTTTGTTTCTCCTACCCCCCTCTGCTCCTTGGGAGGCGGGCTTTCAGGGGCAGGAGATTTTGTTTCCGGTTCCTGGGTTTCCAATGGCTGTTTACAAGTTGGAAGGAAGCTTCCTCCAAGGCTTTACACCCACCTTCCCCTTGTGCCTCCTCCCTGGGAACCGGTGTGTTATCGGGGTGCTGCCCCCGTCATTGTTCGGGAGCACCAGGTCCAGAGTTTGGGGCATTCTGCGGTGGCATGCTCATCTGAGGGTTCTGTTGAGCCCTCAGTATGTGACCCAGATCCCGTGCCATATTTTGGACCTGGCGCTCTAACTGGGAAACGCGCTCAGGCTGATACGGGGCTCTATTTTCTCCCCTGGGCTGATCCCGGGAAGGGTAGCTATCCCTTCTCTGGTAGTACCCCTGGTTGGCAAGATTTTGGTACCCCTCCACCCTTGGCCTCTCCTCTCCCGGATTAGGTTGTCTGGGCTCAGGGAATTGGGGAAAGAAGGATGGATGATTTTGGGGCTGGAAATTGGGCGGATACCTGGGGAAAAAGTTCTGCCCAGGATTTGGAGAATTTCTGCCTTCCTGTGGGAAGTTGGGAGGGAAGTTCCCTGGGTTAGGTGCTTGGCCGGATCCCCCCCCCTTGGGTTGGAGGAGTCCACACATAACCCAGGATTGGTCGGTTTCCCTTATAGCGCGGACTTACATAGTCAGGGGAGCGGGGGACCCCATTTGTGGGACTACCTCCTCGACTCCCTGTCTGTGACTGGCCCGAGGGCCTTCTGGGCTGTGAATTATTAGGTGCAGGTAGGTTTTTAGGCCCCCCATCTCCAAATCCAAAACGGGGGTGACCTTTACCTCTGCCACCTTGGCAGCAGCAGGGGTGCTGTTGGTTTTGGGATTTTTCTGGGTATTGCTTTTATTTTCTATGGGCTTCTGCACCTCATAGATCCGGGTAGCCTGTTCAATGACCCAGTCTAAAGATCTTTTCTCATGAAAATCTCTCACGAGCTGGGTCATTATATATTTGGGCAAGGCATGGAAAAATGTATTGACAAATTCTCTGCTGTCTGTGCGCACCCTTCTGGTGGTCTGCGCAAAGGCACGTTTCAGTTCTTGCACAAATTCTTGTGGGGCCTGATCCTCCCCACATTGCAAATTGTAGGCTGCCTTGCGAGCCTCTTGAGGATTTCTGTGAACAGAAAAATGTTTCAAGATGGCCGCCTTATAGGTGGACCATCTTAAATGATTTTGGTCCTCCAGCCCCGCAAAGAAACTGGAGTATTCTGGTGAGAAGGTCCACTTTACATATTGAATACAGCTTTGGCTGTCCTTCAAATGGAAAGTCTCCATCATTTGCTCATAGAGCTCCAAGTGTTCCCAAACAGAGTACTTGGCGTTCTTATGATAAGGCGTGATGACACTCCTGATTGCCTTAATCTGTTTCAATGGGTCTTTTTGCCTTATTGGCCTTTTTGGTTCGGGTAACCCTGGTCCATTCATCCTCTGACTCAGAGGCACTGCTCCCAGAGGTTCCTGTCTGATCTTCCAGGTTTTCCCGGATTCTGCGAGCCTGGGATTGGCTGGCAGAATGTGGGGACCTGGTCTCCTGTGTCCTGCGCCGTTCAGAGGAGTCTTCAGATTCCTCCTTGCTGCCAGGATTTGATGGGTACCCCGCCCCACTTTCCTAACTGGGCAGAAGTTTTCAGGATGCCCTTAATGGGCCTATTCTCCTGGGGTTCCCCACTAAATTGCACTGTGCTTAGGTGCCCATACCCGGATGCCCGCCCATCCATTCCTGGGAGGTACTGGCCTATGAGCCCCATGCTTTTGGCTGGATAGTAATCTGCCATCCCTGTGGCCCGGTGCTCATGTGCGCCAGGGGACATGGGGGTGGCAGAGTCCAGGGACTGAGAGAGATAAAGGCCTCTGGTACTAGGGCTCCTGAGGTTATGCTCAGGAGTTTCCCTTTCCCAGCAAACCGGGTCTCTATCCGACCCTGCTCCCTGTTGCAATGCAAGAGTCTGCGCTATCAGTTCCTCAGTTAAGGCCTTACTCGACTCTATCAGTCTCTCCTGCATCGCTACCTGTTGCTGGAGCCTATCATTGTGCTGACAGAGAGCCTTATTTTCTCTCTGTGCCTCCTGATTGGTCCTGGAGTACTGGGCCAGTCTTTGCTGCAGGAGGGTTACCTCCTGAGTCCCTTCCCTACTGGCCTGCTCCTTTCTTGCCAGAGCCTCCTCCACCCTCCTGGTGTGCTCTAACAAGTTCTGATGTTCTTTTTGGAGGTCACCCAGTCCCTGGAGGGCCAGGTGATTTTCTTCCATTTTCCTTTTTAAGACTTCCTGGCCTAAGGTATTGGTCCTTTCCTGACCAAGAGCCTGCATTTGTGACGCCAGGTCTGTCTTTGAAAGGCACCAGCTTTCTGGCGTTCTTCATCAAACTCTGCCTGGGTATCCAGGTCTTTCAAAATCAATTTGTTGCTTTCCTCTTTCTCTCTGTCTAGTTGGATTTGCAGGGTGGCTACCTGCTCTGTGCATGCCCTGTTGAAATTGATCTGTTGCTCCGGCTTTTTCCTGCTCTGCAGCAAGGAGTCCAAACTGTCTTGGTGCTCCTTCTGCAAAGCCAGAATTCTGGTATCCTGGTCTGTCTTTTCCTGTTGCAGTATCTCCATGTCCTCTTTTATTTTAATGATATACTGCCTACTATCATTTTCTGACTCCTGGCTCCTCTGCAGCCTCTGCTCAGAAGAATCCAGATCAGATTGGGCCTTCTGTAATGCCAGCAGTTGCCTACTCGCCAGATCTTGGCCTTCAGCACATTTGTCCTGCATGGCTCCCATATGTAAATATAAATATGCTGCTACCCTGGCAATCTTTTTGTACTCATCCTTGGCCTTAGGGGCCATATATAGTTCACTCAGTGCCACATGTAAGGGACCCTGGTCTCTCCATATATCTGACCCTGTTTCAGTGATCTGGGGTGCGATTGCCTGCAACCAGACCGTCTGGTCCAGATGAGTCCACTCACCTCTCACAAATAGCTTATGTAAGAAGTGCTCTCTGGCTATTTTCATATCTACCAAGGTCGTCATTCTGGAATTTGAGTTCCTTCCTGACTTACAGAAGTTTGTATTTTATTTTTGCAAAACAGACCTTTTCCTTAGAGCGTTCCTTTGAGGAGTGCTTTACAGCGTAACACAGCATGGTGATCCGACCGGATATGTGTATCTGGTCAGCTGGCACACTGTATTAATCTGCACAAGTGATAGATCTAACCCAAACATCCCGGACGAGCCCCCACTTTGTAAGAGGATTCAATCCAGCACTACAGCTAAGTTAATGCCTAGTCTGGGATACTGAATGGAAACCCTTATTGATATATCTTTATGTCCAGTTCATGAGTTCTGGATGACTACCCCTATATAACACCCCTCTCTTGGAACCCCCCTGACCCCACTGAGCCAAGAAGTAGTTCTGTTTTGCAAGTTTAAACGGTTTATTTGAGAATGTAAACAATATATATATATATCACACTTTATAATAAATTAATAATTAATATCACACTTCAGAACATGAGCAGTTAACAACAATGGGTAATGTTCTACCAATAAACTGATTTGATTACCCAGGAGTAGTATAAAGGACGAGGTAGCACGCTTGGGAATAGGAACAGAAGAATAAGGTGGTAGAGAATTGTTTATCTAGTTTCAGATGGATGCAATGTTGAATGAAAATGCAATACAGAAAATACTCAATATGATTTCAACAAAACAATGTAATCACTTTTCTCTGGCAATCCACTCCCCCCCTTATGCAATGTAATTAAATGAAGGGGAGAGCACACAGTTCTTAGAAATGCAATCAAATGTAATTCAGTTCACCCCAGCAAGCTTAGACTACAGAAGTTTGAAACACAGGCAAAATGCTTTGAATATGATGACAATGCAGTGAGAAATATGCTGAAAATGCTTTTAATTCCCTTCAGGAGGTTCAGGGTGAGTGGTATCTAGTTAATATGAGTTCAGGCTCACTCTAGCAATGATTCAGGGATGGTTCTTAAGAGGCAGACGAAATTTAGCAGTTCAGGCAAAAGCAGCTATCTTTTTACAAGTAAAGAAATCGGGCCAAATCGCAAATCACGGCAAAATTCGCGAGTGCGAGAATCGTGATTACGGCAAAAGTATAAGGAGTAGCAAGTCGCTTCTAAGCTTGTCGAAAAGCTGAGATTCCAAGCTTTCAGAGGAAAGTTAAACCAAGTTCCTAGCACAAACGGTTCCGGAGATACGGACGATTAAATAAAGGTAGTTTTTCGGATTTGAAATTTTAAAAGTTCAAAGCGACAGGTTACAGCTTGCAGCTAGAAAATGACAGGTGACAGTTAGGAGGCAGTTCTGGTTAGATTAAAATAGTTTGGATTAGATTATTTTAACTAAGAGATTGGTTCTGCACAGTTCTGCTAGGTACTCACAATATATTTTTGAATTAGGCCTTGCCACAGATCTGGTCAGGTTTTGGACTGGACTCCGGTTCTGGTCTCGGCACTTCACAGTGATCTGGATCAGCTCTCTGGTTCTGCTAACAGCAGTCTGGGTCACTCTGGATCTCTGCCCTCTGGTTCTGGATACTGCTCTGCTTTCTCTGGGTACAGCACTGCTTCTGGATCTTTCTGGCACAGGGTTTCAGGCCAGAATCAACACCTGGGTCCGGCTGTGAATAGTCTGCAAATGATTTTTGGGCCTGCTGACAAATACTTTTGCTTGCAGTGGGCCTTCTTGGTTCAAAGTTCTGTAGTCTCTGTTTAGCTTGGAAGTCTAAGTGTAGGATCTCTGGATGTGAAGTCGTCGGTCAGCATGCTCCGCAGCAAATGGAATTGAATGTCCTACCTGTCCCAGCAGTCTCTTTTTATGTGTTTTGAAAGTGGGTGGAGAGGCTAGCTTTCTAGGCCCAACCCCTTCAGAGTTCTGATTGGTTGGAGAATTCTTTGCGTTCTCACTGGAGAGCAGGATTGTGTGTCAGAATGATGTCATTTAATGGCTTGCAGAAAGGACACTCCCCTGTCAAATTACACACAAATCTATATTTGACCTAAAGACATATTTCATAGATACACAGTGGTTTGAAATTACATGCACCCATCACGGATCACATGAGGTATACTCTGTTCAAACTCTGATGTTTCTAAGAGCTCGCATTCAGAACTGGCAACATTTTGTGTTTTTTACCTGGTTTTGCAACATTGGTTTTTCATTAAAAATTATACACATATACACGGCCTGCCATACATACTCCAGTAAATTCCCATGTCTCTAGCTTAAACACAGAGTCTGTGGTGTCAATAAATAGCGGGGTTTTGCCCCAGAACATCACACAAATTCCCAACGCGTCTTAAAACGTGCACCGAAAAATCACAAGAATTATGGTATCAGTTAAATAATTTTGACAAGTCCGCACCATGAGTTATACATCTTTCTTAAAATCATATTCTGGCCAACAGGGGTGTGTCTTCCCAGGTCACATGGTGGAGAAACCAGTTTATCCAGTTTCTGCCAAGCTCAGAGACCCTGCCCCTCCCAGCTTCTGCCAAGAGGAAGCTATTTTACAATTCCCCCAATAAACCATCTGCCTGGGTCCTGGAAGGCCCATTGTTCAAGAGGAAGCCATTTATGGCCTCCCCCCAATAAACCCTCTGCCTGGGTTCTTTGTTTGGTCTCTAGCAGTCCCTTGGTAATTCAATCAGAGAGGGGTAACCTCCCCTCAGAATGCAGCTAGGCCTGAGAACTGCTGTGGATCCAGTTTCACTCCAATTGGGGGGAAGTTGTCAGGCAAAATCCAGTTCCTTAAGCCAGGCCCCAGCTAATGTCACTTTTAGTTACCCAGTTTTCTGCATTCAAATAAAACTAACAATTTTTACATATGCAGCTAGAATGCTGATTCTAAGTTCAAAACTATGACATTTTAACAGTGACAAACTATGTGGCAGTCACAAGTCTGTCCTCAGTTTATTTACACATTTCAATTTTTGGTAATTTTAAATCCAGTTTCAGTTTAAGCCGCTGCAGACCTGCAGAGCTCAGCCAGTCTTGTTATAAACCTTCAAGTCACTTCAGAATATAACTTTACATTGTATCCACCTCTCAGTAAGTCTTTCTTTGGCCTGCTTTGGGTTCATTTATTCAGTTTTACACAAATGTCTGGTGTTATTTTAAAATGCCGGCTTTCTGATAGTGGTGAGTACTGGTAATGCAACCATTTTTGGGATTTAAAAAAATGAATTCCCCACAGTTCTAGGTTGCTTTTGGCAATCAGCATTGCCATTCCCAATGGTTTCAGGCTACTGTGTGGGTAGCCCAATGGTGGTTTTAGGCAGTGCCCTTCTGTGCCCATAACATCGGCAAAAATGGGTGGCAGCCTATTCTTCATGCATTTCCCTGGGCATTTTCTGGGAAGCTCTGGCCATCATGATGTTTTCAAAGCCAGTAATGCACAGGTTTTTTTTGGTAGGGCTCGGATGCATGGGTAGAAACATCCCACATCTTCCAGCTCGCCAAACCAGGCAAAATAACTACAGTTTAGTAAAACCTGCATTCTGCAATGTCACCATGTTTCCACAATGAGCCCCATATTTCCCAATGCCCTACATGTGTCTGCAATCTAAACCATTGTTGAACTACCACATGGAAGATTCCCCTTCAATGAACTCCTCTCTCCTATGTATAAATCTCCCCACTACATACTATCAGTGCTACAAATTGTACATTGCACAATACATTGTATCCCTGCTACTCATGTTGCTACTTACTGTGACTCTAAAATGTGTCCACTAAAACACAAAGTAACACTCTTTTCAGTTATTCTAACTTCATTTAACACATATGTAGTTCCAACATTGCATCTAACCCAGCTGCACCATGGCCTAGTACAATGAACCTCTTTACCGTCTTGGGAACTAAAACATCTACCCCAACACATGCTAGTTATTAAATACAATTTGAACTGCCAAAAAGTGCAATACTGCCAGAATTGCATTTTATGAAACACTGTTGTCACAATAGGGTACTTCCATATTATTGCTAAAAAGCAAGTGTGCTTTACTTGCTATGAAGGTATTGTTCATAATATGATGCTTAACAGTAGAAAATCGCAAGGAATGCTACTTAATTATGCTGCAGTGCTTTACAATATGCCATGGTTTGGCTCAATGTGTTAGGGCATTTTCAGGTCTGTTTCTACATTGATGACAGAATGAAAGTTTCACATTGCCATCGGAAACCTGCATGCAAATTTCACCTGTGCCTTGTCAGTTTAATTTTGTCCCAGTTCAGCATTTCATCACATCATGTCTTGCCAACATCATATTAAATCCAAAATATTGTTACATAAATTTCACATTACATCCAAAAAATAGCTAGATTTCAATTTCAAATTGCCTCCTAAAAATTGTTATACCAGTTAAACATTCACTGGTTAAGCACATTGTCATGCCACATCATTGCTCCGTCATTTTAACTTTGTTCCCATAAATGCACTATGCCTGCTGGCTCAAGAAAACTGCCCGTGCTATTTTCAGATTGCCTCTATAAAAGTGCGCTGTTCCAATTAGGTACATTTGCATGTCATGAACTCAAAAAAAGAAACTGTCCGACACTGTTACTAAGGCTGGGTGAACATCTTACATTCAGTACAACGTTTCTCACGTTGCTTTGCAAAACTAGCACTGATTGATAAAAGACCTGCACAACGTTTCTTGTATTGCTGCGCAGACCTATCACTAATCGTAAAAAAACTCTGCAAATTGAATTGTGACACTGCGCGAAACTAGCCTGGTTTGAAAAAACCCATTTGAAGTTTCTCGTGTTGCTGCACAAACTGTAAGAAAATACATGCACAAAGTTTCTTGTGTTGCTGTACCAAACTAGCATGGATCGAAAAAAGACCAGTGCGAAATTTCTCGTTGCTCTACACAAAACCAACATGGGAATAAAACCACAACTCCACACAAAACTGCAAAACAACGGGTGAAATTTCAGTGGCGCAGGAAATCTAATGCTGATTTCGCTGAACAAGCGTTAGCGGATTCCAGTGCAAATTACGCTCACCCTAATTATTACCACCATGTAACCATACCTGTGGCAATTTCCCATTACACTATTAAAGCACATTGCCATGTCATCCATTGCCTCCAAAATTAACACATCACTTTCATTTAGCTCCTCAACAGTTACCCTGCCTGCTCACATTAGCTCTAGGACATTGCTTCACACCAGTCTCATATTGTCCCCACAAAATTGGCATGCCAGTTTTAATGGAATTAGGCCCGTTAAGCACATTCCCATTTAATTTCTCTGACCTCAGAATAGTACCATGCCTGTATCACATTGCACCAAGAATATGGTAATATGCCAGCAACACATTGCACGTAGGAAATAATTTCAATTCCAGTTTCACATTACTTCCAAAAATTGCCTCATGCCAATTTTTACCGGACAATGTACATTTCAAATCGAAGCACTTAAGTAAACTGTCATTTCACAACATTGCCCCCAGGAAAAATACCATGTCAGTTTCCCATTGCTCATAAAACACTGCCATACATGCTTCACATTGGCTCAAGGGAATAGCGCCAGGCATACATAAAAATAATGTGCCCGTTTCACGCTGCCCTCGGAAAATGTCTCCAGGTCAGTTTTGCTTTGCTCCAAGATTAGGATGTCAGATAAACATTGCCTAGGGAAAATTACAATGCCAGATTTCATTGCCTCTAAAAATATTTCATGACAGTTTAAGCAGTGTAATCCCAATTTTAATATTGACAATGTTAACTATATTATATGATACATAATCAGCTTCATAACAAAAAAAAAACAAGGATCAATATCACCACCAGCTGCAAACACCATCATTTAGGCCAGGTGCTTTTCTAGACAGCTTGTTGGGGCAATGGGGGGAATTCACACTTCTCCTTACATCTTTTCCATTGACAAATCCCCTTCAGGGTTTCAGAATCACACTGAAATCAAAGTTATAGATTTGTCTTAACACCAAGTGATTGGGGAATGTGGACATTCATGTTTGGCCTGTGTATACTGTCCTGGAGTGGTTTAAGGTTTTTTGGAGATATAGTGGGAGACTTCTGGGAGGAACGACCAGAGATTCTGGCACCTACCCATATTGCTTAACAGACCCAAGACAAACACTGTTCTTTGCCTGATGAACAAAAGTCTCAGCAGGCCTATAGAGCACACCACCTGAAAAAGGTTAGAGTGAGGTTTGAGATGGCTCAACATACCAACGTACATAATAAGGTAGGTCAAATGAGTGCATAGGTTTTTCATATATGATTGCACAACAAGAAATGTTACAAGTGGGCAGGATTAGCACAAGACATTATTGTTTACTTCAAAGCACAATTAATTGCATCTGGTATTCTTGAAGATACAAAGCATGTGACATTTAATGCATGAAGGTCAGATTATTAATACACTACTTATTTATTTCATTGTATACAGCAATTGAAGAATAGTTCTAAGTTAATTTAATACCTAAACGCATGGTTGTACATAAGCAATATATATCTATATATATATATATATATATATATATATATGTAAAAAAACGTTGTTAAAGGGACATTATGGTTAAGTTGCGCTACCAAAAACCTATGAAATTCAGAAAAAAAACTTTGTTAAAGCGATGTTATGGTTCCAAGTAAAACCGAAAATCCCCTGAAATTCACCAGTTATGGTAAGCTAAGCAACCATAACTCGCGCCACCACCGTGCACTGCTAAGACTAACACCCAGGACATCATAGATGACATCACAAATGTCATTGATGACATCACTGATGACATCACATGTGCATTCACTTTTCATGAAAAGTTGCGGGAGGCTTGGTTCGTACAGCTTTGGTACGATAACTATGAAGCGACACATAAGGTCGTTCCATGGTGGGACCGTTTGCAAGGTTGTATCTTTTGAGGAGCGTAGTAGGTTGAGTTCCTCTACTTCATCCTCTGTTTCCGCTCCTCTCACCACAAGAGACACTCCTGTAGGAGAGTGCATCCCTCCAGCTGCCTCACAGGCCATTCACAATGCTGATGACCCTTACCTTACCTACTCTGCAGGGGGGAGAGACTTAGAAGTGCTTTCGAGACTAGGGTCTCGGAGCACGAGAAGACCTGCCCACTAACTAAGTAAGGCCCACCCTACATCTTCCTCTCTCCACCCTCCCTTTCTTATCCCCATGGTTGGTGTCCCCCCTGACCCTCCTTTCCGCTCCTCTCCTAGTTTGTTGTGTGTAAAAAAATAAATAAATAAATAAAAACAACAAAAATCGCCCCAAAAAAGGCTCTTTTCAGAGCCACCTTTCACAGCCTAAATATAGAAGTAACAGGGCCCTGTGCATTTTTTTTAGAAGTCCGCGGACAGTTTGCGAACATCAAACATTTTGGGGTGCTGCCCTATTAAAATCATTGCACTTTTCTCTGGGAGGAAGTGGTGTCTCTGAAAAGAGCCTTTTGGTGGTGTTTTTTTGTGTTTGAAAAACTTGAAATGGTCAACACCTACTGCGAAATGGATGGCTGTAAATCCACAAAAGGACACAATGCATTTTGTACATTTCTCAGAAAAATCTGATTACCAGCATAAGATGACCTCCATCTCTGCGAAAAATGTATGTGCTACGAAACAAAATATTTTCATTGTGAAAAGAGGACATGCCAACATCTCCTAGAAAGGCACAAGCAGCCTTGTTAACATTCTGCCTTGCTTTCTCCATTTGTGGATCAAATGAAGAAGAACGCAGCCACATTTGTCTCTGCGCAATACGAGAAAATATTACTTGGGAATTTGGAAACATGTCCATGACCTTCCCAAGTCCTTCTTTCATCGCAAATTGCAAAGAAATTCCTGACACATGTCCTAAACTGTTCCCTCCACAATGAATTATATTTATGTCTGGATGAAGCTCTGTCTCCAAACTAGCACATAGAGGTACCAAGTCCAGCCATTTCATTCCACGCACCCCATGGCAGTGCACTTCCACATGAGGAAATCCAAGATCTGCAGATACTCCACAGCGTTGAGCATGCGCCTCCAACCAATGTATCCATGAGTCTCCCAAAATCCAGACAATCTGTTTTCTGAAACACACAGCCATAGCTAACTGTTCTTCTCTTAGGAAAAAGACTTTCTGACAAACTCTCTCCTTACACAGCACACCCACTAAACTTTACTGACCAATCAATTGCTCTGCTCATTCTCATTTACATGCCTCTCCACCCCAAAATCCCCGTGTGTAATACGCGATGTCCGCGGGCTACTGCCATGTCCGCAGACATCTCGTAACTTGGACAGCCCTTCTACCATTTCCACTTCACTCTCAGTGCCATTCCCTCATTGGATACAGCTAACCAGTCACACAACCATCCACCAATCACATCCAAGAGTTCTACATCTAACTCCATCATCAGAGTTCAGCACTTCACATGTACTGCAGATCACTCTGAGCACAAGTCTCATATCACTGGAAAGCACCTACTACAAAAACTACTCTACAAGTCTTCAAGATTTCTACTTGCAGCTGCATGCATATCTACATGCATGAATACAAACTACAGGTATGCATATTTTCTGCACAGTACCTGTACAACTCTTATAAATAAATATAAACAGACTAACCTCCACTTAACCTGTAATAACCTATAAAATGAATTTATTGTCATTTTTTCCATCTGCTAAAATCAACTATCACTTCCAAATCTGTGTGCTATCTATTTTTATTTATACACACACCTATCAAAACAATTACAATATTAGAAGATGGAAGAAATAACAATATAATTGTGGAAAAACACTTAGTAGTGTATCATAAAATTACACACAGCCAGTAAAATGTCATGCATCATCATACACTCACACAAATAGACATTAGCATTGAAATGCTCCCAGCTGTATTAACACCACTACCTGTAACTCACATCATTCTACTTTATTACCCACAGCTTCACAAATACATATATTCCATGCTTTTCTATACAGTTTCTACCATTTACCTAATAAAAATAGCTAAATAAATATAACATTATTTCTTCTTTCTCCTAACATTCTATAACACAGCTTTAAAAAACCAAGTGAATTACATACACTTAATATGCTACTCATTTACAAAGCATGTTAAACTAACATAATATAAATAAAATATAAAGGCTGCACATAGTCAAATGAAACTGCATGCATACACTATGTTCAGAAATCAAATAAGAATACTGCTACAAAGACATAAAAATGGATCTCTCAATTAACATCACTGCTATAAACACACAAAATTACGGACTTCTTTCTTTTACAATTGCAGTGAAGACCACTCTCCTGGAAAACAGCAACATCTGAACTACAAACACCAACAACAAAGAAACCTGCTCATTCCACAAAAAAAGAGTAAGTACAATACTACCTTAATTTATCTGCCTAGTCTTTAAATCTCCCACAATCTTGCTCCCACGTATCTCTCCTCTCTCCTCTCTTTCTACACTCCCTTCACTCTGCTGACCGCTTTCTTCTCACTACTCCACCTTCTCCTTGTGTCACATCCTGTTTCTGCTCCTTCCATCTCCTAGCCTCCCTTCACTGGAACTCCTTACCTTTCTCACTCCGCTCTATTTCTACCTTTTCCTCATTCTACACTTTCCTCAAATCTCTCCTTCTCCATTGCCCAACATGAAACTCCTACCACCTTCTTGACCCCTCCCCCCTGCCTTGTCTCCTTAATCATCTCCCTCCCCTTCCCTCTCCCCCATCCTCACCTTTAACCCCATCCATTTCCCTCCTCTTCCTCTCCCCACCCTTCCCTCTCCCTCACTTCTACTGCACCACTCTCCTTCTCCCCCTCAGTTTAATTGGTCTACTTACTATTTTCTTCGTCTGATTCTCAATTTGAAATTGCTTTCACTGTTACTGTTATAATTTTAATTGTTATATGTATCATCTCTTGTTATTAAAATATATTACTCAAACACACTGTGTGGGTGATTCATGTAATTTGTGCACCAAAAAAACGAAGATATGTGTACCATTCTACCAACAAATCACCATTTATTAAACAGGTATTAGCGTGCAGAATGGCACACAAAGCCCCGTTTTTCAGAGCACAAATAACATAACTCAGCCCCTAGAATATTAGTATTACAAAACAAAGAATTGTTTTAATTTTATACCATTTGATTTACTATTAGTGCTTATCCTGACCACTAGCTCACTTTCTACTGTCATCTGAACCACAGTATAGTAACACACAAATAGAAGAATAGCCTTCCCAACTAATTGCAGCTGCCCAATGCACAATCACACACCACCACATACATCTTTACCATCATACTCAGACACTCATGCACATAGCACACATACATTGCACAACAGCCCAACCCATACCTTGTATTTTTTTGTTTCAACAGACCCCACATAATGCCTACCAGAAAGCAAGTCCATAGAAAGCAATGCAGATATAGAGCAAATGAAAATAAAAATGTCCAAAATAAGCATCCATCTCTAGCAGAGTTTGTACAAAAAGTTCAAACAAAACAACTAATACAGTCATTTAGCAAAACTTAACAATCTTCCAGTACAGAACCTTTGCCTCCTCTATCAAAATGTAAAATAAAACAGAAAATGATTAACAGAAATGCAGCTACCACTACTGCTAAAACTGCTCCTATAAATCTTGATATAGTAGGAAGAAACAATACGAAAAAAAGTATATTAGCAAAAATGTTCTGCCACAGAGACCTTCAGAATCGTATACAAACAGGAGACAAATCATGCACAATCCTTAAAAACTACCGTAGAAAATTAATCTCATAAGCTTTGATAGTGCAATCCTACTCAAAAGAAAGTTATTTATTTTAGTGCTAAACAGAATGAAACCAATAACAAAACTAAGTACTAAATTACAAAAAAGGCTTCTCAATAAACGGAATGACAACAAAAATAACTTCTTAAATATCTGTTGAGGTGAATGGAGTCACACCACAAGCACAGAACCATATTTCAATGAAGAAGCATACAAACAAAATCAAACAAACACAAATGCCATCCATAGCAGTGGACGAGGTTATGAAAAAATAATACCAAAATGGAACAAGAAATACTGCTTATAAAAATAACCCCAGAAAACTCAGAATCAATCCTCCATTCGACTGAACCAGAACGTCAAGTATACAAATGGTCATGCACGTCAACGTGTAACATTGCCAAAAAATCTTTCAAATCTTTACGCCAGTTCCTCAATCAATATGTGAAAGGCAAAGACAAAATCAAAATAAAACTGCTGCAAAATATGGATACCTGTCCAGTGCGCAAATACACAGGACTGCAAGGACATTCATTGGCCTGCATTTCAGGATCTATTTGCAAAAGCATCTTCCATCATATCAAAATGATATCAACACATCATTGAACTATAAGAAATCTAGTCTATAAACTGTACTATGCTAAAAGTCCTGCTTTAGCACTAGCCAATTTAAATAACACTCTTCTACATGGTACAGCCAAAGACCTACTCGAAGAAATCAACCATATCCGGAGTAAATATTTTGGAAGTGAAAACCACTTAAAAAATGCAATAGCTTTACAACAGACTACCAACATTTCTGCACATGGCAACCTTCTACTACACACAAACAAAAAAGAAATACTAAAATTCAAAAGTACATCCGCTGAAGTACCAAACCATGTGTGTGTGTGTTGCCACAGAACTTTTATGAAAGTAACACAAAAACTATAGACATAAAATACAAAATAGACGACAATGAAGATTCCAAATGGTTTGGAATAGCTCTGTACCTTACAGTAGAAAACAAATATGAAATAACTGACCCCTTAACACTTTGCAGTTACTGCACTACAAAACTTGACAACAATCAAACTCCATCATGTGCAATCAGAAATAATTTGGAATTATTCCCTCTACCAAAACCCCTGCAACAACTCAATTTATATGAGAGCATCATAATTCAAACAGAGCACCCATTTCAAGAAATAATACGCCGTCAACCAAAAACAGCAAAATTACCTCCTTCTGAATTGGTGAAAAGCATTCGCGCAAAGCAGTATAATTACCATTAGATCTAAAAGAAAATGTGCGCACTCTGGGAGTGCAACGTCCAATAGAACAATCTTTAATTGTCTTAGTAAATGGTGTACCTACAAAAGACAAAAAGAAATTGGCAACAACTGGTAGACTTACATAAAGGTAGACAAGCCTTGCAATATCTAAAAGACAATAATGAATACTACAAAGAAATAAATATTGAAGAAAACATAAGGGAAACAACTGAAATTATTCAAGAGTCACCAGAAACTGGTCAATTTGAACTTCTAGATCCTGCTACAGTATCCAATATTTTAGACCATTATACAATTCATCCATTACACTCTAATGAAGATGCAATAGAAATGTACCAAATGCGACAAATGAAAGGATCACCAATCAGCATATGGGTAAAAGTATAGAAGCATGTGTTTTTCCTCTACTCTTTCCTACTGGCAAAGGAAGAAGGTACGATGATAGACCCACTCAGATAACAGCATCAGAATTCTGCTCATTACGAATGTATTCTGAAGATCCCAGATTTAGACAAAATGTGGAATACATATTCAACCTACTCTTTGAAAGTGAACTAGCAACTCTATGTTACGGAGTTGCACACACATTAAAATCCAGAACCACTTTCAAAATATGTCAGTTATGTAATTACTACAAAAAGTGCAAGAAAAAGATGAAGTTTTACAGTCAGGCATTACAAATCTGTTAGCAAACATGCGTGGTGCAAAAGAGTACTGGTTCTGATGTCACGGAGATGTATGTTGTATGATAAGATACCTTGGCCCACCCACTTGGTTTGTTACATTAAGTTGTGCAGAATATGCATGGGAAAATCTACATGATTTCCTACGCATATTAAACAAAAACAAAACAAACATAAATATACTAACACCTTGAGAACTTTGCTCTCTAGATCCTGTTAATGTTTCATAATATTTCCATCATTGCTTCATTGCTATGCTACACTATATTTGTAATAAAACTGTTCCTCCCCTCAGAGAAGTGCAACACCTCTTTTGGAGAAAAGAATACCAAGCCAGAGGAGCACCACATATCCACATGCTTTTATGGATTAAAGATGCTCCTAAATTTGGTCAAGACATTGATGCCACTTTGTTACAGTTTATCAAAAAATATGTCACTTGTGAAATTCCATCAGAAGCAACAAATAGTAATCTTCATGCACAAATTCTACAATTTCAAAGACACAAATGTGGCAAATATTGTTGTCACAAACATAAAAAGAAAGGGAAACGCTACACCAAATGCCGTTTTGTTTTCCCTAGTCCGGTTACAGAAACAGTTCAAGTGAATAACTTCATGTCTTCAGTTAGACATAGTGTTAAAGGTAAATCACCTAAAAATACATATTACATAAAAAGAACAGAAGAAGCAAAATATATCAATGATTACAATGCAATCATTGCCCTATTGTGGAATGCAAACAAAGATGTGCAGTACATTGCAGACAATTCCACTGCAGTCGCACAATATGTTACAGCCTACTTAACCAAAGCAGAAAAAACACAGCTTCAAGACCTCTGGGATGACCTGTCATCAGACAAAACACGGTCTCAGAAATTGTACAGCTTGGGCATAAAAATGCTCTCCCATAGAAAATGTGGCTGCTATGAAGCTGCAGATCATTTAACCGGTACTGCTTTGTATGGAAAATCTGAAAATTTAACATGGCAAAGCCTTGGTCCAGCTAAATCTAGAAAAAGAGTTCTCAGATCATACGACGACATAGAAACAATAGCTAAAAATGATCCCAACAGCCAAGACATTTTGAAAAACAATTTACTGGACACATACTAACCAAACAGAAGTACCACTTTGGAAACCATCAGGCCGATTCGTGGAATTAATGTGCACCGAAAAAATGGCGCACGCGTGCGAAAACGTGTGATTCGCAGTGAAATAGCGAAAATCACAGTGCAAGTGCGATTATCGCACAGAAAACATCGCACATCAATTAATGGAAGTCCGTGCATGTGCAAAATGTGGGTTGTGCGCTGAAAAAGTGCGCGGCGCACGCTGGCGCACGCTGGCGCACGCTGGCGCACAGGTCATCGAACGCTGTGCGTTAAGGCCACAGCGAATTCACACATAGCACGGCGCACATAACAAAAGTAGGCGTAACACGGGGCGTCACACGCAGAATGGGGAACAACTCGTGAAAATGTGGGCGTCACGGGGGAAGTACAGGAGGCAAGTGCCCAGAACGCCCACACGCTTGCCTACAACACGTATTCATGGAAAGGAATAGGGAAAAACAGCGCACGGCCAAAGACGCGCACAGGCCCATACATGTCCGCCACACGAAAGCAGGCGGTAGCGTCCCTGCGCAGGAAAAAAATGTGCGCCAAAGTTCTACACGCGCGAGAAGGCCCACACGCGATCGGGCCTGGGGGAGCGTGTGCGTGTATCTCAGAGGTGCGCCAGAAGTTTCACACGCGATCGGGCCTGGGGGAGCGTGTGCATGTATTTCAGAGGTGCGCGAGAAGTTCCACACGCGATCGGGCCTGGGGGAGCGTGTGCGTGTATTCCAGAGGTGCGCGAGAAGTTTCACACGTGATCGGGCCTGGGGGAGCATGTGCGTGTATTACAGAGGTGCGTGAGAAGTTTCACACGCGATCGGGCCTGGGGGAGCGTGTGCGTGTATTTCAGAGGTGCGTGAGAAGTTCCACACGCGATCGGGCCTGGGGGAGCGTGTGCGTGTATTCCAGAGGTGCGCGAGAAGTTTCTCACACGCGATTGGCCTGGGCGTGTGTATTTCAGGGGTGCGCGAGAAGTTCCACACGCGATTGGCCTGGGCGCGTGTATTTCAGGGGTGCGCAAGAAGTTCCACACGCGATTGGCCTGGGCGCGTGTATTTCAGAGGTGCGCGAGAAGTTCCACACGCGATCGGGCCTGGGGGAGCATGTGCGTGTATTCCAGAGGTGCGCGAGAAGTTTCTCACACGCGATTGGCCTGGGCGCGTGTATTTCAGGGGTGCGCGAGAAGTTCCACACGCGATTGGCCTGGGCGCGTGTATTTCAGGGGTGCGCAAGAAGTTCCACACGCGATTGGCCTGGGCGCGTGTATTTCAGAGATGCGCGAGAAGTTCCACACACGATTGGCCTGGGCGCGTGTATTTCAGAGGTGCGCGAGAAGTTCCACATGCGATTGACCTGGGCGCGTGTATTCCAGGGGTGCGCGAGAAGTTCCACACGCGATTGGCCTGGGCGCGTGTATTTCAGAGGTGCTTGAGAAGTTCCACACACGATTGGGCCTGGGGGAGCGTGTGCGTGTATTTCAGAGGTGCGCAAGAAGTCCCACACGCGATTGGCCTGGGCACGTGTACTTCAGAGGTGCGTGAGAAGTTCCACACGCGAATGGCCTGGGCGCGTGTATTCCAGGGGTGCGCGAGAAGTTCCACACGCGATTGGCCTGGTCGCGTGTATTTCAGGGGCTCGCGGGTGGTTTTACAAGCAATCAGGCCTGAGGGAGAGGGGTACGTGTATTTCTGTGGCTCGCGGGTGGTTTCACACGCGATCGGGCCTGGGGGAGCAGGGTACCACTCACCGTCTGCCTTACGTGTAGAAAAACGCGTAGCCAACACCCACCCGCTGTGAAGTGATAGCGTGTGAACCCCAACACCTGAAAAACACACGCACCGCACCCCACGAAAAGCAACGCCCGTGCGCGATACGTCAAAGACACGCTTACGCGCTAAGGGCCTTTCCTCGAATTACACGGTGACGTGCAGAATTTTCACGTGCCAAATCACTCCGTATCAAGCTGGCCACGCGTAAGCACACGGAAGACCACGCCCCTGCCCAGAAGACCGAACTACTGCCCCCCAGAACCCCTGAGCACGCTCCCACCTGCCATCTGCTGCTGCCTGACTGCCTGCTACCCACGTGCCCTGCCATTTGCTGCCTGCACATCAGCCAGGGGTGCTGTTGCTGTGACCACCCCTGCTGGAACCGAAGACTCCCGACTGGGATTCCATCGCTCCACAGCCCAGCCCCAGGACCCAGTTGCCCACCCACTCCTGCCTCTGGGGTTGTCATGTCGGGCACTGCAACATCTGGCACCACTGACAACCCCCGGCCAGAGAGGCAGAGGGGCACCAGCTTCAGTGCCAGTGAAGTTGGTGTCCTGGTGGAGCAAGTCCTGGGGCAGTATGATGCCCTCTTCCGAAGTTCCCACGCCAACAAGGAAGGACGGACTCGGATCTGGACTGACATCGTGACTGCCATCAACGCGGAGGGGGTGGCAGTCCGCGACTTCCAACATGTCAAGAAGCGCTGGGAGGACTTCAGGTCCAGGACCCTGAACAAGGCCTGGCACCTCTTGAAGGCAGCGGATGCCAAGGGGCACCGGGTCCACTTGTCAGAAGATCAGATGAGGGTCCTGGAACGCATATCCCCAGCGCTCCACGTCCAGGTCCTTGAGAGGCAGACCCGTCTGGAGTCGAGCGGTAAGTGTACATGCATCCTGATTGTGAGCTGTGCGTGTGGTGATGTTTCAGTAGTGTGCAGGTTGCACATCTGTTTGTATGGGGTCGAGTATGGGTGGGGGTGTACAGAGCCATGGGGCTAACACATGCGAGGGCTGTAATGTGTGAGACATGGATGGTGCTTGTGTGTGTAGGCGTGCATGCCAGATGCAGTTGTGTGGGCACACATGTTTGGATGAATGTGTATGTAAGTAGACATGTCCGTGATGTCATGCATGTATGTTGTTTTCAGCTGCATGTATCAGCACTGTGTACATGTGCATTTGTGTGTATTTGACAAGGGTGCAACAGTGATGCAACATGGATGCATGTGACAGCGGGATGTGGAAGCCTGATTGGCAGATGTGAAATGGATGCCCATCTGTACACTGCGACACTTGGCAGAGGTGTACACATGCATGCAAGTGTGGTGGTGTGTGTACATGTGTGGTGCACTTCCTGTGTTGCATGTGATGTCTGGCTCAGCTTTGCCTGCTCATGCTGTTGTATGGGTATGGATGGTGCTGGCAGTTGCGATATCGCTGTGGTATGGCTCATGTGTGCGAGTTGAAATGACATGTGTGTTGGGGATTGTGATGGCATGTCTGAGGTTTGCCAATGCCACTCATGTACAACTGTCATGTGTGTATGTGTCCATTGTACAGTGCCCTGATGCCTGTGTTTTATTTCTCCCTGTCTGCAGCATCAACTGATGAAGAGGGCGGAGAAGGTGCTGTGGAGCACAGCGGCGGGGATCCCACCGCCAGCCGGAGACGCAAGGCCCGGCTCCCCTCCCATGTTGTCATCTCGTCGTGGAGTGAGGAGTCCGGTGCCGCGTCCCAGGCCGCAGCTGCCGGGGGGAGGTCCAAGAGGCAGAGGTTGGAGTTGGACTCCTCGGCAGCAGAAGGGGCAGCTGGGACCCCACAGGGCCCAATGGGGGAAGATGGCATGGAGTCATCCAGGTTGGTGGGGGGTTTGGTGGAGGAGGAGGCCGTTCAAGCAACAGAGATGGGGTCTGGAGGTGGGGATCCCACTGGTGCTAGTGGTGCAGTGCAGGACCAGAGACAGGAGGCAGCACAGGCCGCCGCGGAGGTGCCTGTGTGCAATCCTCCTCCTGATCCTGTCCCTGCATCATCTTGCACCAGCAGGGATGCCTACGTCCAGACCCGTTTTCAGGCAGGGGATGAGCAAACGACAACTGGCCTTCCTCTGCCTGCGGACGTGGCTATCCGGATCCGGGTTGAGCCTGTCCTGACCGGTGTGGCATTGCGTCAACGGGCCATGCGAGGTGACCTGCAGTCTTTTCATGAGGAGACTGCACGTCATCTCGAACGGCTCGTTGACCACGTCAGCCTGCTGGGACAGGTCACTCAGGCCGGATTCCTCCGTTTGATGGGGCTTGCTACGACCCCCTCCTCAACTGAACCCCCTACGCGCCAGTCGTCCTCCGTGCCATCTTCCCACCCATCAGTCACCTGGGTGCCCTGTGGAGCTGCCTCTGACGGTGCGGCCAGGCTGGTGGAGGAGGCATCCCTGCCACAGTTGGGAGTCGGACGTCCAGCAGGGGTGGCCACATCAATGACTGCACCCCAGCCGGCGGAGGATGTGCAGGCAGCAGGAGGCAGTGCCTGGGCAGAGGCACAGCAGCAGCAGCAACGTGGTGGGAGCCATGAAGGCTCGGGGCCTTCAACATCGGAGGGGAAGGCATTGGCCGGAGGGCAGGAGGACCCAGGACAGAGAGTGTCTTCCGTGTGGCAGCGGTTGGGCCACGCCATAGATGCGGAGCGGCAGCGGGCGGATGAGGCATGGCTCACAATGGTTAGGGCGGAGAACTCCATGCGGAGGGCCCTGAGGCGGGCCAAGTGCCTCGAGGCAATCAACAGTGGGTTGGAGGTGGACACGTCGACGGCCCTGCGGGCCCTCGGGGCCATGGAGGAGGACCGCCTCCGGGACATTGAGCAGGAGTTCAATGATGCCCTGGGCCGGGACATCCAAAAGTGAGCCGTCAGACTAGCCCGCTGCCCTTGTACATAGTTATGTAGGTAGTGTTAGGTTTCCTTTGTTTTTTGATTTATTTTGGACCTTTTGGACATTGGCCACATTTTTGTATATAGTTTATTTTTTAGTTAGTGTTGTTAGATAGGTTTCTTTTCTTTTGTTGGGATAATGGACCCTGGCTTGTTCGTCTGTACATAGTTCACTATTGGATTTTATTTTTCTTTCACAATTTACCCATGGAGCAATGGCTTTCAATTATTATTTCCCATTGGATTTGCTTTTGTGGACAGTGACTTTGGACACCATTACTTTGGATTATGATTTTTGGTTTTGCTTTTTTTCACGGACATGCTTCTTTTCATTTTTGTACATTCCCATTTCTGTTTCTTTATTTTTGAATCTATTTATGTTTCCTTTAATACATATTTTTTTATCGAACTTCAATGTGTAGTATCATCTCAGTGGTTTCATGCATATCATGATATGAGTTTTGAGATTCACTGACACCCATTGGGTGTATGTGAGGGACATGTGTTTGTTTTTCGAAACTTGCAATTGGTGTTCTGTCATGTAATTGCCATTTCTGAGTGGGTGGATGCAATACTCGGGTGGGTGTTTTGCATTTGGAGGCTGACCATAGGGACCAGGGATCTAGATTATGATGACATGTTGGCTGGGGAACATGAGTTGGGGCCTGCTGGCAGGTGCCCCACAGTGCTGGGGGGTGGGGCGGTGGGAGACATGGGTGGGGGCCTGGTGGAGGGTGCCCCTGCACTGCTGTGGGGTGGGGGTGGGGGGAGACATGGGTGGGGGCCTGGTGGAGGGTGCCCCTGCACTGCTGGGGGGTGGGGGTGGTGGGAGACATGGGTGGGGGCCTGGTGGAGGGTGCCCCTGCACTCCTGGGGGTGGGGGTGGTGGCGACATGAGTGGGACATGAGTGGGGGCCTGCTGGCAGGTGCCCCACAGTGCTGGGGGGTGGGGGTGGTGGGGACATGAGTGGGACATGAGTGGGGGCCTGCTGGCAGGTTCCCCTTAATGCTGGGGGTCGGGGTGCAAGGGGACATGAGTTGGTGATCATTAGTGCAAGGAGACATGTGCCTTTGCTGGGGGGCATGCCCATGTTGGGTGGGCTGCCTGTGGGACATGACCAGGGATGCAGGGTAGTCCCCTGTGGTGTGGGCCGCCTGCAGGGGCCGTGGAGGGTATACAGGGAACACCTGGGAGGACCCACACTGCCAAATCACATGTAGGACTCCCTGGCACCCCTGAAATACACGTACCCTGCTGAAATCGCGTGTAAAAGTTTCCGCGCACCCCTGGAATACACGCACACGCTCCCCCAGGCCAGATCGCGTGTGGAACTTCACGCGCACCCCTGAAATACACGCACACGCTCCCCCAGGCCAGATCGCGTGTAAAACTTTGCGCGCACCCCTGAAATACCTGCACGCAGCCCAATCGCGTGTGAAACTTCCCGCGCACCCCTGAAATACCCACACGCAGCCCAATCGCGTGTGAAGCTTCCCACGCACCCCTGAAATACACGCGCTCAGGGTAATCGCGTGTGGAACTTCTCGCGCACCTCTGAAATACACGCGTCCAGGTCAATCGCGTGTGGAAATTCTCGCGCACGCCTGAAATACACGCACACACTCCCCAGGCCAGATCACGTGTAAAACTTCGCACGCACCCCTGAAATACCCGCACGCAGCCCAATCGCATGTGAAACTTCTTGCGCACCTCTGAAATACACGCACCCAGGCCAGTCGCGTGTGGAACTTCTCGGCCACCTCTGGAAAACACGCGCCCAGGCCAATCGCGTGTGGAACTTCTCACGCACCCCTGAAATACACGCACCCAGGCCATTCGCGTGTAATACTTCTCGCGCACCCCTGAAATACACGCACACGCTCCCCCAGGCCCGATCGCATGTGAAACTTCTCGCGCACCTCTGAAATACACGCGCCCAGGACAATCGCGTGTGGAACTTCTCGCACACCTCTGGAAAACACGCGCCCAGGCCAATCGCGTGTGGAACTTCTCGCGCACCCCTGAAATACACGCACCCAGGCCAGTTGCGTGTAATACTTCTCGCGCACCCCTGAAATACACGCACACGCTCCCCCAGGCCCGATCGCGTGTGGAACTTCTAGCGCACCTCTGAAATACACGCGCCCAGACCAATCGCATGTGGTACTTCTCGCACCCCTGAAATACACGCACCCAGCCCGTTCGCATGTGTAACTTCTCGCGCACCTCTGAAATACACGCACACGCTCCCCCAGGCCCGATCGCGTGTGGAACTTCTCACGCACCTCTGAACTACACGCGCCCAGGCCAATCGCGTGTGGAACTTCTCGCGCACACCTGAAATACACACACACGCTCCCCCAGGCCAGATCGCGTGTGAAACTTCTCGCGCACGCGTGTTCCCGAAACCCGTAATACACGTTCCCCGCTTTGCGTTTGCTGTTTGCCAGTCCGGTAAACTGGTACAGGGTTGGCGCAACCCTTTGCGATGGTTTTGCGATCTTGATGGCTTTTCCTTGCGCAAGGGTGTTCTTGGGGGCGTAACTGGCGCTGCTGCAGAGTCGCTGCGCCACTCTGCGCCACGTCTGCTTTTGGAGGCGAGAATCCATGAATACGCTGTGCTCAGAAATTGATTTTATCGCACGCGGCTGGCGCAGACATTCGCACGGGCACGCAGTGCGCCAGCCGCGTGCGACACTTTTGTGCGAATTTCCATGAATTACCCTGTTTGTGTCTATACCACATAGCCCAAAACTTCACATAGAAAAATAATATAAAACCTGATTGAAAAAAAGGTAGATACAGAGTGACAAATTGTGAAGGCAGCTTAGTAAAACTTACCAAACCAAGTTTAATTAATCATATCAAATTGTCATTAAAAACTCCTCAACATAATGAACTATATTACATGTCTCTGCTACAATTCTTTAGACCATGGAGAAAAGAAGAAGAAATACTAGATAACTATGACTCCAATGAAGACGCTTTCAAAGCTAATGAAAGCACTATCACCGATGTGAATTTTTGCGCAGTACAAAACAATGTTGCACAATGAACAGCAACACGAAGAAGAACTCCAGGCCCAACTAGATAAGGACACTTCCGACAGTAGTCAACCTTCTGTAACAGGAAGCCAAGAACCACTTGGACAGCTAGTAATAGTAAATGAGGCAGAATTAGCTATGACAGAAGTAGAAAACACCATGTGTCAGTTTGAAGATACAGAAGACTTAAGTACACTACAATCAAAACTAAACAATGAGCAGCGTAGCATTTTTGATGAAGTAACAAAAGAAATTGCACATGGTGTAAAACATGAAAATAAAGAATGTACCTGCTAAAATTACAAACCTATACTATTATACGTCAGTGGTGATGCTGGTTCAGGCAAAACATTCTTAAACAAAATCATCAGAAAGTTCCTTCAACAATTGACAAACAACAAACTGTCAGCTGTTGTAACTGCCCCCACAGGTTTAGCTGCCTAAAACATAAGTGGTGTCACTTTACACTGATTACTACTCCTGCCAGTAGAACAACAAAACAAATATTAGAATATTACAAACTTTCTACAGAAGCTGCAATAGAGTGTTAAAACAAATGAAAATGCTGCTAATAGATGAAGTAAGCATGCTCTCCAACCTCATGTTGGCTTTGATTCACCTCAGATTACAAGAAGTACTTAAAACAAAC
Source organism: Ambystoma mexicanum (assembly GCF_040938575.1). NCBI lineage: Eukaryota > Metazoa > Chordata > Amphibia > Caudata > Ambystomatidae > Ambystoma > Ambystoma mexicanum. The sequence goes on from NC_090930.1 coordinate 489,688,504, forward strand.
TATGAAGAGCTCTTTGGAGGAAAACACATCATTGTTTTCAGAGATCTTCTTCAATTGACACCAGTGAATGGTGAACCAATTTTTAAAACCTTAGGACACAAACTCTGCCAGAAAACTGTTGGCAGCATAGGAAATGTCAACCTTTGGCAACATTTCCAATACAGAGTATTAACAGAAAACATGCAACAGTCTGCAGACCTCACATACGCCAACATTTTAAAAAGTATTAGAGTTGTTGTACTATCTCAAGAAGCACAAGCAATATTTAAAATCCGGCACATCCATGCACTTTATGGCCATAACTCATGTGCTACTGATGTTATGGAACAATTAACGCACACAAATGTCAATTGTATGTCCTTAATGCCAACTCTTGCAAGCTGTTCCCAATTCAATGAAACAATGTTGAAAAAAGAAATGCAACCAATAATTGAAATTTCCACAACAGACAAACTGGACGTAAATGGTATGACACTACCCATGTGTCAACAAGCCACAACAAGACTAAATACCTTAGAAAATTCTATCTCCAACACAGCTGCTTTGGAAAAAATATTAAAATTATCCTTACACTGTAGAGTAATGCTTAAATGTAACCTTGACGTGAAGCAAGGACTAGTTAATGGAGCACTGGGTACAGTTATTGGCTTTCATACATACCCATGTGGCAACATTCAGTTTGTCAATATTCTCTTTGACAAACTTTCAGAAGTAAATAGGATAAGGCGTTCAACAGCTCGATTCCTTCTCTTCAAAAACATGTATGTACGCAGAGAACAATTTTCTCGAACTCTAGCATACACAGTCATCATTCGTAAATCACAAGCTCTTATCATAGACAAAGCATTGATAGATATTGGTAACACAGTCTTTAAAGAAGGCATGAGCTACGTATCACTATCACGCTTACGTACACTTGACAGTCTATTTCTAATGAACTTTGATGCAAGTAAAGTAAATGCTGATATTCTTTGCATTTTAGAATATAATAGACTATGTTCACTATACACCCCCATCTAAAAACATATCCTGTTCCACAAAAAATAAAACGTTGTAAAAGAAAAATAATTCAAACAGAAATGCAACAGGATCTCACTGCAAATCCTCCAAAGAGACAAAAAGGAGCTAATGCTTCATCAATGACCACAACCAAAGAAGAACCTATTATTCAAAGTAAATCAGGTATTTCTTCAAAGAAGCAACAAACACTCCAAAAAATGACTTGGACACAGACCTATCTGGTCCATTCAAATTTTCAAATATAACTGGTGTAAGTTGCTACGCAAATGTAGCAATGAATATTCTATTTCATTTACCACCAATTGTTGCCAACATTTACTTACACAGGACAGACTAATTGTGCTTGCAAATGTTAGTACTTCATAGAAACGCAACAAACAATCCAGACAACATGGATAGTGGTCATGGAATAAGACAAGAATTGGACGACTGTGCTGGAATGGTGAAATTCATTATAAACTCACAAGAAGATCCACAAGATTTTCTAATGTACTTACTACAGGTACTTGAAAACAAAAACATACCTATAAATGAAATTTTCCAGATTTCATACATGTGGAAACATACATGCACTCTCTGCAACAATGTGACACAGGAACAAATCCCTAATGAGCACTTTGTGTATGTAGCCATACCAAATTGTGAATACGTTCCATTTCAGCAACTTGTACAAAATGCAAACCATTGTAGATTATGTACTACCTGCAATTCAGATAATCGCTCCACCTTACTAATACAAACACATAGTAAATACATAATACTAATGCTTCTATGTTACAATGCAGATGGTACCAAAAACAACTGCAAGCTGACTGGATTCACACATTGTCAAGTATCACTTGGTAAGAAAACCTTCACAACAATAGGTATAATCTACCACGCAGGAGCCACAACCAATGCAGGTCACTACGCTGCATATATTAAAAAGAAATGTGGATGGTTCAAACATAATGATAGTACCATTACTCTAAAGCAGAGATTACCAGCAAATCTTACAAACGCTTATTTAATCTTCTTAAAACCAAAATTTAATAACTAATCTGTATTTAAACATTAACAAAACTTCAATTAAAAAACTATAAACTGTTTCAATACACCAACAGGTAAACAGATACATGAATACCACTAAATTATAACAAGAAATAAACAGTTAGAATACACCAACAGGTATCTAACTGCCCCAAGATTTTGCAACAACCAAACAGATAAATGAATACCACTAAATTATAACAAAAAATAGACAGTTAGAATATGCCAACATCTAACTGCTCCATAAATATGCAACAAGCCAACAGATAGAACATTAGCCAGAAACAACAAGTGAACTCTGAAAACAAAAAAAACAAGTAGACTGTAGCATAACATCCGACATGAATTGTTTTTCCCCACAGACCCAATGATTTGAAAAACAAACACAGAAACTGAGCAAATAGCACAGTACACTGTTTTGTATTCTTCTAAATATGAGGGCCAAAATGAATAAACAATGTCTATTATTAAATGCTATAAGTCCTCACAAACTACCAATACTAACATGATCTTTTCTTTTATCACAGAAATTGACAAAAGAATATATGTACTCCAGTTACCAAACCAAACAGTAAGTATATCACAATAAGTACAACTCATAAATACTGCTCCATAACACAACTATTGAAGCAAACAGTGCATATAACTTCAGTCTTGGGTGCATGTGCCATGCACCCAAGACTCTAGGACCTAGCCACAACCACTGCAGCATATCACACCCATGGTAGCTTATAACTTTGGTACTTATAACTTTGGTTTTGGGTAGGCCCTGGCCACAACCACCGCAACATATCAAACCCACGGTAGCTCATAACATTGGTACTTATAGCTTCGGTCTTGGGTAGGCCCTGGCCACAACCACCGCAACATATCACACCCATGCTAGTTTATAACTTCAGAACTTATAACTTTGGTCTTGAACTTTGGTCTTGAGTGCATGACCTTCGGCCATGCACCTAAGACTCTATGCCCTGACCACAACCACCACATGCACCCAAGACTCTAGGCCCTGGCCACAACCACCACAGCATATCACACCCATAGATCACACCCGTAGAATCAAACATTTTAACTATGACATATGGGCAATTTTTATGTCCACGCATACCGTGTGTGTTCTTAGAACAGTGTCAACTTGCCTGCAAACAGTACGGACAGGTATAGTGTCCTTAGGACACCTCGATTTTCGTTTCATTATGGACTATAACTTTGGTACTTATAACTTTGGTCTTGAACTTTGGTCTTGGGTGTACCCAAGACTCTACGCCCTGGCCACAAATACCACATGCACCCAAGACTCTAGGCCCTGACCACAACCACCACATGCACCCAAGACTCTAGGCTTAGCCACAACCACCGCAGCATATCACACCCATAGATCACACCCATGTTGTATTCTACGGGTGTGATCTATGGGTGTAATGTGCTGCGGTGGTTGTGGCCAGGGTTTAGAGTCTTGGATGCATGGCCTATGGCCTTCGGACACCGTGTGTGTTCTTAGAACAGTTTCAACTTGCCTGTGAACAGTACGGACAGGAATAGTGTGCTTAGGACACCCCCTCTTGCCCAATTACGGACATTCCGGGCACCGTGTGTGTTCTTAGAACAGTTTCAACTTGCATGCGAACAGTACGGACAGGTATAGTATCCTTAGGACACCCCCATTCGAGTCGATTGCAGACATCGAGGACAGCGCATCTGTCCGCGGACACAACGAACACAACAGGGGAGCCCACCACCTAAATATATACAATATTTGACCCATCTCTTACTCTGCCACCCTCCCCAAACAGTCTTACACACCAACACAGTTGCCAAAATTGTATTTCTCCAACATTTGTCACTGCGCTGTCCGCGGATGTCCGTGGACACAAGATGGTGGGCGTTCCCAAAAATCTGACGCACTCCACACTCTTCACCATCCAATCGGCAGACACTTTACAAGCCGATTAGCCAATCAGGACACTGTCCGCGGAGTGAACAGGGAAGTGTGTCCGGGAACCGGACATAGATATCACTAATTTTTTGTGACCTACTTTTTGGTCATTTTTTAAAAAACTACTGGACGGATTTTCACCAGATTTACAAAAGCACGCTTTCGGGACCAAGCCGCTGCTCCTGCTGCAAATTTAGTGAAACTCCGTCCAGTGGGTTGGGCTGTAGGCGTGAGCAAAGTTTTTTCCCCAGATAGTCTATGGGAAAAAAAAAAAATGTTGGGACCCCCTCATAACTTTGCCCCCCCTGGACCAAACCTCACCAAACTTTCCAAAATAATTCAGAGTGGGCCATATACTTGTTTTGCAAAGTTTGGTGAAGATTCGTCCAGGAAGAGTGAAGTTATAAGCCGCCCAAACAGTGCTCTTCCAATGGGATTAGCAACTTAACCATAACTACACGGCCACTACTATATTACATGGCCACCGTAGTGGCCATGTAGTTATGGTTAAGTTGCTGTTTCCATAGGAAGAGCACTTTTTGGGTGGCTTATTACGTCTCTACAAGGCATGAGCGGGGGTGGGGGGAACAGGGGAGACAAGGGGCATGAGCGGGGGGTGGGGAGAACGGGAGGGAGACACAAGGCATGAGCAGGGGGTGGGGGGAACAGGGGAGACAAGGGGCATGAGCGGGGGTGGGAGGAACAGGGGAGACATGGGGCATTAGCGGGGGGGTGGGGCAACGGGAGGAAGATGCAGGCCTGAGCTTACAGTGTGCAGGCCGCAGATCCCACTCCTCGGCCCTCCGCAGGTTCCCGTGTGGCGTTGGCATGAGCGGAGGTGGACGATCAGGAGGGAGACACGGGGCATGAGATGGGGTGGGGGGGACAGGAGGGAGACACAGGGCATGAGCGGGGGTGGGAGGGACAGGAGGGAGACACCGTGCATGAGGGGTGTGGGGGGAATGAGAGGAAGACACAGGCATGAGCAGGGTGGGGGAGCGGGAGGAAGACACGGGGCATGAGCAGGGGGTGGGAGGGAACAGGGCAGACACAGGGCATGAGCGGGGGGTGGGGGAAAAGGAGGGAGACACAGGGCATGAGCAGGGGGGGAACAAGGGAGACACGGGACATGAGTGGGGGGTGGGGGAACATGGGAGACATGGGGCATGAGCGGGGGATGGGGGAGAACGGGATGGAGACACAGGGCATGAGAGGAGGGTGGGGGGAACAGGGGAGACACGGGGCATGAGCGGGGGTGGGGGGTTTAAGAGGAGAGACAAGGGGCATGAGCAGGGGTGGGGGGAAAGAAGAGAGACACGGGGCATGAGCGGGGGGTAGGAGGGAAAGAAGAGAGACATTGGGCATGAGCGGGGGGGTGGGGAGAACGGGAGAGAGACACAAGGCATGAGCAGGGGGTGGGGGGAACAGGGGAGACAAGGGGCATGAGCGGGGGTGGGAGGAACAGGGGAGACATGGGGCATTAGCGGGGGTGTGGGGGAACGGGAGGAAGATGCAGGCCTGAGCTTACAGTGTGCAGGCCGCAGATCCCACTCCTCGGCCCTCGGCAGGTTCCCGTGTGGCGATGGCATGAGCGGAGGTGGAGGAACAGGAGGGAGACACGGGGCATGAGCTGGGGTGGGGGGACAGGAGGGAGACACAGGGCATGAGCAGGGGTGGGAGGGACAGGAGGGAGACACCGTGCAAGAGGGGGCGTGGGGGGAATGAGAGGAAGACACGGGCATGAGCAGGGTGGGGGAGCGGGAGGAAGACACAGGGCCTGAGCTTACTATGCAGGCTGTAGATCCCGCTCCTCAAACGACAAACAAAGATGGCGGGCGTCTCTCAAAATACGTCGCACTGCACACTTCACTGCAGCCAATGGGAGGGCACATCAGATGTCTGCAGACATCACGCAAGCCGCTCACCCAATCCCCGTTCTGTCCGCGGAGCGAACAGGGAAGTCTGTCTGCGGACAGAACACAGATATCACTAATTTTTTGTGACCTACATTTTGGTCATTTTAAAAAAACTAGTCGACAGATTTTCACCAAATTTGCAAAAGCACTCTTTCGGCACCAAGCCGCTGCTCCTGGTCCTAATTTGGTAAAAATCCGTCCAGCGGTTTGGGCTGTAGGCATGATCAAAGTTTTTTCCCCATTCAGTCTATGGGAAAAAAATAAGTTTTTGGACCCCCCCCTTATAACTTTGCCCCCCCTGGACGAATCCTCACCAAAACTTTTCGGTTTTACTTTTAACCATAATGTCCCTTTAACAAAGTTTTTTTACTGAATTTGATAGGTTTTTAGTAGCGCAACTTAACCATAACGTCCCTTTAACAAAGTTTTTTCATTGAATTTCATAGGTTTTTATTAGCGCAACTTAACCATAACGTCCCTTTAACAAAGTTTTTTTACTGAATTTCATAGGTTTTTATTAGCGCAACTTAACCATAACGTCCCGTTAACAAAGTTTTTTTTACTGAATTTCATAGGTTTTTAGTAGCGCAAGTTAACCATAAACTCGCTTTAACAAACTTTTTTCATTAGCACGCAGACAATATACAAAGATGGAGTGTAAAAAGCAATTTCTCAGGGATGGCTTTACAGAGAATGTTGCAAAGTAAGAATTTATGCTCGTTCACAGTGAAGGTCAGCTAATTCAATTTTTTGCTCGCGGGCCGGAGTGGCCCACGACTCGCACTATAAGGTTCTATTGTTTTTTTACCTTGACTGACAGGGATCATGCAAAAAGACTTCTTTTGAAAGAGGGGTGCAAAAACGTAAGAGACGATAAGGATGAAATTTCTGATACGAAACCGCTTTTATATATTATATCACTATGAGAAAGATCGTTGGCACAGACGGAGTCGTATTTAGGGACTGCATTAGCATGGCGTTAAAGCCCAGTTAAGTTGTACTTGTTCATTCAATGTGGCATATTTTTTTGTACCGCGCACTATCACCGCCGAAGTGGTCTGCTGGCGCTCAGACGGCTCTGAAAAAGGCAGAGGAGAGAGGGTGGGTTAGTGGGAATAAGTTAACATACTCCGTTGCACTATTCTCGCTAGCAAATAGTTTCACGCCCTAATAAATAAAATGAATATTTCTAATGAAGATCGGCTCGTGAGAGTAATTTATGTTTTTAAAACAGGTACATCCTTCCCTACTGTCAATGCCACAATTTTCAGAACCCGGCCGATGCATTTTTTAACTGCCAGGTGCAGCTCCTAGTAAACAACTTCATGACCCTCACCATTTTATGGGACAATCGCCAAGGACCAATATGCCCTTACGCGGTACTAGCGGCTCGAAGCAACATACCAACCGTTATGGTGGTCTAATGTCTCGTTGTTGGAACAGCCTTCCGATTATCAGTGCGACCATAGTGCTTCTTTTATCATAAACCAACACACTGTGTAGCGCAAAGGAACAGCGCGTGAGTCAAGATGAACTTTTGCGGATCGACAGCAAAGACAAATGCAAATTGCTGAATATTATCTAAACATTTGATGTCAAATAAATGTACTTTACGAAATGTACAATCTTGCTGTTTGCTTTTAAATCACAGTTTCATATTCCGAATTGTGGCGCGCTGTGTTGTGAGATGATGTGTGTTGTTTTCCGGGTTGTGTGTAAAGTCGCGTAGGACTGGAGATGACTGGGCGTGTTTGGCTACGCACCCTGTAACGTCACGGAGAGAGACGGAGAATATGAATGCTTTGATAATGTCAGGCTTAGGGGCGGGAGATATGATTTAGTGTTGCAAAAACAGGTCAGCCAGGTCAATGGGGCAAGTGATAGGATTATCACATAATGTCGGTGCACAGCAGCCTGATTTATCGTTTGTTTAGTGGACAAAAAGCCGGGTAAGGCCCATAGGAAATTGTATTGTCAGCAGACATAAGGAGGGTTCTTAGAACACTTTCAACCTGACAACGAACAATACGAACAGCGTTCTCAGAACACCCCCATTTTGTTTAATTGCAAACATTTCAGCACCGCGAGTGTTCTTAGAACACATTCAACTTGCCAGAGTACAATACGGACAGCGTCCTCAGGACACCCCCATTTTGTTTATGTACCAACATTTAAGGACACCACAAGTGTTCTTAGCTCAATTTTAGCTTGCTTACGAACAAAACGGACACATACTCTGTCCTCAGAACACCCCACCATTTAGTTTATATAGAAAATTTCAGAACAGCCGTGTTGTCCGCAGACAAATCGAACACAACATAAGCATCTAACACATAAAAAAAAAAAATAGAACATTGAACCTGTCTCATACTCCCCACCCTCCCCAAACACTCTTACACACCAACACACTCTACTAAATACAATTTTTAATCCAAGTACAACACAGCTGTCGGCGGTCGTCAGCGAATGCAAGATGGCGGGTGGCACAAAAAATCTGACGTGCTTCACGCACCACGCCGTCCAATCAGCGAACACGTTGCATGTCCGCGGACATCACACAAGCCGCTTGGCCAATCGGGGCGCTGTCCGCGGAGCGAACAGGGAAGTCCGTCCGCGGAGCGAACGGAGATATCACTAATTTTTTTGCCTTACATTTTGGTCATTTTAAAAAAAACTACTCGACGGATTTACACCAAATTTGCAAAAGCATGCTTTCGGGACCAAGCCCCCAGTCCTGCCGCAAATTTGGTGTAAATCCGTCCAGCGTGTCTCTGGGAAAAAACAAAAGTTTTGGGACCCCCCTATAACTTAGCCCCCCATGGACTAAACCTCTCTAAAACTTTGCAAAAAAATTCAGAGTGGGCCATATACATTTTTTTCAAAGTTTGGTGAGGAGTCGTCCAGAGGGAGAGAAGATATAAGCCAACCAAAAAAAGCTCTTCCTATGGAAACACCAACTTAACCATAATTAGACCCTTAGTAGTGCAACTTAACCATAAGGTCCCTTTACCAAAGTTTTTTCACTGAATTTCATAGGTTTTTACTAGCACAACTTAACAATAATAACTTTGACTTTATGTACATGTAATAAGGAACATACTGAACCCCTTGCACTGATTTTGATGTCGGCGAACTTTTTGATGTCCGCAGACATGTTCGGACAACAGTACCACTACTTAAAAACTCACAAAGCAGTACACACACATATTATATGTAGTAATACATAAGAAATGTAACCCATATATGTAACACACTAACCATTCATTTAAATACAATATGTTCTAAAATGGAATATACCAAAAGAAGATAAATTGGCTTCCAACAAAATTACCTCACAGACACTCCACAACTAAGAGCAATACCAGGCCTACAGAGTACTCAGAACATATCTTACCTGAAATAGTAAGTGTACTTCATTTTACTCATATATTTATAAACTTTCTGTATTAGATTAAAAAAAAAAATATGATCTTTTTTTTCTCACAGAAATGTCTAGTACTCTGGAATGGCTAGAGGAGCATTTCCCACATGAGGAAATGTCAGAAGATAGTGAAACTAATGGTACACACTTTACAATATAAACCATTTAATTATTATTATTTTATATACATTTAATATATATATTTTTTTTGTACAGAGCATACCAAAATAGAAAATACCTCTGAAGAAACTGTTACGGATAACACTCCTGACAGCATAAAAGAAAAAATGGATATATCGTTGACCAATTTTAATAATTTGAAAACATTTGTTGAGGAGCATTTTAAAACAAAAACCTCATACCATTGTCCCACATGTACTTGTCCACCCTCAAAATATCCCACTCAATTATCCCCAAACCCTCTCCATAACCCAAAATGTTTTGATGAGACTTCCATCCATTCTTCACCTGATAACAATCATGTTGAAACCCCTAATTCTCCTGTTTTTGTTTCCGTTTCTGCCTCACCTTCTCTGTCATGAATTGTTAATATGTGTTAAATAAAGTTAAATTTTTATATTGTGTTGTAATTAGTTTCAGTTTTTAAAAAAAAAACAATTTAGGTATCCGTGGACAGCGCGGTTGTTCTGAAATGTTCGTAAATAAATGAAAATGGAGGTGTCCTGAAGAACACTATACCTGTCCGTACTGTTCGCTAGCAAGTTGAAACTGTTCTAGAACACAAGCGGTGTCCTGAAATGTTCGTAAATAAACAAAAATGGAGGTGTCCTGAAGAACACTACACCTGTCCGTAGTGTTCGCTAGCAAGTTGAAACTGTTCTAAGAACACACGCGTTGTTCTGAAATGTTCGTAAATAAACAAAAATGGAGGTGTCCTGAAGAACACTATACCTGTCTGTACTGTTCCCTAGCAAGTTGAAACTGTTTTAGAACACATGCAATGTCCTGAAATGTTCGTAAATAAACGAAAATGGAGGTGTCCTGAAGAACACTATACCTGTCCATAATGTTTGCTACCAAGTTGAAACTGTTCTAAGAACACAAGCCGTGTCCAGAAATGTTCTTAAATAAATGAGAATGGAGGTGTCCTGAAGAACAGTACACCTTTCCGTACTGTTCGCTAGCAAGTTGAAACTGTTCTAAGAACACGCGCGGTGTTCTGAAATGTTCGTAAATAAACGAAAATGGAGGTGTCCTGAGGACGCTACGTCTGTCCATATTGTTCGCAAGGAAGTTAAACTGTTCTAAGAACAAACGGTTGTCCATAACTGTTCGTTTGACGTGTGACGCACTTTTAATTACTTCAGGACCCGAACAGTGTCCGTATAACATTAACGCGCAAGCGCAAACTAATGTCCGTGCATTTGGTGTCCTGCGGACACCCGCTTCCTTCGCGAACATGTTCGCGAAGCTATCATGTGACCGCGTCCATACTGATTGCGTGTTCTGAATGCGGACACTGTTCATGTCCCCAAACAATTTTAAAGTACATTTTCAAGTAATCCACAATATTTCTCAATAAAAACTCACCATAGCACAAATCCCACATACTAATCCTGAGTTTCTACATACTTTTTGAACGTTTTTGAACCTTTTTTTGTGTTCGATCTGTCCACGGACAGCCCGCATGTAAGCAAGCCGCGTACAAGCACCCCCTATAAAAGACCACGCCCTAGAGCTTATTCTAATTGTGTTTCTGGCTATTCTTCAGAGCACAGCTATTTTTCCTGCAACTTGCAGATTACACCATCATCGAGATGCCATCCATGGCTGCACTACTGCCACTTGGTGCTGCACCTGCTTCAGCACCACCCCCACCCCCTCCACCACCTCCTCATGGGCCTGAAGAGGGGAACAGGAGTGAGGATGCAGAGGAGGAAGAAGAGGATGACGAGAATGAGGTAGTGGAAATCCCTACTACCCACACTCGCCGTGAGTCTTGGGTGTGGCGGTTATTTACCATTCATGGGGTGGTCCTAAGGCACGTGCGAACCGAGTCACCTGCAATGAGTGCAAAATGGTACTCAGTCACGGGAGGCATGGTTTGTACAGCTTTGGGACCACTATCATGAAGCAACACCTAAGGTCATTTCACTATGGGGCCATTCGCAAGGTTGTACCTTGCGAGGAGCGTAGTAGGTTGATTTCCTCTACTTCATCTTCCGTTTCTGATCCTGTCACCATAAGGAACACCTCTTTGGGACAGCCTCTCCCTCAAGCTGCCTCACAGACCATACATAATGCTGATGACCCTCACCTTTTGAGAGTCACAGTTGTGTGTATGTACTGCAACACAGTACTCTGCAGGGGGGAGCGACTTCGTAGTGCTTTTGAGACTATCATCTCAGAGCACAAGAAGACCTGCTCATTACCCAAATAAAACCCACTCTACATCTTCCTCTCTCAGCTGCCCTTTCTTATCCCTGTGGTTGGTGTCCCCCCTTTACCCTCCTTTCCCCTCCTCTCCTAGTGTGTCGTGTATAAAAAACCCAAAAAAATATAAAATAACAAATATAAGAAAAAAAATAAGGCTCTTTTCAGAGGCGCCTTTCACAGTTAAAAAATAGAAGTGAAAATAAATGGAGCAGGGCCCTTTGTATTTTTTAGAAGTCGGCGGACAGTCCGCGGACATGCAAAATTTTGGGGTGCTACCCTATCAAAATCATTTCAATTTTCTCTGGGAGGAAGTGGTGGCTCTGAAAAGAGCCTTTGGGAGGTGTTTGTGTTTCAAAAATTATAAATACTCAACACCTACTTCAAAATGGATGCTGTCATTCTAAAAAAGGTCGCAATGAATTTTGTATGTTTCTTAGAAAAATCTGATTGCCAGCATAAGTTAGATGTACTCAATCTCTGAGAAAAATGTATGTACTACGAAACATAATATTTTCATTGTGAAAAGAGGACATGCCAAAATGTCTTAAAAAGGCACAAACAGCCTTATTGACATTGCGCCTTGCTTTCTCCATTTGTGGACCAAATGAAGAAGAACAAAGCCACATTTGTCTCTGCGCAATCCGTGAAAATATTACTTGAGAATTTGGAAACATGTCCATGACCTTCCCAAGTCCCTCTTTCATTGCAAATTGCAAAGAAATTCCAGACACATGTCCTAAACTGTTCCCTCCACAATGAATTATAATTATATCTGGATGTTGCCCTGTCTCCAAAGTAGCACAGAGAGGTAACAAGTCCAACCACTTCATTCCACGTACTCCATGCCAGTGTACTTCCACATGTGGGAATCCAAGATCTACAGCTACTCCACAGGTTTCTGCATGCACCTTCAACCAATGTATCCACGAGTCTCCCAAAATCCAAACAATCTGTTTTCTGAAACACACAGCCATAGCTATCTGTTCTTCTCTCAGCAAAAAGAGTATCTGAGAAACTCTCTCCTGGCACAACACACCCACTAAACTTTCCTGACCAATCCCTTTCAGTGCTCATTCTCATTTGCATGATTTCTTAACCCAAAAATCCCCGGATGTAACACCCGATGTCCGCGAACTACTGCCATGTCCGCGGACATATCGTAATATGAACAGCCCTTCTACCATTTCCAGTTCACTCTCTGTGCCATTCCCTCATTGGATGTAGCTAAGAAGTCACATGGCCATCCACCAATCACATTCAAGACCTCTACATCAAACTGCATCATCATAGATCAGCACTGCAAATATACTGTGAATCTCTCTGAGTACAAGTGTCATATCATTGGCAAGCACCATCTACAAGAAATACTGTACAAGTCTCCAAGATTTCTACTTGCAGCTCCATGCATAGCATGCATATGCATGAACACAAACTACAGGTATGCATATTTTCTATTCAGTACATGAACATATTTTCTAGCTGACTTTTAGTTTGTATGATCTGTAAAATGAATCTACTGTCTTTTTTTCAGTCTCCTAAAATCAACTGTCACTTACAAATCTTCATACTATTCAATTTCTTTATACACACACACAAATCATGTTAAACTAACATTTTTTAAATGAAATATATAGACTACATATAGTCAAACAAAATTGCATGCACGCTCTATGTTCAAATCTCAAACAATAATACTTGTAAAATTACATTTTTTTTTAAATTTCTTTATTTATTTGATTACTTACATTTATATAGGACAAGCAGCCCATGACATTGAGGCACTATTAATTGGAAGAGCTTAGTTACAGGAATAATGGTATTCAGTGGTACATTATGAATTTCACAAGACATAGTAAAGATATTTTGTTTGCTACAGTTAGTCATTGCAATACAATTTGTTCATTAAGAACATATCATATGTATTCAACTGGTGCGACGTATCTTATGTAAATAAGATAGTTTTAATGGTTCTGAGGAAGGCGCTGAGGATTTCAATTAAAATAATCAATGTCTAAATTAAAAACAGTGCTATATACAAACAAAATTACGAATTTGTTTCTTTTACAATTGCAGTGAAGACCATTCTCCTGAAAAGAAGCAACCAAATTTGAAGTACGAAGAACAACTAAGAAGTAACCTGCTCATTTTAGAAAAAAAGTAAGTAGAATATCACCATAATATTTGTATTATTACTCAAACACACTGTAAGGTTAATTCATGCTATTTCTGTGCCTAAAAATAGAGATTCTGCACTATTCTGTCCAAAAATCCCCATGTCTTAAACAGCGATTTACAGCCAGAATGGCCCACACATTCCTATTTTTCGACACACAAATTACCCAACTCAACCGCTAGAATTTAGATGTTATGGAACAAACAACTGTTTAAATTGTATAGCATTAGATATACTATTTATACTTCTCCAGACCACTAGCTTACTTTTTTCTGTCATCTGAACCCCAGTTTAGTAACACATTAATTCAAGAATACCTATCCCTACTAGTTGTAGTTCCCAATGCACAATCACACACCATTACATACATCTTTACCATCTTACTCAAACACTCATGCACACAGCACACATACATTGCAGAACACCACAACCCATACCTTCTTTATTTTTTTCAACAGACCCTAAAGAATGCCTACCAAAAATCAAGTCCGTAGAAAGCAACGCAGAAGTGAGAAAATGAAAATAAAAGTGTCCAACATAAGCATCCACCTGTAGCACAATTTGTAAAAAAAAGTTGAAACAAAACAGCTAATACAGTCATTTAGTGAAACAAAAGAAGTTTCAAGTACAAAAACTTTGCCTCCTCTATCAAAATGTAAACCAAACCAAAAAACAATTAGTAGAAAATCAGCTATCACTACAGATAAAACTGCTTCTTTAAATATTGATATAGTTCAAAGTAAGCATACCAAATAAAGTATTTTAGCCAAAATGTTCTGTCACAAAGTCCTTCAAAATCTTATAAAAACAGGAGAGAAACCAGGTTCAACGCTTAAAACATATCATAGGAAATTAATCTTAGAAGCGTTTATAGACAGTGCAATTCTTCTCAAAAGAAAGTTATTTATTTTAGTGTTAAACAAAATGAAACCACTAACAAAACTAATAACTAAGCTACAAAAAAGACTTCTTAATAAAATTAATGTCAACAGAAAGAACTTCTTAAGTATCTGCTTAGGTGAATGGAGTCACACTCCGAGCACAGAACCATACTTTAATGATGAAGCGTATAAACAAAAGTAAACAAATACAATTGCCATACATAGCAGTGTCGAGTTTATGAAAAAGTTAATAATATCATAATGGAACAAGAAGTACTCCTTACAAAAATATGTCCTGAAAACTTAGAATTACCCCTCCATTCAACTGAATCAGAACGTCTAGTGTACGAATGGCCATGCACGTCAATGTGTAACATTCCCAAACAATTATTCAAGTCTTTACGCCAATTCCTCAATCAATATGTGAAAAGCAAAGACAAAATCAAATTTAAACTACTGCAAAATATGGATACCTGTCCAGTACGCAAGTACAAAGGTCTACAAGGACATTCATTAGCCTGCATTACAGGACCTATTTGCAAAACCACCTTCCATGATATCAAAAGGATATCATCATTCAACTATAAGAAATCTAGTTTATAAACTGTACTATACTAAAAGTCCTGCTTTAGCACTAGCCAATTTAAATAACATTCTTCTACATGGTACAGCAAAAGACCTACTAGAAGAAATCGACTATATCCAGAACAATTATTTTGGAAGTGAAACCCACTTACAGAATGAAATAGCTGTAAACCAAATTAGTAACAATTCTACACATGGCAACCTTTTACTACACACATACAAAAAAAGAACTACTAAAATGTAAAAGTACATCAGCTGAAGTACCAAACCGTGTGTGTGTATGTTGCCGCAGAACTTTTTATAAAAGTAACACAAAAACTGTAGTCCTATCATACAAAATAGAAGACAATGAAGATTATAAATGGTTTGAATTAGCTCTCTACCTTAAAGCAGAAAACAAATACGAAATAACCGACCACGTAATACTTTGGAGTTACTGCACTACAAAACTTGACAACAACCAAACTCCTTCACGTGCTATCACAAAAATGTGGAATTATATCCACTACCAAAACCCCTTCAACAACTTAATTTATATAAGAGCATCATAATTCAAACAGTGTACCCATTTCAAGCAATAATACGCCTTCAACGAAAAACTGCAAAATTACCTCGTTCTGAATTAGTGAAAGGTATTTGTGGAAAAGTAGTGTATTTACCATTAGATCTAAAAGAAAATGTGCACACTCTAGGAGTGCAACGTCCAATGCAACAATCTTTAATTATCTTGGTAAATGGAGTACCTACAAAAGACAAAAAATATTGGCAACAGCTGGTAGATTTACATAACGTTAGAGAAGCCTTGCAGTATCTTAAAGAGAATAATGAATATTACAAAGAAATTAATATTGAAGAAAACCTGAAGGATACAACTGAAATAATTCAAGAGACACAATAAGCTGGTCAATTTGAGCTCCTTGATCCTCCTACAATATCAAACACTTTAGACCATTATACAATTCATCAATTGCACTCTAATGACAACATAGAAGATGCACTTGAAATGTACCGAATGAGTCAAACAAAAGGATCACCAATCAGCATATGGGAAAAAAGTATAGAAGCACATGCTTTTCCTCTACTCTTTCCTACTGGCAAAAGAGGAAGATACGATGATAGACCTATTCAAATATCAGCAACAGAATACTTCTCATTAAGGATGTATTCTGAAGATCCCAAAATTTGGAATACATATTCCACCTACTCTTTGAAAGTGAACTAGCAACTTTATGTTACGGAGTTGCACACATATTAAAATCAGGATCACACTTTCAAAATATGACAGCTACACAATTATTACAAAAAGTGCAACAAAAATATGAGGTTTTACAATAAATTTTACAAATCTATTAGCAAATATGCGTGATACTAAAGAGTACTGGTTTCAACGTCACAGAGATGTACGTTGTATGATCAGAAACCTTGGCCCACCCACTTGGTTTGTTACATTAAGTTGTGCAGAATATGCATGGGAAGATTTACATGATTTCCTACGCATATCAAACAAAAACAAAACAAACATAGATATACTAATACCTGGAGAACTTTGTTCTCTGGATCCTGTTAATGTTTCAAGATATTTTCACCATCGCTTCATTGCTATGCTACATTTTATCATTTTATTTGTAATAAAACTTTTCCTCTCCTTGGAGAAGTGCAACACTTCTTTTGGAGAAAAGAATACCAAGCAAGAGGAGCACCACATATACACATGCTTTTATGGATTAAAGATGCTCCTAAATTTGGTCAAGACAGTGATGCCACTGTTT
Source organism: Ambystoma mexicanum (assembly GCF_040938575.1). Taxonomy (NCBI): domain Eukaryota; kingdom Metazoa; phylum Chordata; class Amphibia; order Caudata; family Ambystomatidae; genus Ambystoma; species Ambystoma mexicanum. The sequence continues at coordinate 489,705,631 of NC_090930.1, forward strand.
TACAGTTTATTGAAAAATATGTCACTTGTGAAATTCCATCGGAATCCAAAAATAGTGATCTTCATGCACAAATTTTACAATTTCAAAGACACAAATGTGGCAAATATTGTCGTCGCAAATACAAAAACAAAGGGAAATACTACACTGAATGCCGATTTCGTTTCCCTAGACCAGTTACAAATACAGGTCAAGTGAACAACCTCATGTCTTCAGTTAGACATAGTGTTAAAGGTAAGTCACCTAAAAATACATATTACATAAAAAGAAAAGAAGAAGAAAAATATATCAGTGATTACAATGCAATCATTGCCCACTTATGGAATGCAAACATAGATGTGAAGTACATTGCAGACAATTCTACTGCAGTTGCACGATATGTCACAGCATACTTAACCAAAGCAGAAAAGACAGAGCTGCAAGACCTCTGCAATGACCTGTCATCAGATAAAACAGTGTCTCAAAAATTATACAGCTTGGGCATAAATATGTTGTCCCATAGAGAATGTGGATCCTATGAAGCAGCTGATCGTTTAACTGGTACTGCACTGCATGGTAAATCTGAAAATATAGTATGGCTAAGTCTTGGTCCAGCTAAATCTAGAAAAAGAGTTCTAAAATCATACAAAGATATAGAAACAATAGCCAAACAAGATCCCAACAGCCAAGACATTTTAAAAAACAATTTATTGGACACATACTACCCAAACAGGAGTACCACTTTGGAAACCATGTGTCTATACCACATAGCCCAAAACTGCACATAGGAAAATAATATAAAACCTGATGAAAATGCTAAATACAGAGTGACAAACTGTGAAGGCAGCTTAGTAAAACTCACCAAACCAAATTGAATTAATCATATCAAATTGTCATTATAGACTCCTCAACATAAAGAAGTATATTACATGTCCCTGCTGGTGTCCAGTCAACTGGTCGACAACAAACTGGTCGACTGTAATTTGGTTGACACCATTTGGTCGAATGCCAAATGGTCGAATTTCTTTTTTTTTAAAATATATGTGTTTTGTGGGTTTTCGTGTGGGGAAAAAAATAAAAAATAAAAAAAAGGGGGTTGGGCGAGACCCCCCCAAAAAAAACCAAAAAATGGGTAAAAAAAAAAAAAAAAAACAAAATTCGACCATTTGGCATTCTGCCAAATGGTGTCGACCAAATTGTCTGTCGACCAAATGTTTTCGACCATTTGACTGGTAACCGTCCCTGCTAGTCTTTGAACCATGGTGAAAAGAACAAGAAATACTAGATAACTATGACTCATATGAAGACGCTTTCAAAGCAAATGAAAACACTTCAACTGATGTAAACTTTACACAGTACAAAACAATGTTGCACAATGAACGGCAGAACTCCAGGCACAACTAGATAAGGACACTTCTGACAGTAGTCAACCTTCTGTAACAGGAAGCCAAGAACCACTGGGAGAGCCACTAATAACAAATGAGGCAGAATTAGCTATGATAGAAGTAGAAAACACCATGCGTCAGTATGAAGATAAAGACAACTTAACTATACTACAATCAAAACTAAACAATGAGCAACATAGCATTTTTCAAGAAGTAACAAAAGAAATTGCACATGGTGTACAACATGAAAACAAAGAATGCACCTGCCAAAATTACAAACCTATGCTATTGTACGTCAGTGGTGAAGCTGGTTCTGGCAAACATTCCTAATCAAAATCATCAGTAAGTTCCTTCAACAATTGACAGGTTTAGCTGCCTACAACATAGGTGGTGTCACTTTACACCGATTACTACTCCTGCCAGTAGAACACCAAAACAAATAAGACTATTACAAATTTTCTACAAAAGCTGCAATGGAACTACGCAGATTATTGAAACAAATGAAAATGCTTCTAATAGATGAAATGAGCATGGTGTCCAACCTAATGTTTGCTTTGATTCAAGAAGTACTCAAAACAAACTATGAACAGCTATTTGCAGGAAAAAACATTATTGCTTTCGGAGATCTTCTTCAATTAACACCAGTAAAAGGTGAGCCTATTTGTAAAACATTAGGACACAAACTCTGCCGTAAAACTGTTGGCAGCATTGGAAATGTTAACCTTTGGCAACATTTCCAATACAGAGAATTAACAGAAAACATGCGGCAATCTGCAGATCTCACTTATGCCAACATCTTAAAAAGTATCAGAGTTGGTATACTTTCTAAAGAAGCAGAAGCAATATTGAAAACCCGGCACATTCATGCACTTAATGGTGATAATGCATGTGCTACAGATGTTATGGAACAATTAGCCCACAAAAATGTCAAATGTATGGCCTTAATGCCAACTCTTGCAAGCTGTTTCAAATTCAATGAAATAATGTTAAGTAAAGAAATTCAACCAATAATGGAAATTAGCGCCACAGACAAACTAGATGTACATGGTATGACACTACCCATGTGTGACCAAGCCACAACAAGACTAAATAGTTTAGAAAAATCAATTTCAAACACAGCAGGATTGGAAAAGATATTAAAATTATCCTTAAATTGCAGAGTAATTCTTAAACGTAACCTTGACGTGGACCAAGGACTAGTTAATGGAGCGCTGGGTATAGTTGTTGGCTTTCAACCATACCCACGTGACAACAAAATTCAGTTTGTCAATATTCTCTTTGACAAACTTTCAGAAGTAAAAAGGATAGGACGCTCAACAGCTCGATTCCTTCTCTTCAAAGACATGTATATACGCAGAGAACAATTTTCTCTAACTCTTGCATACGCCGTCACCATTCATAAATCACAAGGTCTTACCCTAGATAAAGCAATGATAGACATTGGTAACACAGTCTTTAAAGAAGGCATGAGCTACGTAGCACAATCATGCTTATGTACACTTGACGGTCTATTTCTAATCAACTTTGATGCAAGTAAAGTAAGCGCTGATATTCCCTGCATTTTAGAATACAATAGACTTTGCTCACTATACACCCCCATCGAAACACATATTCTGTACCACAAAAAGTAAAACGTTGTAAAAGAAAACTAAATCAAACAGAAATGCAACAGGATGTCACTGCAAATCCTCCAAAGAGAGTAAAAGAAACTAAAACTTCATCAAGTACCACAGACATAAAAGAACCCATTAGGGAAAGTAAACCAGGTACTTCATCAAAAAATGAAGAGAAACTAAAAAGAAAATCAATCAGATACAGAACTACCTGCTCCATTTAAACTCTCAAATATAGTTGGAGTAAGTTGCTACGCAAATGTAGCAATGAATATTCTATTTCAATTGCCACCTATTGTTGACAACATTTTCTTACACAGTGCAGACCAATTGTGTTCGCAAATGTTAGTACTTCTCAGAAATGCAACAAACAATCCTGATAACACGTCTAGTGTTTATGGAATAAGACAACAATTGGACTACTGTTCTGGAATGGTTAAATTCACTATAAACTCACAGGAAGATCCACAAGAATTTCTAATGTACTTACTACAGGTACTGGAAAATAAAAACATACCTATAAATGAAATCTTCCAGATTTCATACATGTGGAAACATACATGCACTCTCTGCAACAATGTGACACAAGAAGAAATCCCCAATGAACGCTTCATATATATATCAATACCTAATTGTGAATCCATTCCATTTCAGCAACTTGTACAAAATGCAAACCATGGTAGATTATGTACTACCTGCAATTCGGATAATCACTCCACGTTAGCATTACAAACACATAGTAAATACGTAATACTAATGCTTCTAAGTTACAATGCAGATGGTACCAAAAATAACTGCAAGCTGACTGGATTAACACATGGCCAAATATCACTTGGTAAGAAAACCTTCAGAACAATAGGTATAATCTACCACGCAGGAGCCACAACCAATTCAGGGCATTACACTGCATATATAAAAAAGAAATATGGATGGTTTGAATGTAATGATAGTACCATTACTCTAAAGCAGAGATTACCAGCAAATCTTACAAACGCTTATTTCATTTTCTTAAAACCAAAATTTGATAACTAAACTGTACTTAAACTTTAAGTAAACTTATAGTAAAAAAAATATAAATTGTTAGAATATTCCAAAAGCTATCTAACTGCCCAAAGATTCTACAACAACTAATCAGATAAATGGATACCACTAAATTAGAGCAAAAAACAGACAGTTAGAATACGCCAATTGGTATCTAACTGTCCCAAAATTTAGCAATATCCAAACAGATAAATCAATACCACTAAAATATATCAAAATATAGACAGTTAGAATACGCCTACTGGTATCTAATTGCTCCAAAATTGTACAATATCCAAACAAATACATAATATGTTACTGCTCCAAAAAACTGCAACAAGCCAATGTATAAAGCATTAGCCAGAAACAACAAGTGAACACTGAAAACAAACAAACAAATAAACTGTTGCATAACAGAAAAAGTTTTTTTTTTATCCAACATGGATTTTTTTTCTCCCACAGACCCAAGGACTTTAGCAACAAACACAGAAACTGAGCAAATTGCACAGTACTCTGGTTTATAATCTACTAAATATGAGGGTCATTGCAAAATACTAATACTAACATGCTATTTTCTTTTATCACAGAAATGAACAAGAAATACATCTACTCCAGTTAGTAAGCCAAACAGTAAGTATATAATAATAAGTACAACCATCGCAGCATATCACACCCATAGTGGCTTATAACTTTGTTCCTTATAAATTTGTTTTTGACTCAAAGTTATAAACAACTATGAGTGTGATATGCTGCAGTGGTTGTGGCCAGGGCATAGAGTCTTGGATGCATGGCCAAAATGCCATGCACCCAACACTCTATGCCCTGGCCACAACCACCGCAGCATATCACACCCATAGAGTCAAACATTTCAACTATGGCCTATGGAAACTTTTAATGTCTGCGGATATTATGAGTGTTCTTAGAACACTTTCAACTTGCCAGCGAACAATACGGACAGCGTCCTCAGAACACCCCCATTTTTTATTTGCGAACATTTCAGGACACCGCAAGTGTTCTTAGAACACATTCAACTTGCCAGCAAACAATACGGACAGCGTCTTCAGGACACCCCCTACGAACATTTCAGGACACCTCGACAGTTCTTAGAACACTTTCAGCTTGACAACGAACAATACGGACAGCGTCCTCAGAACACCCCCATTTCGTTTATTTGCGAATATTTCAAGACACCGCGAGTGTTCTTAGAACACATTCAACTTGCAAGAGAACAATAAGGACAGCGTCCTCAGAACACCCCCATTTTATTATTTGCGAACATTTCAGGACAAGGCAAGTGTTCTTAGAACACATTCAACTTGCCAGCGAACAATACGGACAGCGTCTTCAGGACACCCCCTACGAATATTTCAGGACACCGCAAGGGTTCTTAGAACCCTTTCAACTTGACAACGAACAATACGGACAGCGTCCTCAGGACACCCCCATTTTGTTTAATTGCGAACATTTCAGGAAACCGCGAGTGTTCTTAGAACACATTCAACTTGCCATCGAACAATGCGGACAGCGTCCTCAGGACACCCCCATTTTGTTTATTTACGAACATTTCAGGACACAACAAGTGTTCCTAGAACACATTCAACTTGCCAGAGAACAATACGGACAGCGTCCTCAGGACACCCCCATTTTGTTTAATTGCGAACATTTCAGGAAACCGCGAGTGTTCTTAGAACACATTCAACTTGCCATCGAACAATGCGGACAGCGTCCTCAGGACACCCTCATTTTGTTTATTTATGAACATTTCAGGACACCGCAAGTGTTCTTAGAACACATTCAACTTCCCATCGAACAATACGGACAGCGTCCTCAGGACACCCCCATTTTGTTTATTTACGAACATTTCAGGACACAACAAGTGTTCCTAGAACACATTCAACTTGCCAGAGAACAATACGGACAGCGTCCTCAGAACACCCCCATTTTGTTTATTTACGAACATTTCAGGACACCACAAGTGTTCTTAGAACATATTCAACTTGCAAGAGAACAATATGGACTGCGTCCTCAGAACACCCCTATTTTGTTTATTTGCGAACATTTTAGGACACTGCGAGTGTTCTTAGAACACATTCAACTTGCCAGCGAACAATACAGACAGCGTCTTCAGGACACCCCCTACAAACATTTCAGGACACCGCGAGTATTCTTAGAACACATTCAACTTGCAAGAGAACAATACGGACAGCGTCCTCAGAACACCCCCATTTTTTTATTTGCAAACATTTCAGGACACCACGAGTGTTCTTAGAACACATTCAACTTGACAACGAACAATACGGACAGCGTCCTCAGGACACCCCCATTTTGTTTATTTGCGAACATTTCATGACACTGCGAGTGTTCTTAGAACACATTCAACTTGCCATCGAACAATACGGACAGCGTCCTCAGGACACCCCCATTTTGTTTATTTACGAACATTTCAGGACACCACGAGTGTTCTTAGAACACATTCAAATTGCCAGAGAACAATACGGAGAGCGTCCTCAGGACACACCCATTTTATTTATCTGCGTACATTTCAGGACACCGCGAGTGTCCTAAGAACACATTCAACTTGCCGTCGAACAATACAGACAGCGTCCTCAGGACACCCCCATTTTGTTTATTTACGAACATTTTAGTACATTGCGAGTGTTCTTAGAAGACATTCAACTTCCCATCGAAAAATACGGACAGCGTCCTCAGGGCACCCCCATTTTGTTTATTTACAAACATTTCAGGACACCACAGGTGTTCTTAGAACACATTCAACTTGCCAGAGAACAATACGGACAGTGTCTTCAGGACACCCCCTACGAACATTTCAGGACACCGCAAGTGTTCTTAAAACACTTTGAACTTGACAATGAACAAAACGGACAGCGTCCTCAGAACACCCCCATTTTGTTTATTTACGAACATTTCAGGACACCACAAGTGTTCCTAGAACACATTCAACTTGCAAGAGAACAATACGGACAGCGTCCTCAGAACACCCCCATTTTTTATTTGCAAACATTTCAGGACACCGTGAGTGTTCTGGGAACACATTCAACTTGCCAGCGAACAATATGGACAGCATCATCAGGACACCCCCACGAACATTTCAGGACACCGCAAGTGTTCTTAGAACACTTTCAACTTGACAACGAACAATACGGACGGCGTCCTCAGGACACCCCCATTTTGTTTATTTGCGAACATTTCAAGACACCGCGAGTGTTCTTAGACCACATTCAACTTGCCATCGAACAATACGGACTGCGTCCTCAGAAGAACACCCCCATTTTTTATTTGCCAACATTTCAGGACACCGCGAGTGTTCTTAGAACATATTCAACTTGCCAGCGAACAATACAGACGGCGTCTTCAGGACACCCCCTACGAACATTTCAGGACACAGCGACTGTTCTTACAACACTTTCAACATGACAACAAACAATACAGACAGCGTCCTCCGGAAACCCGCATTTTGTTTATTTGCGAACATTTCAGGAAACCGCGAGTGTTCTTAGAACACATTCAACTTGCCATCGAACAATACGGACAGCGTCCTCAGGACACCCCCATTTTGTTTATTTACGAAGATTTCAAGACACCACGAGTGTTCTTAGAACACATTCAACTTGCCAGAGAACAATATGGACAGCGCTTCAGGATACCCCCTACGAACATTTCAGGACACCGCGAGTGTGCTTAGAACACTATAAACTTGACAATGAACAAAACGGACAGTGTCCTCAGAACACCCCCATTTTGTTCATTTACGAACATTTCAGGACACCACAAGTGTTCTTAGAACATATTCAACTTGCAAGAGAACAATACGGACTGCGTCCTCAGAACACCCCCACTTTTTTATTTGTGACACTTCAAGTGTTCTTAGAACACATTCAACTTGCCAGCGAACAATACGGACAGCGTCTTCAGGACACCCCCTATGAACATTTCAGGACACCGCAAGTGTTCTTAGAACACATTCAACTTGCAAGAGAACAATACGGACTGCGTCCTCAGAACACCCCCATTTTTTATTTGCCAACATTTCAGGACACCGCGAGTGTTCTTAGAACACATTCAACTTGCCAGCGAACAATACAGACAGCGTCTTCAGGACACCCCCTACGAACATTTCAGGACACAGCGACTGTTCTTACAACACTTTCAACATGACAACAAACAATACAGACAGCGTCCTCAGGAAACCCGCATTTTGTTTATTTGCGAACATTTCAGGAAACCGCAAGTGTTCTTAGAACACATTCAACTTGCCATCGAACAATACGGACAGCGTCCTCAGGACACCCCCATTTTGTTTATTTACGAAGATTTCAAGACACCACGAGTGTTCTTAGAACACATTCAACTTGCCAGAGAACAATATGCACAGCGCTTCAGGACACCCCCTACGAACATATCGGGACACCGCGAGTGTGCTTAGAACACTTTAAACTTGACAATGAACAAAACGGACAGTGTCCTCAGAACACCCCCATTTTGTTCATTTACGAACATTTCAGGACACCACAAGTGTTCTTAGAACATATTCAACTTGCAAGAGAACAATACGGACTGCGTCCTCAGAACACCCCCACTTTTTTATTTGTGACTCTGCAAGTGTTCTTAGAACACATTCAACTTGCCAGCGAACAATACGGACAGCGTCTTCAGGACACCCCCTATGAACATTTCAGGACACCGCAAGTGTTCTTAGAACACATTCAACTTGCAAGAGAACAATACGGACAGCGTCCTCAGAACACCCCCATTTTTTTATTTGCAAACATTTCAGGCCACCACGAGTGTTCGTAGAACACATTCAACTTGACAACGAACAATATGGACAGCGTCCTCAGGACACCCCCATTTTGTTTATTTGCGAACATTTCAGGACACTGCAAGTGTTCTTAGAACACATTCAACTTGCCATCAAACAATACGGACAGCATCCTCAGGACACCTCCATTTTGTTTATTTACGAACATTTCAGGACACCACGAGTGTTCTTAGAACACATTCAAATTGCCAGAGAACAATACGGACAGCGTCCTCAGGACACTCCCATTTTATTTATCTGCGAAAATTTCAGGACACCGCGAGTGTTCTTAGAACGCATTCAACTTGCCATCGAACAATACAGAGCGCGTCCTCAGGACACCCCCATTTTGTTTATTTACAAACATTTCAGGACACCATGAGTGTTCTTAGAATACATTCAACTTGCCAGAGAACATTATGGACACCGTCCTCAGGACACACCCATTTTGTTTATTTACGAACATTTTAGAACATTGCGAGTGTTCTTAGAAGACATTCAACTTCCCATCGAAAAATACGGACAGCGTCCTCAGGGCACCCCCATTTTGTTTATTTACAAACATTTCATGACACCACAAGTGTTCTTAGAACACATTCAACTTGCCAGAGAACAATACGTACAGTGTCTTCAGGACACCCCCTACGAACATTTCAGGACACCGCCAGTGTTCTTAAAACACTTTGAACTTGACAACGAACAAAACGGACAGCGTCCTCAGAACACCCCCATTTTGTTTATTTACGAACATTTCAGGACACCACAAGTGTTCTTAGAAAACATTCAACTTGCAAGAGAACAATACGGACAGCGTCCTCAGAACACCCCCATTTTTTTATTTGCGAAAATTTCAGGACACCGCGAGTGTTCTTAGAACACATTCAACTTGCCATCGAACAATACGGAAAGCGTCCTCAGAACACCCCCATTTTTTATTTGTCAACATTTCAGTACACCGCGAGTGTTCTTAGAACACATTCAGCTTGCCAGTGAACAATACGGACAGCGTCTTCAGGACACCCCCTACGAACATTTCAGGACACCGCGACAGTTCTTGGAACACTTTCAACTTGACAACAAATAATACGGACAGCGTCCTCAGAACACCCCCATTTCGTTTATTTGCGAACATTTCAGGAAACCGCAAGTGTTCTTACAACACATTCAACTTGCAAGAAAACAATACGGACAGCGTCCTCAGAACAGCCCCATTTATTTATTTGCGAACGTTTCTGGACACTGCGAGTGTTCTTAGAACACTTTCAACTTGCAAGCGAACAATACGGACAGCGTCTTCAGGACACCCCCTACGAACATTTCAGGACACCGCGAGGGTTCTTAGAACACTTTCAACTTGACAACAAACAATACGGACAGCGTCCTCAGGACACCCCCATTTTGTTTATTTGCGAACATTTCAGGAAACCGCAAGTGTTCTTAGAACACATTCAACTTGCCATCGAACAATACGGACAGCGTCCTCAGGACACCCCCATTTTGTTTATTTACGAACATTTCAGGACACCACGAGTGTTCTTAGAACACATTCAACTTGCCAGAGAACAATATGGACAGCGTCTTCAGGACACCGCCTACGAACATTTCAGGACACCGTGTGTGTGCTTAGAACACTTTAAACTTGACAATGAACAAAACAGACAGCGTCCTCAGAACACCCCCATTTTGTTCATTTACGAACATTTCAGGACACCACAAGTGTTCTTAGAACATATTCAACTTGCAAGAGAACAATACGGACTGCGTCCTCAGAACACCCCCATTTTTTTTATTTGCGAACATTTTAGGACACTGCAAGTGTTCTTAGAACACATTCAACTTGCCAGCGAACAATACGGACAGCGTCTTCAGGACACCCCCTACGAACATTTCAGGACACCGCGAGTGTTCTTAGAACACATTCAACTTGCCAGCGAACAATACGGACAGCGTCTTCAGGACACCCCTTACGAACATTTCAGGACACCGCAAGTGTTCTTAAAACACTTTGAACTTGACAATGAACAAAACGGACAGCGTCCTCAGAACACCCCCATTTTGTTTATTTACGAACATTTCAGGACACCACAAGTGTTCCTAGAACACATTCAACTTGCAAGAGAACAATACGGACAGCGTCCTCAGAACACCCCCATTTTTTTATTTGCAAACCTTTCAGGACACCGCAAGTGTTCTGGGAACACATTCAACTTGCCAGCGAACAATATGGACAGCATCATCAGGACACCCCCCACCAACATTTCAGGACACCGCGCAAGTGTTCTTAGAACACTTTCAACTTGACAACGAACAATACGGACGGCGTCCTCAGGACACCCCCATTTTGTTTATTTGCGAACATTTCAGGACACCGCGAGTGTTCTTAGACCACATTCAACTTGCCATCGAACAATACGGACTGCGTCCTCAGAACACCCCCATTTTTTATTTGCCAACATTTCAGGACACCGCGAGTGTTCTTCGAACACATTCAACTTGCCAGCGAACAATACAGACAGCGTCTTCAGGACACCCCCTACGAACATTTCAGGACACAGCGACTGTTCTTACAACACTTTCAACATGACAACAAACAATACAGACAGCGTCCTCCGGAAACCCGCATTTTGTTTATTTGCGAACATTTCAGGAAACCGCGAGTGTTCTTAGAACACATTCAACTTGCCATCGAACAATACGGACAGCGTCCTCAGGACACCCCCATTTTGTTTATTTACGAAGATTTCAAGACACCACGAGTGTTCTTAGAACACATTCAACTTGCCAGAGAACAATATGGACAGCGCTTCAGGACACCCCCTACGAACATTTCAGGACACCGCGAGTGTGCTTAGAACACTATAAACTTGACAATGAACAAAACGGACAGTGTCCTCAGAACACCCCCATTTTGTTCATTTACGAACATTTCAGGACACCACAAGTGTTCTTAGAACATATTCAACTTGCAAGAGAACAATACGGACTGCGTCCTCAGAACACCCCCACTTTTTTATTTGTGACACTTCAAGTGTTCTTAGAACACATTCAACTTGCCAGCGAACAATACGGACAGCATCTTCAGGACACCCCCTATGAACATTTCAGGACACCGCAAGTGTTCTTAGAACACATTCAACTTGCAAGAGAACAATACGGACTGCGTCCTCAGAACACCCCCATTTTTTATTTGCCAACATTTCAGGACACCGCGAGTGTTCTTAGAACACATTCAACTTGCCAGCGAACAATACAGACAGCGTCTTCAGGACACCCCCTACGAACATTTCAGGACACAGCGACTGTTCTTACAACACTTTCAACATGACAACAAACATTACAGACAGCGTCCTCAGGAAACCCACATTTTGTTTATTTGCGAACATTTCAGGAAACCGCGAGTGTTCTTAGAACACATTCAACTTGCCATCGAACAATACGGACAGCGTCCTCAGGACACCCCCATTTTGTTTATTTTCGAAGATTTCAAGACACCACGAGTGTTCTTAGAACACATTCAACTTGCCAGAGAACAATATGGACAGCGCTTCAGGACACCCCCTACGAACATATAATATCAGGACACCGCGAGTGTGCTTAGAACACTTTAAACTTGACAATGAACAAAACGGACAGTGTCCTCAGAACACCCCCATTTTGTTCATTTACGAACATTTCAGGACACCACAAGTGTTCTTAGAACATATTCAACTTGCAAGAGAACAATACGGACTGTGTCCTCAGAACACCCCCACTTTTTTATTTGTGACTCTGCAAGTGTTCTTAGAACACATTCAACTTGCCAGCGAACAATACGGACAGCGTCTTCAGGACACCCCCTATGAACATTTCAGGACACCGCAAGTGTTCTTAGAACACATTCAACTTGCAAGAGAACAATACGGACAGCGTCCTCAGAACACCCCCATTTTTTTATTTGCAAACATTTCAGGCCACCACGAGTGTTCGTAGAACACATTCAACTTGACAACGAACAATACGGACAGCGTCCTCAGGACACCCCCATTCTGTTTATTTGCGAACATTTCAGGACACTGCAAGTGTTCTTAGAACACATTCAACTTGCCATCAAACAATACGGACAGCATCCTCAGGACACCTCCATTTTGTTTATTTACGAACATTTCAGGACACCACGAGTGTTCTTAGAACACATTCAAATTGCCAGAGAACAATACGGACAGCGTCCTCAGGACACTCCCATTTTATTTATCTGCGAAAATTTCAGGACACCGCGAGTGTTCTTAGAACACATTCAACTTGCCATCGAACAATACAGAGAGCGTCCTCAGGACACCCCCATTTTGTTTATTTACAAACATTTCAGGACACCATGAGTGTTCTTAGAATACATTCAACTTGCCAGAGAACAATATGGACACCGTCCTCAGGACACACCCATTTTGTTTATTTACGAACATTTTAGAACATTGCGAGTGTTCTTAGAAGACATTCAACTTCCCATCGAAAAATACGGACAGCGTCCTCAGGGCACCCCCATTTTGTTTATTTACAAACATTTCATGACACCACAAGTGTTCTTAGAACACATTCAACTTGCCAGAGAACAATACGTACAGTGTCTTCAAGACACCCCCTACGAACATTTCAGGACACCGCCAGTGTTCTTAAAACACTTTGAACTTGACAACGAACAAAACGGACAGCGTCCTCAGAACACCCCCATTTTTTTATTTGCGAAAATTTCAGGACACCGCGAGTGTTCTTAGAACACATTCAACTTGCCATCGAACAATACGGACAGCGTCCTCAGAACACCCCCATTTTTTATTTGTCAACATTTCAGTACACCGCGAGTGTTCTTAGAACACATTCAACTTGCCAGTGAACAATACGGACAGCGTCTTCAGGACACCCCCTACGAACATTTCAGGACACCGCGACAGTTCTTAGAACACTTTCAACTTGACAACAAATAATACGGACCGCGTCCTCAGAACACCCCCATTTCGTTCATTTACGAACATTTCAGGACACCACAAGTGTTCTTAGAACATATTCAACTTGCAAGAGAACAATACGGACTGCGTCCTCAGAACACCCCCACTTTTTTATTTGTGACACTTCAAGTGTTCTTAGAACACATTCAACTTGCCAGCGAACAATACGGACAGCGTCTTCAGGACACCCCCTATGAACATTTCAGGACACCGCAAGTGTTCTTAGAACACATTCAACTTGCAAGAGAACAATACGGACTGCGTCCTCAGAACACCCCCATTTTTTATTTGCCAACATTTCAGGACACCGCGAGTGTTCTTAGAACACATTCAACTTGCCAGCGAACAATACAGACAGCGTCTTCAGGACACCCCCTACGAACATTTCAGGACACAGCGACTGTTCTTACAACACTTTCAACATGACAACAAACAATACAGACAGCGTCCTCAGGAAACCCGCATTTTGTTTATTTGCGAACATTTCAGGAAACCGCGAGTGTTCTTAGAACACATTCAACTTGCCATCGAACAATACGGACAGCGTCCTCAGGACACCCCCATTTTGTTTATTTTCGAAGATTTCAAGACACCACGAGTGTTCTTAGAACACATTCAACTTGCCAGAGAACAATATGGACAGCGCTTCAGGACACCCCCTACGAACATATAATATCAGGACACCGCGAGTGTGCTTAGAACACTTTAAACTTGACAATGAACAAAACGGACAGTGTCCTCAGAACACCCCCATTTTGTTCATTTACGAACATTTCAGGACACCACAAGTGTTCTTAGAACATATTCAACTTGCAAGAGAACAATACGGACTGTGTCCTCAGAACACCCCCACTTTTTTATTTGTGACTCTGCAAGTGTTCTTAGAACACATTCAACTTGCCAGCGAACAATACGGACAGCGTCTTCAGGACACCCCCTATGAACATTTCAGGACACCGCAAGTGTTCTTAGAACACATTCAACTTGCAAGAGAACAATACGGACAGCGTCCTCAGAACACCCCCATTTTTTTATTTGCAAACATTTCAGGCCACCACGAGTGTTCGTAGAACACATTCAACTTGACAACGAACAATACGGACAGCGTCCTCAGGACACCCCCATTTTGTTTATTTGCGAACATTTCAGGACACTGCAAGTGTTCTTAGAACACATTCAACTTGCCATCAAACAATACGGACAGCATCCTCAGGACACCTCCATTTTGTTTATTTACGAACATTTCAGGACACCACGAGTGTTCTTAGAACACATTCAAATTGCCAGAGAACAATACGGACAGCGTCCTCAGGACACTCCCATTTTATTTATCTGCGAAAATTTCAGGACACCGCGAGTGTTCTTAGAACACATTCAACTTGCCATCGAACAATACAGAGAGCGTCCTCAGGACACCCCCATTTTGTTTATTTACAAACATTTCAGGACACCATGAGTGTTCTTAGAATACATTCAACTTGCCAGAGAACAATATGGACACCGTCCTCAGGACACACCCATTTTGTTTATTTACGAACATTTTAGAACATTGCGAGTGTTCTTAGAAGACATTCAACTTCCCATCGAAAAATACGGACAGCGTCCTCAGGGCACCCCCATTTTGTTTATTTACAAACATTTCATGACACCACAAGTGTTCTTAGAACACATTCAACTTGCCAGAGAACAATACGTACAGTGTCTTCAGGACACCCCCTACGAACATTTCAGGACACCGCCAGTGTTCTTAAAACACTTTGAACTTGACAACGAACAAAACGGACAGCGTCCTCAGAACACCCCCATTTTTTTATTTGCGAAAATTTCAGGACACCGCGAGTGTTCTTAGAACACATTCAACTTGCCATCGAACAATACGGACAGCGTCCTCAGAACACCCCCATTTTTTATTTGTCAACATTTCAGTACACCGCGAGTGTTCTTAGAACACATTCAACTTGCCAGTGAACAATACGGACAGCGTCTTCAGGACACCCCCTACGAACATTTCAGGACACCGCGACAGTTCTTAGAACACTTTCAACTTGACAACAAATAATACGGACCGCGTCCTCAGAACACCCCCATTTCGTTTATTTGCGAACATTTCAGGAAACCGCGAGTGTTCTTACAACACATTCAACTTGCAAGAAAACAATACGGACAGCGTCCTCAGAACAGCCCCATTTTTTTATTTGCGAACGTTTCTGGACACTGCGAGTGTTCTTAGAACACTTTCAACTTGCAAGCGAACAATACGGACAGCGTCTTCAGGACACCCCCTACGAACATTTCAGGACACCACGAGTGTTCTTAGAACACATTCAACTTGCCAGAGAACAATATGGACAGCGTCTTCAGGACACCGCTTACGAACATTTCAGGACACCGTGTGTGTGCTTAGAACACTTTAAACTTGACAATGAACAAAACAGACAGCGTCCTCAGAACACCCCCATTTTGTTCATTTACGAACATTTCAGGACACCACAAGTGTTCTTAGAACATATTCAACTTGCAAGAGAACAATACGGACTGCGTCTTCAGAACACCCCCATTTTTTTATTTGCGAACATTTTAGGACACTGCAAGTGTTCTTAGAACACATTCAACTTGCCAGCGAACAATACGGACAGCGTCTTCAGGACACCCCCTACGAACATTTCAGGACACCGCGAGTGTTCTTAGAACACATTCAACTTGCAAGAGAACAATACGGACAGCGTCCTCAGAACACCCCCATTTTTTTATTTGCGAACATTTCAGGACACCACGAGTGTTAATAGAACACATTCAACTTGACAACAAACAATACGGACAGCGTCCTCAGGACACATCCATTTTGTTTATTTGCAAACATTTCAGGAAACTGCAAGTGTTCTTAGAACACATTCAACTTGCCATCGAACAATACGGACAGCGTCCTCAGGACACTCCCATTTTATTTATCTGCGAACATTTCAGGACACCGCGAGTGTTCTTAGAACACATTCAACTTGCCATCAAACAATACAGACAGCGTCCTCAGGACACCCCCATTTTGTTTATTTACAAACATTTCAGGACACCATGAGTGTTCTTAGAATACATTCAACTTGCCAGAGAACAATATGGACAGCGTCCTCAGGACACACCCATTTTGTTTATTTACGAACATTTTAGAACATTGCGAGTGTTCTTAGAAGACATTCAACTTCCCATCAAAAAATACGGACAGCGTCCTCAGAACACCCCCATTTTGTTTATTTACGAACATTTCAGGACACCACAAGTTTTCTTAGAACACATTCAACTTGCAAGAGAACAATACGGACAGCGTCCTCAGAACACCCCCATTGTTTTATTTGCGAACATTTCAGGACACCGCAAGTGTTCTTAGAACACATTCTACTTGCCAGCGAACAATATGGACAGCGTCATCAGGACACCCCTACGAACATTTCAGGACACTGCAAGTGTTCTTAGAACACTTTCAACTTGACAACGAACAATACGGACAGCGTCCTCAGGACACCCCCATTTTGTTTATTTGCGAACATTTCAGGACACAGCGAGTGTTCTTAGAACACTTCCAACTTTCCAGAGAACAATACGGACAGTGTCTTCAGGACATCCCCTACGAACATTTCAGGACACCGCCAGTGTTCTTAAAACACTTTGAACTTGACAACGAACAAAATGGACAGCGTCCTCAGAACACCCCCATTTTGTTTATTTACGAACATTTCAGGACACCACAAGTTTTCTTAGAACACATTCAACTTGCAAGAGAACAATACGGACAGCGTCCTCAGAACACCCCCATTGTTTTATTTGCGAACATTTCAGGACACCGCAAGTGTTCTTAGAACACATTCTACTTGCCAGCGAACAATATGGACAGCGTCATCAGGACACCCCTACGAACATTTCAGGACACCGCAAGTGTTCTTAGAACACTTTCAACTTGACAACGAACAATACGGACAGCGCCCTCAGGACACCCCCATTTTGTTTATTTGCGAACATTTCAGGACACAGCGAGTGTTCTTAGAACACATTCAACTTGCCATCGAACAATACGGACAGCGTCTTCAGGACACCCCCTACGAACATTTCAGGACACTGTGACAGTTCTTAGAACACTTTCAACTTGACAACAAACAATACGGACAGCGTCCTCAGAACACCCCCATTTCGTTTATTTGCAAACATTTCAGGAAACCGCGAGTGTTCTTAGAACACATTCAACTTGCAAGAGAACAATACGGACAGCGTCCTCAGAACAGCCCCATTTTTTTATTTGCGAACATTTCTGGACACTGCGAGTGTTCTTAGAACACTTTCAACTTGACAAGGAACAATACGGACAGCGTCCTCAGGACACCCCCATTTTGTTTATTTGCGAACATTTCAGGACACTGCGAGTGTTCTTAGAACACATTCAACTTGCCATCAAACAATATGGACAGTGTCCTCAGGACACCCTCATTTTGTTTATTTATGAACATTTCAGGACACCACGAGTGTTCTTAGAACACATTCAACTTCCCATCAAACAATACGGACACCGTCCTCAGGACACCCCCATTTTGTTTATTTACGAACATTTCAGGACACCACAAGTGTTCCTAGAACATATTCAACTTGCAAGAGAACAATACGGACTGCGTCCTCAGAACACCCCCATTTTTTTATTTGTGAACATTTCAGGACACCGCAAGTGTTCTTAGAACACTTCCAACTTGACAACAAACAATACGGACAGCGTCCTCAGGACACCCCCATTTTGTTTATTTGCGAATATTTCAGGACACTGCGAGTGTTCTTAGAACACATTCAACTTGCCATCGAACAATACGGACAGCGTCCTCAGAACACCCCAATTTTTTATTTGTCAACATTTCAGGACACCACGAGTGTCTACCGCCGGATTTAAGGGTTACCACCAAGGTTGTGATCAGGCCCATGGTGTTTTCTACTTCTATCATAGCTAATTCTGCCTCATTTGTTATTAGTGGCTCTCCCAGTGGTTCTTGGCTTCCTGTTACAGAAGGTTGACTACTGTCAGGAGTGTCCTTATCTAGTTGGGCCTGGAGTTCTTCTTTGTGTTGCTGTTCATTGTGCAACATTGTTTTGTACTGTGTAAAGTTTACATCAGTTATAGTGCTTTCATTTGCTTTGAAAGCGTCTTCATATGAGTCATAGTCATCTAGTGTTTCTTCTTCTTTTCTCCATGGCTTAAAGAGTTGTAGCAGGGACATGTAATACACTTCTTTATGTTGAGGAGTCTTTAATGACAATTTGATATGATTAATTAAATTTGGTTTGGTGAGTTTTACTAAGCTGCCTTCACAGTTTGTCACTTTGTATTAACTGTTTTTTTCATCAGGTTTTATATTATTTTTGTATGTGTAGTTTTGGGCTACGTTGTATAGACACATGGTTTCCAAAGTGGTACTCCTGTTTGGGTAGTATGTGTCCAATAAATTGTTTTTTAAAATGTCTTGGCTGTTGGGATCATGTTTGGCTATTGTTTTTATATCTTTGTATGATTTTAGAACTCTTTTTCTAGATTTAGCTGGACCGGGACTTAGCCATACTATATTTTCATATTTTCCATACAAAGCAGTACCGGTTAAACAATCTTTAGCTTCATAGCACCCACATTCTCTATGGGAGAGCATTTTCATGACAAAGCTATATAATTTTTGAGACACTGTTTTATCTGATGACAGGTCATTCCAGAGGTCTTGCAGCTCTGTCTTTTCTGCTTTGGTTAAGTATGCTGTGACATATCGTGCAACTGCAGTAGAATTGTCTGCAATGTACTGCACATCTATGTTTGCATTCAATAAGTGGGCAATGATTGCATTGGAATCATTGATATATTTTTCTTCTTCTATTCTTTTTATGTAATATGCATTTTTAGGTGACTTACCTTTAACACTATGTCTAACTGAAGACATGAGGTTGTTCACTTGACCTGTATTTGTAACTAGTCTAGGGAAACCAAATCAGCATTTGGTGTAGTTTTTCCCTTTGTTTTTGTATTTGCGACAACAATATTTGCCACATTTCTGTCTTTGAAATTGTAAAATTTGTGCATGAAGATCACTATTTTTGGATTCCGATGGAATTTCACAAGTGACATATTTTTCAATAAACTGTAAAACAGTGGCATCACTGTCTTGACCAAATTAAGGAGCATCTTTAATCCATAAAAGCATGTGGGTAAGTGGTGCTCCTCTGGCTTGGTATTCCTTTCTCCAAAAGAAGTGTTGCACTTTTCCAAGGGCAGGAACAGTTTTATTACAAATAAAATGTAGCATAGCAATGAAGCGATGGTGAAAATATATTGAAACATTAACAGGATCCAGAGAACAAAGTTCTCTAGGTGTTAGTATATCTATGTTTGTTTTGTTTTTGTTTGATAAGCGTAGGAAATCATATAAATCTTCCCATGCATATTCTGCACAACTTAATGTAACAAACCAAGTGGGTGGGCCAAGGTTTCTGATCATACAACGTACATCTCCGTGACGTCGAAACCAGTACTCTTTAGTACCACGCATATTTGCTAATAGATTTGTAATATTTGATTGTAAAACCTCATCTTTTTGTTGCACTTTTTGTAATAATTGTATAGCTGTCTTATTTTGAAAGTGTGATCCTGATTTTAATATGTGTGCAACTCCGTAACATAAAGTTGCTAGTTCACTTTCAAAGAGTAGGTGGAATATGTATTCCACATTTTGTCTAAATCTGGGATCTTCAGAATACATCCGTAATGAGCGGTATTCTGATGCTGATATTTGAATAGGTCTATCATCGTACCTTCCTCCAATGCCAGTAGGAAAGAGTAGAGGAAAAGCACATGCTTCTATACTTTTTTCCCATATGCTGATTGGTGATCCTTTTGTTTGACACATTTGGTACGTTTCCAGTGCATCCTCTATGGTGTCATTAGAGTGCAAAGGATGAATTGTATAATGGTCTAAAGTGTTTGATATTGTAGCAGGATCTAGGAGCTCAATTGACCAGCTTCTTGTGCCTCTTGAATTATTTCAGTTGTATCCTTCAAGTTTTCTTCAATATTAATTTCTTTGTAATATTCATTATTCTCTTTAAGATATTGCAAGGCTTCTCTAACTTTATGTAAATCTACCACCTGTTGCCAAAATATTTTGTCTTTTGTAGGTACTCCATTTACCAACATAATTAAAGATTGTTGCATTGGACGTTGCACTCCTAGAGTGTGCACATTTTCTTTTAGATCTAATGGTAAATACACTACTTTTCCACGAATACCTTTCACCAATTCAGAGGGAGATAATTTTGCAGTTTTTGGTTGAAGGCGTATTATAGCTTGAAATGTGTGCACTGTTTGAATTATGATGCTCTCATATAAATTAAGTTGTTGAAGGGGTTTTGGTAGTGGATATAATTCCAAATTATTTGTCATAGTATGTGAAGGAGTTTGGTTGTTGTCAAGTTTTGTAGTGCAGTAACTACAAAGTATTACGGGGTCAGTTGTTTCGTATTTGTTTTCTGCTACAAGGTAGAGAGCTAATTCAAACCATTTAGAATCTTCATTGTCTTCTATTTTGTATGATAGGTCTACAGTTTTTGTGTTACTTTTATAAAAAGTTATGCGGCAACATACACACACATGCTTTGGTACTTCAGCTGATGTACGTTTTCTTTTTTGTATGTGTGTAGTAAAGGTTTGCCATGTGTAGAATTGTTACTAATTTGGTTTACAGCTATTTCATTCTGTATGTGGGTTTCACTTCCAAAATATTTTTTCTGGATATAGTCGATTTCTTCTAGTAGGTCTTTTGCTGTACCATGTACATGAATGTTATTTAAATTGGCTAGTGCTAAAGCAGGACTTTTAGCATAGTGCAGTTTATAAACTAGATTTCTTATAGTTCAATGATGTGTTGATAACCTTTTGATATCATGGAAGGTGGTTTTGCAAGTAGGTCCTGTATTGCAGGCCAATGAATGTCCTTGTAGTCCTGTGTACTTGCGTACTGGACAGGTATCCATATTTTGCAGTAGTTTAATTTTCATTTTGTCTTTGCTTTTCACATATTGATTGAGGAATTGGCGTAAAGACTTGAAAAATTGTTTAGGAATGTTACACATTGACGTGCATGATCATTTATACACTAGACATTCTGATTCAGTTGAATGGAGGGGTAATTCTAAGTTTTTAGGACATATTTTTGTACTTCTTGTTCCATTATGGTATTATTAACTTTTTCATAACCTCGACCACTGCTATGTATGGCAATTGTATTTGTTTGCTTTTTTTTGTACGCTTCTTCATTAAAGTATGGTTCTGTGCTCGTAGTGTGACTCCATTCACCTCCGAAGATACTTAAGAAGTTCTTTCTGTTGACATTTCGTTTATTGAGAAGTCTTTTTTGTAATTTAGTTATTAGTTTTGTTAGTGGTTTCATTTTGTTTAATACTAAAATAAATAACTTTCTTTTGAGAAGAATTGCACTGTCTATCAACGCTTCTAATATTAATTTCCTACGATAGGTTTTAAGCGTTGAACCTGGTTTCTCTTCTGTTTTTATAAGATTTTGAAGGACTTTGTGACAGAACATTTTGGCTAAAATACTTTTCTTGGTATGGTTACTTTGAACAATATCTAGATTTAAAGAAGCAGTTTTATCTGTAGTGATAGCTGATTTTCTGCTAATTATTTTGTGGTTTGGTTTACATTTTGATAGAGGAGGCAACGTCTTTGTACTTGAAACTTCTTTTGTTTCACTAAATGACTGTATTAGCTGTTTTGTTTCAACTCTTTTTTACAAATTGTGCTAGAGATGGATGCTTAAGTTTGACACTTTTATTTTCATTTGCTCTACTTCTGCGTTGCTTTCTACGGACTTGAATTTTTGATAGGCATTCTTTAGGGTCTGTTGAAAAAAATAAAGAAGGTATGGGTTGTGGTGTTCTGCAATGTATGTGTGCTGTGTGCATGAGTGTTTGAGTAACATGATAAAGATGTATGTAATGGTGTGTGATTGTGCACTGGGAACTACAACTAGTAGGGATGGGTATTCTTGAATTAATGTGTTACTAAGCTGGGCTTCAGATGACAGAAAAAAGTTAACTAGTGGTGTGGAGAAGTATAAATAGTATATTTAATGATATTCAATTAAAACATTTGTCTGTTCTATAACATCTAAATTCTAGCGGTTGAGTTGGGTAATTAGTGTGTCGAAAAATAGGAATTTGTGGGCCATTCTGGCTGTAAATCGCTGTTTAAGACATGGGGACTTTTGGACAGAATGGTGCAGAATCTCTATTTTTAGGCACATAAATAGCATGAATTAACCTTACAGTGTGTTTGAGTAATACTACAAATATTATGGTGATATTCTACTTACTTTTTTTCTAAAATGAGCAGGTTACTTCTTAGTTGTTCTTTGTACTTCAAATTCGGTTGCTTCTTTTCAGGAGAATGGTCTTCACTGCAATTGTAAAAGAAACAAATTTGTAATTTTGTTTGTATATAGCACTGTTTTTAATTTAGACATTGATTATTTTAATTGAAATCCTCAGCGCCTTCCTCAAAACCATTAAAACTATCTTATTTACATAAGATACGTCGCACCAGTTGAATACATATGATATGTTCTTAATGAACAAATTGTATTGCAATGACTAACTGTAGCAAACAAAATATCTTTACTATGTCTTGTGAAATTCATAATGTACCACTGAATACCATTATTCCTGTAACTAAGCTCTTCCAATTAATAGTGCCTCAATGTCATGGGCTGCTTGTCCTATATAAATGTAAGTAATCAAATAAATAAAGAAATTTAAAAAAAAATGTAATTTTACAAGTATTATTGTTTGAGATTTGAACATAGAGCGTGCATGCAATTTTGTTTGACTATATGTAGTCTATATATTTCATTTAAAAAATGTTAGTTTAACATGATTTGTGTGTGTGTGTATAAAGAAATTGAATAGTATGAAGATTTGTAAGTGACAGTTGATTTTAGGAGATTGAAAAAAAGACAGTAGATTCATTTTACAGATCATACAAGCTAAAAGTCAGCTAGAAAATATGTTCATGTACTGAATAGAAAATATACATACCTGTAGTTTGTGTTCATGCATATGCATGCTATGCATGGAGCTGCAAGTAGAAATCTTGGAGACTTGTACAGTATTTCTTGTAGATGGTGCTTGCCAATGATATGACACTTGTACTCAGAGAGATTCACAGTATATTTGCAGTGCTGATCTATGATGATGCAGTTTGATGTAGAGGTCTTGAATGTGATTGGTGGATGGTCATGTGACTTCTTAGCTACATCCAATGAGGGAATGGCATAGAGAGTGAACTGGAAATGGTAGAAGGGCTGTTCATGTTACGATATGTCCGCGGACATGGCAGTAGTTCGCGGACATCGGGTGTTACATCCGGGGATTTTTGGGTTAAGAAATCATGCAAATGAGAATGAGCACTGAAAGGGATTGGTCAGGAAAGTTTAGTGGGTGTGTTGTGCCAGGAGAGAGTTTCTCAGATACTCTTTTTGCCGAGAGAAGAACAGATAGCTATGGCTGTGTGTTTCAGAAAACAGATTGTTTGGATTTTGGGAGACTCGTGGATACATTGGTTGAAGGTGCATGCAGAAACCTGTGGAGTAGCTGTAGATCTTGGATTCCCACATGTGGAAGTACACTGGCATGGAGTACGTGTAATGAAGTGGTTGGACTTGTTACCTCTCTGTGCTACTTTGGAGACAGGGCAACATCCAGATATAATTATAATTCATTGTGGAGGGAACAGTTTAGGACATGTGTCTGGAATTTCTTTGCAATTTGCAATGAAAGAAAGACTTGGGAAGATCATGGACATGTTTCCTAATTCTCAAGTAATTCTTTCAAGGATTGCGCAGAGACAAATGTGGCTTCGTTCTTCTTCATTTGGTCCACAAATGGAGAAAGCAAGGCGCAATGTCAATAAGGCTGTTTGTGCCTTTCTAAGACATTTTTGGCATGTCCTCTTTTCACAATGAAAATATTATGTTTCGTAGTACATACATTTTTCGCAGAGATGGAGTACATCTAACTTATGCTGGCAATCAGATTTTTCTAAGAAACATACAAAATGCATTGCGACCTTTTTTAGAATGACAGCATCCATTTTGAAGTAGGTGTTGAGTATTTATAATTTTTAAAACAAAAACACCTCCCAAAGGCTCTTTTCAGAGCCACCACTTCCTCCCAGAGAAAATTGCAATGGTTTTGATAGGGTAGCACCCCAAACTTTTAGATGTCTGCAGACTGTCCGCGAACTTCTCACAAATACAAAGGGCCCTGCTTCATTTATTTTCACTTCTATTTTTTAACTGTGAAAGGCAGCTCTATTTTTGTTATTTTTGTTATTTTATATTATTTTGGGGTTTTTATACACGACACACTAGGAGAGGAGGGGAAAGGAGGGTAAAGGGGGGACACCAACCACAGGGATAAGAAAGGGCGAGCGGAGAGAGGAAGATGTAGAGTGGGTTTTATTTTGGTAGTGAATAGGTCTTCTCGTGCTCTGAGACGATAATCTCAAAAGCACTATGAAGTCGCTCCCCCCTGCAGAATACTGTGTCACAGTACATACACACAACTGTGATCCTCGAAAGGTAAGGGTCATCAGCCTTATGTATGGCCTGTGAGGCAGCATGAGGAAGACGCTGTCCCACAGAGGTGTTCCTTGTGGTGGAAGGATCAGAAACGGAGGATGAAGAAGAGGAAATCAACCTACTACGCTCTTTGCAAGGTACAACCTTGCGAAGGGCCCCAGAGTGAAATGACCTTAGGTGTTGCTTCATGGTAGTGGTCACAAAGCTGTATGAACCATGCCTCCTGCGACTGAGTACCATTTTGCACTCATTGTAGGTGACTCGGTTTGCACAAGCCTTAGGACCATCCCCTTTGAATGGTTATAACCGCCACACCCAAGACTCACGCCGAGTGCGGGTAGTAGGGATTTCCACTACCTCATTCTCGTCATCCTCTTCTTCCTCCTCTGCATCCTCACTCCTGTTCCCCTCTTCAGACCCTTGGGGAGGCGGTGGTGGTGTAGGGGGTGGGGGTGGTGCTGAAGCAGGTGCAGCACCAGGTGGCAATAGTGCAGCCATGGATGCCATCTCGATGATGGTGTAATGTGCAAGTTGCAGGAAAAATATCTGTGCTCTGAAGAATAGCCAGAAACACAATGAGAATAAGCTCTAGGGCGTGGTCTTTTATAGGGGTGCTTGTACGCGGTTTGCTTACATGCGCACTGTCCGCGGACCGATCGAACAAAAAAAAGGTTTAAAAACGTTCAAAAAGTATGTAGAAACTCAGGATTAGTATGTGGGATTTGTGCTATGGTGAGTTTGTATTGAGAAATATTGTGGATTACTTGAAAATGTACTTTAAAATTGTTGGGGGACACGAACAGTGTCCGCATTCAGAACACGCGATCAGCATGGGCTAGGTCACATGATCCCTTCGCAAACATGTTCGCGAAGGAAGCGGCTGTCCGCAGGACACCAAATGCACGGACATTGGGTTGCGCATGCACGTTGATGTTCTACGAACACCGTTCGGGTCCTGAAGTAATTAAAAGTGTGTCACACGTCAAACGAACAGTTACGGACAACCGTTTGTTCTTAGAACAGTTTAACTTCCTTGCGAACAATATGGACAGACATAGCGTCCTCAGGACACCTCCATTTTTGTTTATTTACGAACATTTCAGAACACCGCGTGGGTTCTTAGAACAGTTTCAACTTGCTAGCGAACAGTATGGACAGCTATACTGTTCTTCAGGACACCTCCATTTTCATTTATTTACGAACATTTCAGGACACCGCTTGTGTTCTTAGAACAGTTTCAACTTGGTAGCGAACATTATGGACAGGTATAGTGTTCTTCAGGACACCTCCATTTTCGTTTATTTATGAACATTTCAGGACACCACTTTTGTTCTTAGAACACTTTCAACTTGCTAGTGAACAATATTGACAGGTATAGTTTTCTTCAAGACACCCCCATTTTATTTATTTACGAACATTTCAGGACATTGCGTGTGTTCTAGAACAGTTTCAACTTGCTAGCGAACAGTACGGACAGCTATAGTGTTCTTCAGGACAACTCCATTTTTGTTTATTTATGAACATTTTAGAACAACGCATGTGTTCTTAGACCAGTATCAACATGCAAGTGAACACTACGGACAGGTATAGTGTTCTTCAGGACACTTCCATTTTTGTTTCTTTACAAACATTTCAGGACACTGTGTGTGTTCTAGAACAGTTTCAACTTGCTAGCGAACAGTACGGACAGGTATAGTGTTCTTCAGGACACCTCCATTTTCATTTATTTACGAACATTTCAGGACACCACGTGTGTTCTAGAACAGTTTCAACTTGCTAGCGAACAGGACGGACAGGTATAGTGTTCTTCAGGACACCTCCATTTTCATTTATTTATGAACATTTCAGAACAACCGCGCTGTCTGCGGACACCTAAATTGTTTTTTTTTTTTTAAATCTGAAACTAATTACAACACAATATAAAAATTTAACTTTATTTAACATATATTAACAATTCATGACAGAGAAGGTGAGGCAGAAACGGAAACAAAAACAGGAGAATTAGGGGTTTCAACATGATTGGTATCAGGTGAAGAAGGGATGGAAGTCTCATCAAAGGTTTTGGGTTATGGAGAGGGTTTGGGGATAATTGACCTGGATATGGTGAGGGTGGACAAGTACATGTGGGACAATGGTATGAGGTTTTTGTTTTAAAATGCTCAACAAAAGTTTTCAAATTATTAACATTGGTCAACAATATATCCATTTTTTCTTTTATGCTGTCAAGAGTGTTATCCGTAACAGTTTCTTCAGAGGTATTTTCTGTTTTTGTATGTTCTGTACAAAAAATATATATGTTAAATGTATATAAAATAATAATAATTAAATGGTTTATATTGTAAAGTGTATACCATTAGTTTCACTATCTTCTGACATTTCCTCATGTGGGAAATGCTCTTCTAGCCATTCCAGAGTACTAGACATTTCTGTGAGAAAAAAAAAAGATAACATATTTTTTTTTATCTAATACAGAAAGTTTATAAATATATGAGTAAAATGAAGTACACTTACTATTTCCGGTAAGATATGTTCTGAGTACTCTGTAGGTCTGGTCTTGCTCTTAGTTACGGAGAGTCTGTGAGGTAATTTTGTTGGAAGCCAATTTATCTTTTTTTGGTATATTCCATTTTAGAACATATTGTATTTAAATTAATGGTTAGTGTGTTATATATATGGGTTACATTTCTTATGTATTACTACATATAATATGTATGAGTGCTGCTTTGTGAAGTTTTCAAATGTTACTATGTTATGATATAACAATTAAACATACCCTCCCAGAGTTTTTAGGTAGTGGTACTGTTGTCCGAACATATCCGCGGACATCAAAAAAGTTTGCGGACATCAAATTCAGTAGATGGGGTTCAGTATGTTCCATATTACATGTACATAAAGTCAAAGTTATTATTGTTAAGTTGTGCTACTAAAAACCTATGAAATTCAGTGAAAAAACTTTGTTAAAGGGACATTATGGTTAAGTTGCGCTACTAAAAACCTATGAAATTAAGTGAAAAAACTTTGTTAAAGGGACGTTATGTCTCCAAGTAAAACCAAAAAACCCTTGAAATTCGCCAGTTATGGTAAGCTAAGCAACCATAACTCGCGCCACCACCATGCACTGCTAAGCCTAACTCCCAGGATATCAAAGATGACATCACAAATGTAGAGTTTCTGTATTTGTTGCTAAATTCATTGGGTCTGTGGGAGAAAAAAAAATCCATGTTGGATTAAAAAAAAAACTTTTTCTGTTATGCTACAGTTTATTTGTTTGTTTGTTTTCAGTGTTCAGTTGTTGTTTCTGGCTAATGCTTTATACTTTGCTTTGTTGTATTTTTTTTGGAGCAGTAACAGATTCTTCATTTGTTTTGATATTATAAAATTTTGGAGCAGTTAGATACCAATTGGCGTATTCTAACTGTCTATTTTTTTTAATATATTTTAGTGGTTTTGATTTATCTATTTGGATATTGTTAAATTTTCGGACAGTTAGATACCAATTGGCGTATTCTAACTGTGTATATTTTGGCCTAGTTTAGTGGTATTCATTTATCTGATTAGTTGTTGTAGAATCTTTGAGCTGTTAGATAGCTTTTGGAGTATTCTAACAGTTTATATTATTTTAACACAAATTTATAATTTTGGGATAGTTAGATACCAATTGGCGTATTCTAACTGTGTATATTTTGGCCTCGTTTAGTGGTATTCATTTATCTGATTAGTTGTTGTAGAATCTTTGAGCAGTTAGATAGCTTTTGGAGTATTCTAACAGTTTATATTTTTGTAACACAAATTTACTTAAAGGTTTAAATACAGTTTATTTATCAAATTTTGGTTTTAAGAACATCAAATAAGCGTTTGTAAGATTTGCTGGTAATCTCTGCTTTAGAGTAATGGTACTATCATTACATTCAAACCATCCACATTTCTTTTTTATATATGCAGTGTAGTACCCTGAATTGGTTGTGGCTCCTGCATGGTAGATTATACCTATTGTTGTGAAGGTTTTCTTACCAAGTGATATTTGACCATGTGTGAATCCAGTCAGCTTGCAGCTGTTTTTGGTACCATCTGCATTGTAACGTAGAAGCATTAGTATTACGTATTTACTATGTGTTTGTATTACTAACGTGGAGCGATTATCTGAATTGCAGGTAGAGTATAATCTACCATGGTTTGCATTTTGTACAAGTTGTTGAAATGGAATGGATTCACAATGTGATATTGATATATATATGAAGCGTTCATTGTCATATTGTAGCATACAGTGCATGTATGTTTCCACATGTATGAAATCTGAAAGATTTCATTTATAGGTATGTTTTTTTTTTCCAGTACTTGTAGTAAGTACATTAGAAATTATTGTGTATCTTCCTGTGAGTTTATAGTGAATTTCACCATTCCAGCACAGTAGTCCAATTGTCGTCTTATTCCAAAAACACTATCAGGCCGATTCATGGAATAATTAGCGCGGCACAAGTCGCCAAAAACGTGCGATTCGCAGTGGAATAGCGAAAATCGCAGTGCAAGTGCGAAAATCGCACGAAAAGCAGCGCACATCGATTCATGGAAGGCCGTGCGCGAGAAAACCATCGGATGTGCGCTAAAAAAGTGCGCGGCGCACGTTGGCGCACAGGCCATCTAATGGCGTGCGCCAGATCACAGCGAAAATCGCACAGGCCACAGCGAGAATCGCACATAGCGTGGCGCACACAACAAAAGTAGGCGGAACACGGGGCGTAACACTTGGAATGGGGAACAACTTGCCAAAATGTGGGCGTCACGGGGGAAGTACATGGTGCAGGTGCACGGAACACCCACACGCTCGCCTACAACACGTATTCATGGAATCGAATAGGGCAAAAAAGCGCAAGGTCAAACCAGCGCACAGGCACAAACACGACCGCCACAAGAAAGCAGGCGGTAGCGTCTCAGCGCCTCTAATAAATGTGCGCCAAAAGGTGCGCCAACAAATAGCACCTATATACAGCCATGATGAATGTCCTATACTGTGGCCCTCCAGGACAAATGACGTGCAAAGGGGTACCCACAAACACGGACACCTGCTGACTGAAAAATAACGTGTGCGTGTATTCCGGGGTGCGCGGGAACTTCACACACGATTTGGCTGGGTACGTGAATCTCAGGGGTACGCGGGAAGTCCCACACGCTATTTGGCTGGGTAC
The DNA here is from genome assembly GCF_040938575.1 of Ambystoma mexicanum. Taxonomy (NCBI): domain Eukaryota; kingdom Metazoa; phylum Chordata; class Amphibia; order Caudata; family Ambystomatidae; genus Ambystoma; species Ambystoma mexicanum. Next base: position 489,736,263 of record NC_090930.1, read on the forward strand.
GTGGATCTCAGGGGTGCGCGGGAAGTCCCACACGCGATTTGGCAGGGTACGTGGATTTCAGGGTTGCGCGGGAAGTTCCACACGCGATTTGGCCGGGTACGTGCGCGGGAATTTACACACGCGACTTGGCTGGGTACGGTGATCTCAGGGGTGCGCGGGAAGTCTCACACGCGATTTGGCAGGGTACGTGGATCTCAGGGGTGCGCGGGAAGTTCCACACGCGATTTGGCCGGGTACGTGCGCGGGAATTCACACACGCGATTTGGCTGGGTACGTGGATCTCAGGGGTGCGCGGGAAGTCTCACACGCGATTTGGCAGGGTACGTGGATTTCAGGGATGCGCGGGAAGTTCCACACGCGATTTGGCCGGGTACGTGCGCGGGAATTTACACAGGCGATTTGGCTGGGTACGTGGATCTCAGGGGTGCGCGGGAAGTCTCACACGCGATTTGGCAGGGTACGTGGAATTCAGGGGTGCGCGGGAAGTTTCACACGCTCGCCTACAAAACGCGCAAAGAAACACGTACGCCAGTCGTCGACCCGCGATGCATAAATTTGCGCGCAAAAAAATAACAAGCTCAGACGCCAGGATGAATATACCGTTCCTAGCAGCAGTGGCCGTGGGCTACCAAAGGAGGAGGAGGAGGATAGTCAGGGCCAGAATATTCACACCCAGAACCAGCCTTTTCGGGATGCCTGATGACCAGGTGTATGGGAGGTACAGGTTTCCACCACATATAATACTGGACCTGGTGAGTGAGTGGGAGGATGACCTCACATCACCCACCCTGTGCTCCCAAGCACTCAGCCCCCTGGAGAAGGTCCTCAATGTACTGCACTTCTTAGCCACTGGGTCATTTCAGCGGACAAGTGCCATAGTGGGTGGGGTGTCACAGGCCACGCAGTCACGCTGCCTACACCAGGTCTTGAACATCATCACTGCACGCCCATCAGTCCGCAGGCACATATACCTGCCCATAACACCTGCAGAAAGGCATGCTGCCGCCCTGGATTTTTACAGTGTGGCATGATTCCCCAAAGTGCTAGGTGCCATCGACTGCACCCATGTGGCTCTACGTCCCCCCAGGGCATCTGAGCACATCTATAGGAACCGCAAGCACTGGCATTCCATCAACGTGCAGGTACTATGTAATGCCAAGGGAATCATCACCTGAGTATATGCCAACTATCCCGGGTCCACCCACGACAGCTTCATTTACTGAATGTCCACCCTAAGCTGGGACCTAGAAGCTGGGCGGCATGGCGATACATGGCTGCTTGGTGAGTATGAATGCCACTGCACATGCATGCATGTCAGATACTGAGCAAGGTCACAACCCCACCAATGATACCAATCACCACCTCCACAGGGGACAGTGCCTACCCTCTCAGCCCCCACATGATGACGCCACTTCGGAACCCCACCACGCCACCCGAGGTAAGATATAACACAGCCCACATTGCAACCCGGGGCATAGTGGAGCGCACATTCGGAGTGCTTAAGTCACGCTTTCGCTCCCTTGACCGTTCTGGCGGGCAGTTGTTATACGCCCCCCAGTAGTGTGCAGGATCATAGTGGCAGCATGTGTCCTGCACAACGTTGCAACATGCCGGGGCCTGGCCGTGGACATGGTGGTGGCCCCAAATCCCCAACCACATGCACGCCCGCTGCGCATGGGAGGGGAAAGGGCACGGGGGGAGGCAGCCCGTACACAGCTAGTGGCTAATTACTTCACATAGAAATCACACCCCTGTGGAGTGCACACTGCCCTGGCACAAACCATCTGACAATCAATGATGACTCAACCTGACACTGATCCTGAATGTCTGGAGAATCAACCGTCAAAACCATATCAGCCTGAGATTGTTCACCTGGAAGTGTTACAATGTGTGCATCCCTACCTACACAGACACCACCAATGCAGTTTCGTGAAAAAACACATTCATGCAGCTAAAATGAATACCCACTTGCAAAATGCAACATGAGGACAGTGCCATGTCACCCAACCCATCCCCAGCACCGCCACACAACACACCGTGCCATGTCATGCTATGTGCAGGTAAACAAATTAATCCCCACAACATGACACAAGTGTCACAATGTACAGTGTCCCTAATTGAAACTCGCGACACCTGAAATGCTCACAGTAATGCAGGACCAACAACACACTTGAGCAGGTATTTAGCAATAACACCTATCAGCTACTGACCCTCAAAACTACCATTAACATGACATTACGAATGTAAGGAATTAGTAGTCTCACCACCTGGAAATGCCTGCACTCCCACCACTTCCAACTGTACAGTGTTTCCGCCATGTAGAGTTGTAGGTGCACTGCTGCCAACATGGACCCCATCTCCAAAGTAGAGGGCCTTGTGTAGACATGAGGAAAGGACCTGCAAATTAGAAGGTAGACATGGATGATGAGTTACACATCAATGCAACATGCAGTGTACAACACAACAGCAATATGCGCTAGGAATGTATACACAGTATTGACTAGACTACCCACACATGTAGTGGGAGTCCAAAAAAAAATTTAAAAAAATCAAAAATGGCCATTAATGTGCCCGGGGGGGGGGGGTGGGGAGGCCACCCAGGAGGTCCGAGGACATGGTGCACACCAAAACCCACCTGTGTGGATCTTGCGAAAAAAAACACATCCATGGGCTCATGGCACACACGGCTAGCCTATTGTGGGAGTATCACTGCTGTCGCTATTATCACCCTGTGCAGCTGCATCCGGAGGTGGTTGCACTATGGGAGGCAGCCCACGCAAGGCCCTAGTCTGTTCCTCCATGGCTGCAAGCATGCGGGTGTGGTAGGTCTCGTTCTGGAGGATGAGTGTGCGGAGGTCCCCATGCAACAACTCACGGATGCCCGGACCTCCGCCCTAGTTGCCTGCATCACAGCTGAGAGCGTACGGGTGAGACGCTCCAGCTGCTCTTCTGTCCTTCGGTTTGTTGAAGCCTCAAGCTCAACAAGAGTCGTCCTGAGGTGAAGGAGCTCCAGCCTCAGGGCTTCCCTGTGGCCCTGGGACTCTATGGAGATGGCTTCCTGCAGAGTCGCCAGTGCCGCCCGCCTGTCCCTGTTGGACACCAACATGTCCTCCCTGTGTGACTGGCAGATGGAGTCGGTTGCATGCTGTAGTCGCTCCATCAGCCTTTCGGGGGGGACAATGGAAGTGGCCACCCTATCCATGGCCTGAGCCATCATCTCTGATGATGCTGCCTGTTGGGTTGCCATACCGTAAATAGATTGCTCCCATGCGGTATTGCCAGGTGGCGTACGGCCACCACGTCGGCGGGCACCACACCTGTCTGGGGCAAGGCGAACTGCGCCTTGCTGTGCCGGCACTGCCTGAGGCTGCAGGACTGCATTCCCCCTCTGATCTGCTGGCCCAGGAACAGGATCAGATGTCGCGGAGTGTGACCCTGCATCCGTAACCACCAAAGGCGTAGCTGCCAACACTGACATCACCATTGAGGGTTCTGACCCTGGTGCAGGTGGGTGGGACAGAACAGAATCCCTCCCAGGAACACTCACCTGCGACGGCACGTAGGTCTCATCATCCGAATCAACACCTGAGTACAGCTCGGGGGAGGTGCAACCAGAGACACCCCTTGAGAGCACGACCTGCAGCAGTTGTGGGTTCTCACCCACCACCACACCACGTCCCTCACTGGCGGTCGGTCGGCCCTCGGACCCCACCTGGGTCTGCACCATCTCCACAACCTCAGCAGTATCAGGTGCGTCTTCCCATGCAAAGACATAAAAGCAAACAAATGGAAACAGGCATTAGCACCATGGCACACAATGAGGGCTGAGAAGCAACAGAACCAGTACTTGATTGACACATGTCCCACATGACTAAAACCCTCCCATGCATGCACCCTCACTGCGTATGAAGGGCAGGCAAATGGCACACACTGATGACACCAAGATGGAAGATGAACACATTTTCTGCATGCTGCCTGGCAGTGGCATCACACATTGGCCTGTGATTGCCAGGTGAAATACACATGCCATCAAACAGATGGCATGTACCATTGCTATTGAGTGAAGATGGAGAGGAGGGCAGCACTTATTCATTCAGTCCAGTTCCCTCATGTAATAGCTTTTCTAATTCAAACAGGTCTGATTTTTCACCTGGAGCTGCCAGTCCAAAATGGTCCGATTGCACAGGGACATGTGTGAACAAATGATATCCAGGTAACAAAGTCACTCCACTTTACCATACCCATGTCAGACATGTGACTAGAGGACTGAGAAATGCCTAGTAAAAGTGGTGGAATGCAAACAATCTGCCTGAATGAACAGAGAAAAATAAGCAACAATGTTGTGGCAAGGTGACACTTCAAGGGCAACTGGCGTGCTGTTGGGCTAGATGTCTACTGTTGGCAGAAGGGATACTGCTATGGCCAAATGCTGCTGCGCAGAATGTATTGCATGAAGCACATGGGTGACCCAAACGACTCAGGCGCACACTCCCTCACCTGGCACACAAACAGAAGACCTCACACACACACCATGCACATGGATGACACACACATGCATGTGCACTCACCGGACAATGCCTCATAATCAGGCAGATCTCCCACGCCTTGGATCTGTTCCTCCATGACGTAGGTCCCAGCGACTGACTCATGTGGAGTGAGTTCCATGTCTTCTACTGGAGACCCAACTCCAGTCACTAGAGTTGCGGCATGACTTGAGGCCAGCTTATTCTTTGCCCTGCGCTTTAGGTCATTCCAGCGCTTATAGCAATCATTGGCTGTGCGCCTCACGATTCCATGGGCACTTACGATGTCCGCAACGGTCTGCCAGTGTGCCTGGCGTTGTGCAGGTGTGTTCTTGGATCCTGCAACAATGACCATCTCGTTATCATGTGCGGACACATACTCGACAAGTGCATTCAGTTCGGCATCCGTGAAGCTGGGCTTCCTCGACGGGCCGGACTGTGTAGCCGTGTCTGGGGCATCAGCCTGTGCCGGACGAGCACTCTTCCTCTTCCGCTTGGAAGGTGGTGGTGATCCTGAGTGTCCTGCGCCGCTCTGGACACTAGGGGCAGGAGCCCTGGTGGACTCTGTATCAGGAGTGTGGGATTGCACACTCAGCATGGGAGTTGGTGCAGGCATTGGCTCAAGTGTAATGGTGTCAGGGGGAATGTCAGCAGGATGGACTAGGACCGACACTGTCCTGGCTGGGTGTGTGAGAGCTGGGGTGGATGGAGCCGCAGCTGCCCCTGCAGCCTCTCCACCCTGCCTACTTGGGGCAGCAGATGACCTTGCTGCCCCTGATCCACGTGGCCTGATGACATCAACGTGCACCAGCACACGTGTCATCGGCCTGCTGACCTGGAAGTCAGCCATGGAGTCAGCCAAGTCTGGTGCCACAATGGGCTGGTCCAACAAGGGCTGAGCATGGATGGTGTCAGCCACATCAGCCTCAACCAGGGGGGGGGGATTATGGGTGCCCTTGACTGGTCCTCCACACATGGGGGGACAGGGTCACCCTGCAAGTAACGACCACGTCCCCTACCGGATCCACCACGGCCACCACTTGTGGCTCGTCCAACTTTGCCACCCTTACAGATTCCTCCCCTCCCAACCATGGCACTGATGTTAATGTGCGTATGGGAGTGGCTGTAAACTATTGTGCTGGGCAATTGGGGGTCAAAGGGGTTGGGAACAGATGGTAATTGTACCCTAGTGCTCTAGCAAGGCTGAATGTGACCCCTGGGGAAAGATGATGGGTCACGCAACGCACAGTAAGCCCAAAAAAGGGAGATGACGTGCACGCAAAACCTCCTAGACCACGTGTGCGGAAAAAAAAACCTGCACTACGCTGTGGCACCCAGTAACACAAGAATGAACGTATGTGTGTCACACGCAGCCTAGAATGACCTCTGAAGGGGTAGGCTACACACGGGGCAAGCACAGATGTTAGATACGTGCGTGACTCACCGTCTGCCAGGAAAAAGAGCGTGAAAAAGAAGCGTGTTTGGTTGGCAACACCCCCGCCAAAAGAAGAATTGTACGCTGTCTGAGGAGACAGGACAACAGTAGAAGGGAACACTGTTTGAGGGAACAGGCCCAGGAAAACCAGAAAAAGAGAAAAAAGAGAAAAAGCTGTCAGAGGTAACAGGGAGTATGAACTTGAAACGCTGTAAAGTAAATCGCGTGTGAACCGACAAGAAGTACAGATTTCACCCACTCGCTCTCCACGAAAAGCACGTACAAGGAAATGGTGTTCTACACGTACCTTTTATGCAGGCCCACACGTCCAGCGTCACTTCCGCGTGTACACGCTAGGGCCATTTCCACCAATTACACGCTTTGTCACTTCCGCGTGTACGCGCTATTTCCACCAATTACACGCTTTGTCACTTGCGCGTGTACGCTCTATTTCCACCATTTACACGCTTTGTCACTTCCGCGTGTACGCGCTCTTTCCACCAATTACACGCTTTGTCACTTCCGCGTGTACGCACTATTTCCACCAATTACACACTTTGACACTCGGACGTGTCTTTAATTTTTTTAACACGCAACATTTCAAACGTGTCCCATATTCAACGTGCACGTGACTTCATAGACCCGCATACGCTGGTGGCCTTTGGGCCAATGAATGTACAGACGTGTGCTGACGCGCTTACGCGCTAAGGGCCTTTCCTCGAATTACACGCAGACGTGCTGGATTTTCACGTGCAAAATCACTCCGTATCAAGCTGGCCACGCGTTCACACACGGAAGACCACGCTCCTGCCCAGAAGGCCGAATTACTGCCCCCAGAGCCCTGAGCACGCTCCCACCTGCCATCTGCTGCTGCCTGACTGCCTGCTGCCCACGTGCCCTGCCATTTGCTGCCTGCACATCAGCCAGGGGTGCTGTTGCTGTGACCACCCTGCTGGAACCGAAGTCTCCCGACTGCTTTTCCATCGCCCCACAGCCCAGCCCCAGGACCCAGTTGCCCACCCACTCCTGCCTCTGGGGTTGCCATGTCAGGCACTGCAACATCTGGCACCAGTGGCAACCCCCGGCCAAGGAGGCAGAGGGGCACCAGCTTCACTGCCACCGAAGTTGGTGTCCTTGTGGTGCATGTCCTGGGGCAGTATGATGCCCTCTTTGGAAGGTTGCGCGCCGACAAGGAAGGACGGACTCGGATCTGGATGGACATCGTGACTGCCATCAACACGGAGGAGGTGACAGTCCGCGACTACGAACGTGTCAGGAAGCGCTGGGAGGACTTCAGGTCCAGGACCCTCAACAAGGCCCGGCGCCTCCTGAAGGCAGCGGATGCTAAGGGGCGCCGGGGCCACTTGTCGGAAGATCAGATGAGGGTCCTGGAACGCATATCCCCAGCGCTCCACGTCCAGGTCCTTGAGAGGCAGACCCGTCTGGAGTCGAGCGGTAAGTGTACATGCATACTGATTGTAAGCTGTGCGTGTGGTGTGCCAGGAGTGTGCAGGTTGAACATGTATTTTTATGTGGGCAAGTAGGGGTGGGTGTACAGGGCCGTGAGGGTGACACATGCGAGGGGTCTCATGTGTGACACATGGATGGTGCTTGTGTGTGTGGGCTTGCATGGCACAGGATGTGGAGGAATGATTGTCAGGTGTGACATGGATGTCGATCGGAACACTGCGACAGTTGGCGGAGGTGTACACATTCATGCAAGTTTGGTGGTGTGTGTGCATGTGTAGTGTACTCCCTATGTTGCATGTGATGTGTGGATGACTCATGCTGTTGTATGTGAATGGATGGTGCTGGCTGTTGCAATATGCCTGTGGTATGGCTCATGTGTGCAAGTTGAAATGACATGTGTGTTGGGGATTGTGATGCCATGTCTGAGGTTTACCAATGCCACTCATGTATGACTGTCATGTGTGTATGAGTCCATTGGACAGTGCCCTGATGCCTGTGTTTTCTTTCTCCCTGTCTGCAGATTCAACTGATGAAGAGGGCGGAGAAGGTGCAGTGGAGCAAAGCGGCAGGGGTCGTACCACCAGCCGGAGACGCAAGGCCCGGATCCCCTCCCAGGTTCTGATCTCGTCGGGGAGTGAGGAGTCCGGTGCCGTGTCCCAGGCCGCAGCTGCCGAGGGGAGGTCCAAGAGGTGGAGGTTGGAGTTGGACTCCTCGGCAGCAGAAGGGGCAGCTGGGACCCCACAGGGCCCAACGGAGGAAGATGGCATGGAGTCATCCTGGTTGGTGGAGGGTTTGGAGGAGGAGGAGGCTGTGCAAGCGACAGAGGCGGGGTCTGGAGGTGGGGATTCCACTGGTGCTAGTGGTGCAGTGCAGGATCTGGGACAGGAGGCAGCACAGGCCGCCGCGGAGGTGCCTGTGTGCAATCCTGTCCCTGCTCCTGTCACTGCATCATCTTGCACCAGCGGGGATGCCTACCTCCAGACTCGTTCTCAGGGAGGGGATTGGTTTACAACACCTGGCCTTCCTCTCCCTGCGGATGTGGCTATCGTGCACCAGGTTGAGCCTGTCCAGGGTGGGGTGGTGTTGCGTCAACGGGCCATGCGAGCTCACCTGCAGTCTTTTCATGATGAGTCTGCACGTCTTCTTGCATGGCTCGTTGACTGCGTTGACCCACTGGGACAGCTCACCAGGGCTGGATTCCTCCGTTTCCTGGACCTTGTTCCGACCCCCCCTCCACGGAACCCCCTATGCCCCAGTCGTCCCCCATGCCATCTTCCCACCCATGTGTCACCTGGGTGCCCTGTGGAGCTGCCTCCGACCGTGCGGCCAGGCTGGTGGACAACAGATCCCTGCCACAGTCGGGAGTCGGACGTCCATCAACGACTGCACCCCAGCTGGAGGAGGATGTGCAGGCACCATCGGACAGGGCACATGGACAGCAGCAGCTGCAGCAGCAGGAGGCTGTAGGTGGGAGCCTCGATAGCTCGGCGCCTTCAACATCGGAGGGGCAGGCATCGACCGGAGGGCAGGAGGACCCTGGACGGGAAGTATCTTCCGTGTGGCAGCGGTTGGGCCACGCCATAGATGCGGAGCGGCAGCGGGCGGAAGAGGCACGGCTCATGATGGTCAGGGCGGAGTACTCCATGCGGAGGGCCCTGAGGCGGGCCGAGTGCTTCGAGGCAATCCGCAGGGAGTTGGAGGTGAACATGTCGGCGTCCCTGCGGACCCTCGGGCCATGGAACAGGACCGCCTCCGGGACATAGACGAGGAGTTCGATGATGCCCTGGCCCGGAACACCACTAAGTGAGCCGCTGGACTGGCCCGCCACCATTGTATATAGTTATTTAGTGATAGGTTTCCTTTATAGTTTATTTTTATTTGGAGTCGATGGACACTGCTCAACCTTTTGTATATATTTCCATTTTAAGTTTTTTGGTAGGTTTCATTTCTTCTGTTGGGATGATGGACCCTGAATACTTTGTACATAGTTGGACTTTGGATTTGGATATTTTTTTTACTATGGATATTTTTTTCCATGGAGCAACGGTTTTCATTTTCTTTTTTCCCTTCATTTCCTTTTTACGGACTTGAACTTTGGAAGAAATTTTTAAGGATTATCTTTTATTGATTTTAATTTGAAAAGGGACAGCCAGCTTAATTTTGTTTTTTTTTTACTTGTGTATTTTGTTTCATTTTGATTGCCATTACTGTTGTTATTAATACATTATTTGGATTTTTTAATTCTTCAATGTGTGGTTTCATCTCATTGTTTTCATGCATGTCATGATATGGGTTTTCAGGTTCACTTGCAACCATTGTGTGTGTGTGAGACACATGTGTTGATTTACATTGTTTCCATTGGAGTAGTATCATGGGTGCATGTAATACTTGGTTGTGTCTTTGGGCTGTGGTCGCTGGCCATGAGACCCATGCTTGAGGATTGTCAGGGCCTGTGGGCAGGGGGACATGGGTGGGCGCCTGGTGGGGGCTGCCCATGGTGGCTGGGGGGGTGGGGGTTGTGGGAGACATGGTTGGTGGCCTGGCGGGGGATGCCCCTGCACTGCTGGGGGGTGGGGGTGGTGGGAGACATGGGTGGGGGCCTGGTGGGGCTGCCCATGGTGGCTGGGGGGTGGGGGTGGTGGGAGACATGGGTGGTGGCCTGGTGGGGATGCCCCTGCACTGCTGGGGGGGTGGGGGTGGTGGGAGACATGAGTGGGGGCCTGGTGGAGGCTGCCCATGGTGGCTGGCGGGTGGGGGTTGTGGGAGACATGAGTGGGGGCCTGGTGGGGGATGCCCATGGTGGCTGGGGGGGTGGGGGTGGTGGGAGACATGAGTTGGACATGAGTGGGGGCCTGGTGGTGCTGCCCCTGCACTGCTGGGGGGTGGTGGTGGTGGGACACATGAGTGGGAGCCTGGTGGGGGATGCCCATGGTGGCTGGGGGGTGGGGGTGGTGGGAGACATGGGTGGGGGCCTGGTGGAGGCTGCCCCTGCACTGCTGGGGGGGCGGGGGTGGTGGGAGACATGGGTGGGGGCCTGGTGGGGGATGCCCCTGCACTGCTGGGGGGTGGGGGTGGTGGGAGACATGAGTGGGGGCCTGGTGGAGGCTGCCCATGGTGGCTGGGGGGTGGGGGTGGTGGGAGACATGGGTGGGGGCCTGGTGGGGGATGCCCCTGCACTGCTGGGGGGGGTGGGGGTGGTGGGAGACATGAGTGGGGGCCTGGTGGAGGCTGCCCATGGTGGCTGGGGGGTGGGGGTGGTAGGAGACATGGGTGGGGGCCTGGTGGGGGATTCCCATGGTGGCTGGGGGGTGGGGGTGGTGGTAGACATGGGTGGGGGCCTGGTGCAGGCTGCCCCTGCACTGCTGGGGGATTGGGGATGGTGGGAGACATGGGTGGGGGCCTGTGGAGGCTGCCCTTGTACTGCTGGGGCGGTAGGGGTGGTGGGAGACATGAGTGGGGGCCTGGTGGAGGCTGCCCATGGTGGCTGGGGGCTGGGGTGGTGGGAGACATGGGTGGGGGCCTGGTGAGGGCTGCCCATGGTGGCTGGGGGGTGGGGGTGGTGGTAGACATGAGTGGGGGCCTGGTGGGCGATGTCCATGGTGGCTGGGGGGTGGGGGTGGTGCGAGACATGGGTGGGGGCCTGGTGGGGGCTGCCCATGGTTGCTGGGGGTGGGGGTGGTGGGAGACATGAGTGGGGGCCTGGTGGGGGATGCCCATGGTGGCTGGAGGGTGGGGGTGGTGGGAGACATGGGTGGGGGCCTGGTGGGGGCTGCCCGTGGTGGCTGGGGGGTGGGGGTGGTGGGAGACATGGGTGGGGCCTGGTGGAGGCTTCCCATGGTGGCTGGGGGGTGGGGGTGGTGGGAGACATGGGTGGGGGCCTGGTGGGGGAAGCCCCTGCACTGCTGGGGGGTGGGGGGGTTGGAGACATGAGTGGGGGCCTGGTGGAGGCTGCGGCCAATGGTGGCTGCGGGGTGGGGGTGGTGGGGGATGCCCCTGCACTGCTGGGGGGGTGGGGGTGGTGGGAGACATGGGTGGGGGCCTGGTGGGGGCTGCCCATGGTGGCTGGGGCATGGGGGTGGTGGGAGACATGGGTGGTGGCCTGGTGGGGGATGCCCCTGCACTGCTGGGGGGGTGGAGGTGGTGGGAGACATGGGTGGTGGCCTGGTGGGGGATGCCCCTGCACTGCTGGGGGGGTGGAGGTGGTGGGAGACATGAGTGGGGGCCTGGGTGGGAGACATGAGTGGGGGCCTGGTGGAGGCTGCCCATGGTGGCTGGGGGGTGGGGGTGGTGGGAGACATGGGTGGGGGCCTGGTGGGGGATGCCCATGGTGGCTGGGGGGTGGGGGTGGTGGTAGACATGGGTGGGGGCCTGGTGGAGGCTGCCCCTGCACTGCTGGGGGGGTGGGGGTGGTGGGAGACATGGGTGGGGGCCTGGTGGAGGCTGCCCCTGCACTGCTGGGGGGGTGGGGGTGGTGGGAGACATGAGTGGGGGCCTGGTGGTGCTGCCCCTGCACTGCTGGGGGGTGGTGGTGGTGGGACACATGAGTGGGAGCCTGGTGGGGGATGCCCATGGTGGCTGGGGGGTGGGGGTGGTGGTAGACATGGGTGTGGGCCTGGTGGGGGATGCCCGTGGTGGCTGGGGGGTGGGGGTGGTGGACACATGAGTGGGAGCCTGGTGGGGGATGCCCATGGTGGCTGGGGGGTGGGGGTGGTGGTAGACATGGGTGTGGGCCTGGTGGGGGATGCCCGTGGTGGCTGGGGGGTGGGGGTGGTGGAGACATGGGTGGGGGCCTGGTGGGGGATGCCCATGGTGGCTGGGGGGTGGGGGTGGTGGGAGACATGAGTGGGGGCCTGGTGGTGCTGCCCCTGCACTGCTGGGGGGGTGGGGGTGGTGGGACACATGAGTGGGAGCCTGGTGGGGGATGCCCATGGTGGCTGGGGGGTGGGGGTGGTGGTAGACATGGGTGGGGGCCTGGTGGAGGCTGCCCCTGCACTGCTGGGGGGGTGGGGGTGGTGGGAGACATGAGTGGGGGCCTGGTGGTGCTGCCCCTGCACTGCTGGGGGGTGGTGGTGGTGGGACCCATGGTGGCTGGGGGGTGGGGGTGGTGGGAGACATGGGTGGGGGCCTGGTGGAGGCTGCCCATGGTGGCGGGGGGGTGGGAGACATTGATGGGGGCCTGGTGGGGGCTGCCCATGGTGGCTGGGGGTGTGGGGGTGGTGGGAGACATGAGTGGGGGCCTGGTGGGGGAAGCCCATGGTGGCTGGGGGGTGGGGGTGGTGGGATACATGGGTGGGGGCCTGGTGGGGGCTGCCCATGGTGGCTGGGGGTGGGGGTGGTGGGAGACATGGGTGGTGGCCTGGTGGGGGATGCCCCTGCACTGCTGGGGGGGTGGGGGTGGTGGGAGACATGAGTGGGGGCCTGGTGGAGGCTGCCCATGGTGGCTGGGGGTGGGGGTGGTGGGAGACATGGGTGGGGGCCTTGTGGGGGATGCCCATGGTGCCTGGGAGGTGGGGGTGGTGGGAGACATGGGTGGGGGCCTGGTGGGGGCTGCCCATGGTGGCTGGGGCGTGGGGGTGGTGGGAGACATGGGTGGTGGCCTGGTGGGGGATGCCCCTGCACTGCTGGGGGGGTGGGGGTGGTGGGAGACATGAGTGGGGGCCTGGTGGAGGCTGCCCATGGTGGCTGGGGGTGGTGGGAGACATGGGTGGTGGCCTGGTGGGGGATGCCCCTGCACTGCTGGGGGGGGTGGGGGTGGTGGGTGACATGAGTGGGGGCCTGGTGGAGGCTGCCCATGGTGGTTGGGGGGTGGGGGTGGTGGGAGACATGGGTGGGGGCCTGGTGGAGGCTGCCCATGGTGGCTGGGGGCTGGGGGTGGTGGGAGACATGGGTGGGGGCCTGGTGGGGGCTGCCCATGGTGGCTGGGGGTGGGGGTGGTGGTAGACATGAGTGGGGGCCTTGTGGGGGATGCCCATGGTGGCTGGGGGGTAGTGGTGGTGGGAGACATGGGTGGAGGCCTCGTGGGGGCTGCCCATGGTGGCTGGGGGGTGGGGGTGGTGGGAGACATGGGTGGGGGCCTGGTGGAGGCTGCCCATGGTGGCTGGGGGGTGGGGGTGGTGGGAGACATGGGTAGGGGCCTGGTGGGGGATGCCCCTGCTCTGCTGGGGGCGTGGGGGTGGTGGGAGACATGAGTGGGGGCCTGGTGGGGGATGCCCATGGTGGCTGGGGGGTGGGGGTGGTGGTAGACATGGGTGGGGGCCTGGTGGAGGCTGCCCCTGCACTGCGGGGGTGTGGGGGTGGTGGGAGACATGGGTGGGGGCCTGGTGGAGGCTGCCCCTGCACTGCAGGGGGGTGGGGGTGGTGGGAGACATGAGTGGGGGCCTGGTGGTGCTGCCCCTGCACTGCTGGGGGGTGGTGGTGGTGGGACACATGAGTGGGAGCCTGGTGGGGGATGCCCATGGTGGCTGGGGGGTGGGGGTGGTGGTAGACATGGGTGTGGGCCTGGTGGGGGATGCCCGTGGTGGCTGGGGGGTGGGGGTGGTGGAGACATGGGTGGGGGCCTGGTGGAGGCTTCCCATGGTGGCTGGGGGGTGGGGGTGGTGGGAGACATGGGTGGGGGCCTGTGGAGGCTGCCCCTGCACTGCTGGGGGGGTGGGGGTGGTGGGAGACATGAGTGGGGGCCTGGTGGAGGCTGCCCATGGTGGCTGGGGGTGGTGGGAGACATGGGTGGGGGCCTGGTGGGGGATGCCCATGGTGGCTGGGGGGTGGGGGTGGTGGGAGACATGAGTGGGGGCCTGGTGAGGGATGCCCATGGTGGCTGGGGGGTGGGGGTGGTGGGAGACATGGGTGGGGGCCTGGTGGGGGCTGCCCATGGTGGCTGGGGGGTGGGGGTGGTGGGAGACATGGGTGGGGGCCTGGTGGATGCTCCCCATGGTGGCTGGGGGGTGGGGGTGGTGGGAGACATGGGTGGTGGCCTGGTGGGGGATGCCCCTGCACTGCTGGGGGGCTGGGGGTGGTGGGAGACATGAGTGGGGGCCTGGTGGAGGCTGCCCATGGTGGCTGGGGGGTGGGGGTGGTGGGAGACATGGGTGGGGGCCTGGTGGAGGCTGCTGTCATGATCACTGCTTCCAAGGAGCCAGGAGCAGCCCAACGTCCTTGGAAGCAGGCCCCTAACCCTAATCCTAGGCACCAGCCGGTCCCCACTGGGACCTTTTGGACCTTGTCCTGGCGCCGGTGGCACCAAGCTCATCAAAACCATCGGTCCCGGCACTGGAAGCGCCGGGCTCATAATATGTGTGAAGATGCTTGGGTGGACTTACCTGCAGCAGACCATGCTGCTTACTTACCAGCCACTTAGAAGTCCTCTGTGAACAGGAACTACTTTCTTACCTGGGTGGGGCAAGCTCCACTCCTTGGATACAGCACTGGAACTCTTCTGGAACTGGAACTCTTTTCTTACCTAGGCGGGGCCGTGGAGGAAGACGCCTCATCACTCCAAGGCTATTTAAACCACACCCGATAGATGAAACGTGCTTCGCGTTATTCTGCATCTGCAGCAGAACGCTCACTGAGTCTGTTCCAGCCTTTCTTCTTTCGATCCTGAACCTGCAAGAATTATACTTACCATTCCTGTATCCAGTCAACAGCAGCACCTGCAAAGACAAGAAACAACAGGTTAGCAAGGCAACCTTTACTCGCAGTGCTTACTCACCTGATCCATCGGCTGCGGCCATTTCTTCACGCTGCACCTCCGCCTGTGAAGACAAAAGCATTGTTATTACTTACCGGCACTCCGCAAATTCCGGATTTCTTCACGCTGCATCGCCGCCTGTGAAGACAAAAGCATTGTTATTACTTACGGGCATTCCGCGGACTCAGGCGCTGCAACCCAACTTCTGAAAGACAAAAGAAGAGACATTAGACAGGTATTTACTTACGCCCATCGCGCTCGTCGCAATAGAACGCCTGCAAATACTCCGGCGTCTCTTCAGCACAAATTAAGCTGCAAGGGAAAAAGACAATTAGAGCACTTGCATTTACTTACGCATTTCCAGGTGCTCACTCCATCTTCCATCTCAAGAGTCCTGCAAGAGAAAAAGGGAAAAGCATTATACAGAGCCTGTTCAATATTAACGTGCCACGCACCTAAAGACTATAAAGACTAAAAAGGTGTCTGGAAACTCACCGCTCGTGCAGTTAACGACGGTCACGATCCTCTGAGTTCAAGAGGTGTATGTTTCACCAGTGAAGGAACTGGCAACGGCACCCTGCACCAGACGCAGATGGAGAGTCCAGCATTCACCTATCTAAGGTGAACACGTTGACCTGGGGGCTCTACGGAGAAGCTAGGAAGAGAGAGAGAGAGGGACATTCAACAACCCAGACCATTAACCCCCATATTCTTTCACCTGCAGAAACCTCACCCTATGAGTTCAACACACAGTGCAAAGAGGTTCGACCCCAGAAGCCAATCGAGTCCTGCACATCACTCTTCGAGTCACAGACACCTTCCTGCCAAGACCAGCGCCTCCGTGGGAATCAGGTGAGCGTTACAGCTGTCCCTGCACTACTGGGGGGTGGGGGGGGTGGGAGACATGAGTGGGGGTCTGGTGGAGGCAGCCCATGGTGGCTGGGGGGTGGGGGTGGTGGGAGACATGGGTGGGGGCCTGGTGGGGGATGCCCCTGCACTTCTGGGAGGGTTGGGGTGGTGGGAGACATGAGTGGGGGCCTGGTTGAGGCTGCCCATGGTGGCTGGGGGTTGGGGGTGGTGGGAGACATGGGTGAGGGCCTGGTGGGGGATGCCCATGGTGGCTGGGGTGATGGGGGTGGTGGGAGACATGAGTTGGACATGAGTGGGGGCCTGGTGGTGCTGCCCCTGCACTGCTTGGGGAATGGGGGGGTGGGGGACATGAGTGGGGGCCTGGTGGAGGCTGCCCATGGTGGCTGGGGGTGGGGGTGGTGGGAGACATGGGTGGGGGCCTGGTGGAGGGTGCCCCACACTGCTGGGAGGGTGGGGGTGGTGGGAGACATGAGCAGGTGTGCAAGGTAGTCCCCTTTTTTGTGGGCTGCCTGCAGGGGCCGTGGAGGGTGTACAGGGTACACCTGTGAGGACCCACCCAGCCTAATCGCGTGTGATTATTCCCGCACACCCCTGTATGCGCACCCCTGTAATACACATACCCAGCCAAATCACGTGTGATAATTCCCGCGCACCCTTGTAATACACATACCCAGCTAAATCGCGTGTGATTATTCCCCCGCACCTCTGTAATACACGTACCCTGGCTAATCGCGTGTAAAACTTCACGCGTACCCCTGTCATACACGTACCCAGCCAAATCGTGTGTGAAAATTCACACGTACCCCTGTAATACACGTACCCTGGCTAATCGCGTGTTTAACTTCACGCGTACCCCTGTCATACACGTACCCTGGCTAATCGCATGTAAAACTTCCCGCGTACCCTTGATATGCACGTTACCCGCTTTGCGTTCCTTGTTTGGCAGCCCTATCAACTGGTCCAGGGTTAGCGAAGCCCTTTGCGATGATTTAGCGATTTTGATGGCTTTTCCTTGCGCGAGGGCGTTCTTGGGGGCGTTACTGGTGCTGCTGCAGGGTCGCTGCGATACTCTGCGCCACGGCTGGTTTGGGAGCCTAAAATCCATGAATACGCTGTGCGCGGAAATCGGTTTTGGCGCACGCGCCTGGCGCAGACAATCGCTCGCGGACACTCTGCGCCAGCCGCTTGCGACACTTTTCTGCAAAATTCTATGAATTACCCTGTGTATGTGTTGTCAGGATTGTTTGCTGCATTTCTGTGAAGTACTAACATTTGCAAACACAATGGGTCTGTACTGTGTGAGTAAATGTTGTCAACAATTGGTGGTAATTGAAATAGAATATTCATTGCTACATTTGCATAGCAACTTACACCAACTATATTTGAGAATTTAAATGGTCCAGGTAGTTCTGTATCTAACTTCTTTTTTTGGAGTTTGTCTTCCTTCTTTAAAGAAGTATCTGGTTTACTTTCTCTAATTGATTCTTTTTTGTTTGTGGTACTTGATGAAGTATTAGTTTCTTTTACTCTCTTTGGAGGATTTGCAGTGACGTCCTGTTGCATTTCTGTTTGATTTAGTTTTCTTTTACAACGTTTTAGTTTTTGTGGAACAGAATATGTGTTTAGATGGGGAGTGTATAGTGAGCGAAGTCTATTATATTCTAAAATGCAAGGAATATCAGCGTTTACTTTACTTGCATCAAAGTTGATTAGAAATAGACCGTCAAGTGTACTTAAGCGTGATAGTGCTACATAGCTCATGCCTTCTTTAAAGACTGTGTTACCAATATCTATCATTGCTTTGTCTAGGGTAAGACCTTGTGATTTATGAATCGTGACTGCGTATGCAAGAGTTAGAGAAAATTGTTCTCTGCGTACATACATATCTTTGAAAAGAAGGAATCTAGCTGTTGAGCGTCCTATCCGTTTTTCTTCTGAAAGTTTGTCAAAGAGTATATTGACAAACTGAATTTTGTTGTCACGTGGGGATGTTAGAAAGCCAACAACTGTACCCAGTGCTCCATTAACTAGTCCTTGGTCCACGTCAAGGTTACGTTTAAGCATTACTCTGCAATTTAAGGATCATTTTAACATCTTTTCTAAGCCTGCTGTGTTTGAGATTGATTTTTCTAAATTATTTAGTCTTGTTGTGGCTTGGTCACACATGGGTAGTGTCATACCATGTACATCTAGTTTGTCTGTGGCGCTAATTTCCATTATTGGTTGCATTTCTTTACTTAGCATGATTTCATTGAATTTGAAACAGCTTGCAAGAGTTGGCATTAAGGCCATACAATTGACATTTTTGTGGGCTAATTGTTCCATAACATCTGTAGCACATGCATTATCGCCATAAAGTGCATTAATGTGCCGAGTTTTCAATGTTGCTTCTGCTTCTTTAGAAAGTATACCAACTCTCAAACTTTTTAAAATGTTGGCATAAGTTAGATCTGCAGATTGGCGCATGTTTTCTGTTAATTCTCTGTATTGGAAATGTTGCCATAGGTTGACATTTTCAATGCTGCCAACAGGTTTACGGCAGAGTTTGTGCCCTAATGTTTTAAAAATAGGTTCACCTTTTACTGGTGTTAATTGAAGCAGATCTCCAAAAACAATAATGTGTTTTCCTGCAAAGAGCTCTTCATAGTCTGTTTTGAGTACTTCTTGTAATCTGAGGTGAATCAAAGCTAACATCAGGTTGGAGACCATGCTCACTTCATCTATTAGTAGCATTTTCATTTGTTTCAATACTCTGCGTAATTCCATTGCAGCTTCTGCAGAAAGTTTGTAATAGTCTAATTTGTTCTGGTGTTCTACTGGTAATAGTAGCAATCAGTGTAATGTAACACCACCTATGTTGTAGGCAGCTAAACCTGTGGGGGCAGTGACAACAGCTGACAGTTTGTTGTTTGTCAATTGTTGAAGGAACTTACTAATGATTTTGATTAGGAATGTTTTGCCAGAACCAGCTTCACCACTGACGTACAGTAGTATAGGTTTATAATTATGGCAGGAGCATTCTTTATTTTCATGTTTTACACCATGTGCAATTTGTTTTGTTACTTCTTGAAAAATGCTACTTTGCTCATTGTTTAGTTTTGATTGTAGTATAGTTAAGTTTTCCTTATCTTCATACTGACACATGGTGTTTTCTACTTCTATCATAGCTAATTCTGCCTCATTTCTTATTAGTGGTTCTCTCAGTGGTTCTTGGCTTCCTGTTACAGAAGGTTGACTACTGTCAGGAGTATCCTTATCTAGTTGGGCTTGGAGTTCTTCTTCATGTTGCTGTTCATTGTGCAACATTGTTTTGTACTGTGTAAAGTTTACATCAGTTATAGTACTTTCATTTGCTTTGAAAGCATCCTCATATGAGTCATAGTTATCTAGTAATTGTTCTTCTTTTCTCCATGGTTTGAAGAGTTGTAGCAGGGACATGTAATATACTTCTTTATGTTGAGGAGTCTTCAATGACAATTTGATATGATTAATTAAATTTGGTTTAGTGAGTTTAACTAAGCTGCCTTCACAGTCTGTCACTCTATATTTACCTTTTTTTTCATCAGGTTTCATATTATTTTTGTATGTGTAGTTTTGGGCTATTTGGTATAGACACATGTTTTCCAAAGTATTACTTCTGTTTGGGTAGTATGTGTCCAATAAATTGTTTTTTAAAATGTCTTGGCTGTTGGGATCATGTATGGCTATTGTTTCTATATCTTCATATGATTTTAGAACTCTTTTTCTAGATTTAGCTGGACCAAGACTTAGCCATACTATATTTTCAGATTTACCATACAATGAAATACCAGTTAAACGATCAGCTGCTTCATAAGATCCACATTCTCTATGGGTGAGCATTTTTATGCCCAAGCTGTATAATTTCTGAGATACTGTTTTATCTGATGACAGGTCATTCCAGAGGTCTTGGAGCTCTGTCTTTTCTGCTTTAGTTAAGTATGCTGTGACATATCGTGCAACTGCAGTAGAATTGTCTGCAATGTACTGCACATCTATGTTTGCATTCCATAAGTGGGCAATGATTGCATTATAATCATTGATATATTTTTCTTCTTCTTTTCTTTTTATGTAATATGTATTTTTAGGTGACTTTCCTTTAACACTATGTCTAACTGAAGACATGAGGTTGTTTACTTGACCTGTATTTGTAACTGGTCTAGGGAAACCAAATCGGCATTTGGTGTAGTATTTGCCTTTGTTTTTGTATTTGCGACAACAATATTTTCCACATTTGTGTCTTTGAAATTGTAAAATTTGTGCACGAAGATCACTATTTGTGGCTTCTGATGGAATTTCACAAGTGACATATTTTTCAATAAACTGTAAAACAGTGGCATCACTGTCTTGACCAAATTTAGGAGCATCTTTAATCCATAAAAGCATGTGGATATGTGGTGCTCCTCTGGCTTGGTATTCTTTTCTCCAAAAGAAGTGTTGCACTTCTCCAAGGGGAGGAACAGTTTTATTACAAATAAAATGTAGCATAGCAATGAAGCGATGGTGAAAATATCTTGAAACATTAACAGGATCCAAAGAACAAAGTTCTCCAGGTGTTAGAATATCTATGTTTGTTTTGTTTTTATTTGATATCCGTAGGAAATCATGTAAATCTTCCCATGCATATTCTGCACAACTTAATGTAACAAACCAAGTGGGTGGGCCAAGGTTTCTGATCATACAACGTACATCTCCATGATGTCGAAACCAGTACTCTTTAGTACCACGCATATTTGCTAATAGATTTGTAATATTTGATTGTAAAACCTCATCCTTTTGTTGCACTTTCTCTAATAATTGTGTAGCTGTCATATTTTCAAAGTGTGATCCTGATTTTAATATGTGTGCAACTCCGTAAAATAAAGTTGCTAGTTCACTTTCAAAGAGTAGGTGGAATATGTATTCCACATTTTGTCTAAATCTGGGATCTTCAGAATACATCCGTAATGAGCGGTATTCTGAAGCTGATATTTGAATAGGTCTATCATCATACCTTCCTCCTTTGCCAGTAGGAAAGAGTAGAGGAAAAGCACATGCTTCTATACTTTTTTTCCCATATACTGATTGGCGATCCTTTTGTTTGACGCATTTGGTAAGTTTCCAGTACATCTTGTACGGTGTCATTACAGTGCAAAGGATGAATTGTATAATGGTCTAAAGTATTTGATATTGTAGCAGGATCTAGTAGCTCAAATTGACCAGCTTCTTGTGTTTCTTGAATTATTTCAGTTGTATCTTTCAAGTTTTCTTCAATATTAATTTCTTTGTAATATTCATTATTCTCTTTAAGATATTGGAAGGCTTGTCTAACGTTATATAAATCTACCAGCTGTTGCCATATTTTTTTGTCTTTTGTAGGTACTCCATTTACTAATATAATTAAAGATTGCTGCATTGGACGTTGCACTCCTAGAGTATGCACATTTTCTTTTAGATTTAATGGTAAATAAACTACTTTTCCACGAATGCCTTTTACCAATTCACAGGGAGGTAATTTTGCTGTTTTTGGTTGAAGGCGTATTATTGCTTGAAATGGGTGTACTGTTTGAATTATGATGCTCTCATATAAATTAAGTTGTTGTAGAGGTTTTGGTACTGGGTATAATTCCGAATTATTTTTGATAGAACGTGAAGGAGTTTGGTTGTTGTCAAGTTTTGGAGTGGAATAACTGCAAAGTATTAAGGGCTCAGTTATTTCATATTTGTTTTCTGCTAGAAGGTAGAGAGCTAATTCAAACCATTTAGAATCTTCATTGTCTTCTATTTTGTATGATAGGTCCACAGTTGTTGTGTTACTTTTATAAAAAATTCTACGGCAACATACACATACATGGTTTGGTACTTCAGCTGATGTACTTTTAAATTTTAGTATTTCTTTTTTGTATGTGTTTAGCAAAAGTTTGCCATGTGTAGAATTGTTGCTTAATTGGTTTAAAGCTATTTCATTCTGTAAATGGCTTTCACTTCCAAAATATTTTTTCTGGATATAGTGAATTTCCTCAAGTAGGTCTTTTGCTGTACCATGTAGAAGGATGTCATTTAACTTTGCTAGTGCTAAAGCAGGACTTTTAGCATAGTACAGTTTATAGACTAGATTTCTTATAGTTGAATGATGTGTTGATATCCTTTTGATATCATGGAAAGTGGTTTTACAAGTAGGTCATGTAATGCAGGCCGATGAATGTCCTTGTAGTCCTGTGTACTTGCGCACTAGACAGGTATCTATATTTTGCAGTGATTTAATTTTGATTTTGTCTTTGCTTTTTACATATTTATTGAGGAATTGTTGTAAAGATTTGAAACATTGTTTGGGAATGTTACACATTGACGTGCATGGCCATTTGTGCACTAGCCGTTCTGATTCAGTTGAATGGAGGGGTAATTCTAAGTTTTCAGGGCATATTTTTGTAAGGAGTACTTCTTGTTCCATTATGGTATTATTCACTTTTTCATAACCTCGACCACTGATATTTATGGCAATTGTATTTGTTTGCTTTTGTTTGTACGCTTCTTCATTAAAATATGGTTCTGTGCTCGTAGTGTGATTCCATTCACCTCCACAGATACTTAAGAAGTTCTTTCTGTTGACATTTCGCTTATTGAGAAGTCTTTTTTGTAATTTAGTTATTAGTTTTGCTAGTGGTTTCATTTTGTTTAACAGTAAAATAAATAAATTTCTTTTGAGAAGAATTGCACTGTCCATCAATGCTTCTAAGATTAATTTCCTACGATAGGTTTTAAGCTTTGAACCGGATTTCTCTCCTGTTTTTATAAGATTTTGAAGGACTTTGTGACGGTATATTTTGGCTAAAATACTTTTCTTGGTATGCTTACTTTGCACTATATTCACATTTGAAGAAGTAGTTTTATCTGTACTGATAGCTGATTTTCTGTTAATTGTTTTTTGGTTTGTTTTATATTTTGATAGAGGAAGCAAAGTTGTTGTACTTGAAACTTCTTGTGTTTCACTAAATGATTGTATTAGCTGTTTTGTTTCAACTTTTTTTACAAATTCTGCCAGAGAAGGATGCTTATGTTGGACACCTTTATTTTCATTTGCTCTAATTTTGCGTTGCTTTCTACGGAGTTGTCTTTTGGTAGGCATTCTTTAGGGTCTGTTGAAAAAAATAAAGACGATATGGGTTGGGGTGTCTCGAATGTATGTGTGCATGAGTGTTTGAGTAAGATGATAAAGATGTATGTAATGGTGTGTGATTGTGCATTGGGAACTAAAACTATTAGGGATAGGTATTCTTGAATTTATGTGTTACTAAACTGGGGTTCAGATGACAAAAAAAAGCAAGCTAGTGGTGTGGAAAAGTACAAATAGTAAATCTAATGTATACAATTAAAACAGTTGTTTGTTCTATAATATGAAAATTGAAGTGGTTCAGTTGGCTAATTTGTGTGTCCAAAAATAGAAATTTGTGGGCCATTCTGGATGTAAATCGCTGTTTAAGACATGGAAATTTTTAGACAAAATGGTACAAAATCTCTATTTTAAGAAACCAAAATAGCTCGTATTAATGTTATAGTATATTTGATTAATAATATAAATATTATGGTGATATTTTACTTACTTTTTTTTTTAATTAACAGGTAACTTCTTAGTTTTTCTTCTTCGAATTCGGCTGCTTCTTTTCAGGAAACTAGTCTTCACTGCAACTGTAAAAG
Organism: Ambystoma mexicanum; assembly: GCF_040938575.1. Taxonomy (NCBI): domain Eukaryota; kingdom Metazoa; phylum Chordata; class Amphibia; order Caudata; family Ambystomatidae; genus Ambystoma; species Ambystoma mexicanum. The sequence goes on from NC_090930.1 coordinate 489,759,940, forward strand.
TTTCAAATTAGTAACTTTGTTTGTATATAGCACTGTTTTTAATTTAGATATTGATTTTTTGAATTGAAATCCTCAGTGCCTTCTGTAAAACCATTAAACTAATTTATTTACATAAGATACATTGCATCAGTTCAGTACATATGATATGTTCTTAATGAACACATTGTATTGAATGACTAACTGTAGCAAAAATAAAATATCTTTACTATGTCTTGTGAAATGTATAATATATTAGTGAATACCACTATTTCTGTAAGTAAACTGTTCTAGGTAATAGCGCCTCAATGTCATGTCTAATTTAAAGTAATTAAGTAAATAAATAAATAAAAACAAAAAATATGAAATTGTATTTTTATAAAGGTTTAAACATAAATTGTGTTTGCATGCAATTTTGTTTGAATATATGTAGTCTATATATTTCATTTAAAAAATGTTAGTTTAACATGATTTGAGTGTGTGTGTATAAAGAAAGTAAAATGTATAAAGGTGTATAAGTGATAGTTGATTTTAGGAAATTGAAAAAAGTACAGTAAATTCATTTTACAGATTTTACAAGGTAAAAGTCTGTTTGAAAATGTGTTCATCTAAAATAGCTCTCAACTCACACGCTTTTGGCGGGTGTCACACTCCGTGTAAAGAGCAGACTCACCCGCCAAGCCTCCTGCACGCCCATTCATTCCAATGGGCGTCTCACCCGCCAAAAACAAAATCGGGGGATTTCACCCGCCTGTAAAACAAAAATGGTTGAGAGCTTTGTCATCTACTATACAGAAAATATGCATACCTGAAGTTTGTGTTCATGCATATGGATATGCATGGAGCTGCAAGTAGAAATCTTGAAGACTTGTACAGTGTTTCTGGTAGATGCTGCTTGCCAATGATATGACACTTGTACTCAGAGAGATTCAGAGTACATTTGCAGTGCTTATCTATGATGATGCAGTTAGATGTAGAGGTCTTGAATGTGATTGGTGCATGGTCATGTGATTTTTGAGGTACATCCAATGAGGGAATGGCAGAGAGAGTGTAGTGGAAATGGTAGAAGGGCTGTTCATGTTACGATATGTCCGCGGACATGGCGGTAGTTCCCGGACATCGGGAGTTACATCCGGGGATTTTTGGGTTCAGAAGTCATGCAAATGAGAATAAGCACTGAAAGGGATTGGTCAGGAAAGTTTGGTGGGTGTGTTGTACCAGGAGAGATTTTCTCAGATACTCTTTTTGCTGAGAGAACAAAAGATAGCTATGGCTGTGTGTTTCAGAAAACAGATTGTTTGGATTTTAGGAGATTTGTGGATGCATTGGTTGAAGGTGCATGCAGAAAGCTGTGGAGTAGCTGCAGATCTTGGATTCCCACATGTGGAAGTACACTGGCATGGAGTACGTGGATTGTAGTGGTTGGACTTGCTACCTCTCTGTGCTACTTTGGAGACAGAGCAACATCCAGACATAATTGTAATTCATTGTGGAGGGAACAGTTTAGAACATGTGACTGGAATTTTTTTGCAATTTGCTATGAAAGAAGGACTGAGGAAGGTTATGGACATGTTTCCTAATTCTCAAGTGATATTTTCACGGATTGCGCAGAGACAAATGTGGCTTCGTTCTTCATTTGGTCCACAAATGGAAAAAGCAAGGCACAGTGTTAATAAGTCTGTTTGTGGCTTTCTAAGAGATTTTGGCATGTCTTCTTTTCACAATGAAAATATTATGTTTTGTAGTACATACATTTTTCGCAGAGATGGAGTCCATCTTACTTATGCTGGCAATCAGATTTTTCTGAGAAATGTACAAAATGCATTGCGACCTTTTTTGGAATTACAACAACGATTTTGAAGTAGTTGTGAAGCATTTACAATTTTTGACTTACAAACAACACCCAAAGGCTCTTTTCAGAGCCACCACTTCTTTCCAGAGAAAATTACAGTGTTTGTGATGGAGTAACAACCCAATTTTTTTAATGTTCGCGAACTGTCAGCGGACCTCTAAAAAATACAAAGAACCCTGCTTCATTTATTTTCACTTCTATTTTTTAACTGGGAAAGGCGGCTCTGAAAAGAGCCTTATTTTTTTTTGATTTTTGTAATTTTGTATTTTTTTTGGTTTTTCAGACAGGACACACTAGGAGAGGAGGGTAAAGGAGGGTAAAGGGGGGACACCAACCACAGGGGTAAGAAAGGGCGAGCTGAGAGAGGAAGATGTAGAGTGGGTTTTATTTGGGTAGTGAGCAGGTCTTCTCGTGCTCTCAGACGATAGTCTCAAAAGCACTCCGAAGTCGCTCCCCCCTGCAGAGTACTGTGTCACAATACATACATACAACTGTGACCCTCGAAATGTAAGGGTCATCAGCATTCTGTATGGCCTGTGAGGCAGCTTGAGAAAGACGCTGTCCCACAGAGGTGGTCCTTGTGGTGACAGATCAGAAACAGAGGATGAAGTAGAGGAAATCAACCTGCTACGTTGTTCGCAAGGTAAAACCCTGCGAATAGCCACAGAGTGAAATGACCTCAGGTGTCGCTTCATAGTAGTGGTCCCAAAGATGTAGTTACCGTGCTTCCCGTGACTGAGTATCATTTTGCACTCATTGCAGGTAACATGGTTCACACGAGCCTTAGGACCATTCCCATGAATGGTAAATAACCGCCACACCCAAGACTCACGTCTAGTGCGGGTAGTAGGAATTTCCTCGACCTCATTCTCATCATCCTCTTCTTCCTCCTCCACATCCTCAGTCCTGTTCCCCTCTTCAGGCCCTTGGGGAGGTGGTGGTGGTGGAGGGGGTGGTGGTGGTGCTGAAGCAGGTACAGCACTAAGTGGCAGTTCAGCAGCCAAGGATGCCATGTCGATGATGGTGTACTCTGCAGGTGGCAGCAAAAATCACTGTGTTCTGAAGAATAGCCAGAAACACAATGGGAATAAGCTCTTGGGCGTGGTCTTTTATAGGGGTGCTTGTGCACGGTCCGCGGACATGTGCACTGTGCGCGGACAGATCGAACACAAAAAAAGGATCGGAAAGTTTCAAAAGGTATATAGAAACTCAAGATTGCTATGTGGGACTTGTGGCATGGTGAGATTTTATTGAAAAATATTATGGATTAACTGAAAATGTACTTTTAAATTGTTCGGGGACACGAACAGTGTCCGCATTTCAGGACACATGATGAGCGTGGGCGCGGTCATATGATCTGTTTGCGAACTAGTCTGCGAAGGAAGCGCCTGTCCGCAGGACACCAAGTGCACGGAGATTGGTTAGCGCATGCGCATTGATGTCCTACGGACACTGTTCGGGTTCTGAAGTAATTAAAAGTGCGTCACACGTGAAACGAACATTTCAGGACACCGCGTGTGTTCTTAGAACAGTTTAAACTTGGTAGCGAACAGTAAGGACAGATATAGTGTTCTTCAGGACACGTGTTATTTAGTTTATGTACGAACATTTCAGGACACCAATTGTGTTCTTAGAACACTTTCAATTGGGTAGCGAACACTACGAACAGTTGTACTGTTGTTCAGGACACATCATTTTCGTTTATTTACGAACATTTCAGGACACCAATTGTGTTCTTAGGACAGTTTTAAGTTGATAGCGAACATTACGGACAGATATAGTGTTCTTTAGAACACTTTAATTTTTGTTTCTTTCCGAACATTTCAGGACACTACGAGTGTTCTTAGAACATTTTGAACTTGCATGAGAACATTAAGGACAGATGTAGTGTCCTCAGGACAGTTACATTTTCGTTTCTTTACGAAAATTTCCGAACAACCGCGGTGTCCGTGGACACCTAAATTGGTTTTATCACAAGGAACTGAAAGTAATTACAACACAATATAAGAAAAGTAACTTTATTTCATATATATATACAATTATGACTGGGAAGGTGGGGCAGAAACGGAAACAAAAACAGGAGAATTAGGGATTTCTAGATAACTGGGATCAGGTGAAGAAGGGAAGGAAATCTCATCAAAACGCTTTGGTCCATAGACAGGGTTTGGGGTTAAATGCGTGGGATAGGGTGAGGGGGGACAAGTGCAGGTTGGACAATGGTGTGCTGTTGGGGGTTTCACATAATTTTCCACAAAGTTTTTCAAATCCATCACATTTTGCATAATGTCGTCCATTTTTTGATTAATCTGCTGTAGAGTGATATCCTCTGATTGTTGTTGTGAGATGCTTGGAATTTTTGTATGGTCTGTAATTAAAAAAAATGTATATGTTAAATGTATACAAAATAATATTTATTAATTGGTTTATATAGTAAAGTGTGTACCATTAGGTGGACTATTTTCTAACATTTCCTCTCGTGGGAAATGCGCCTCTAGCCAGTTGAGAGTACTACACATTTCTGTGAGAAAACAAAAAAGTAATATGTTTTTTTTTTCTAATATAGAAAGTTTATAAATATATGAGTAAAAAGAAGTGCACTTACTATGTCTGGTGAGATATGTAATCAGTAGTGTATACGTCTGGTCTTGCTGTTGGTTGTGGAGCATCTGTGAGGTAATTATGTGGAAGCCACTTTATCTTCTTTTGGTATATTCCATTTTAAAACATATTGTATTTACATGAATGGTTAGTGTGTTACATATATGGGTAACATTTTTTAAGTATTACTACATATACTTTGTATGTGTGCTGCTTTGTGAATTTGTTAAATGTTCCTATGTTATGATATAACTATTACACACACCTCCCCAGAGTTTTTATGTCGTGGTACTGTTGTCCAAACATGTTTGCGTTCAGTCAAATTCAGTAGAAAGGGTTCAGTATGTTCCATATTATATGTACATAAAGTCAAAGTTATTATTGTTAAATTGTGCTACTAAAAAACTATGAAATTCAGTAAAAAAAACTTTGTTAAAGGGACGTTATGGTTAAGTTGCGCTACTAAAAACCTATGAAATTCAGTAAAAAAAACTTTGTTAAAGGGACGTTATGGTTAAGTTGCGCTAATAAAAACTATGAAATTCAGTAAAAAAACTTTGTTAAAGGGACGTTATGGTTAAGTTGCGCTACTAAAAACCTATGAAATTCAGTAAAAAAACTTTGTTAAAGGGACGTTATGGTTAAGTTGATCTACTAAAAACCTATGAAATTCAGTGAAAAAACTTTGTTAAAGGGACGTTATGGTTCAAAGTAAAACCGAAACCCCCCTGAAATTCGGCAGTTATGGTAAGATAAGCAACCATAACTCGCGCCGCCACTGTGCACTGCTAACACTAACACCCAGGACATCAAAGATGACATCACAAATGTCATTGATGACATCACTGATGACATCACATGGCTGGCTCTCCCTTTTTTTCCTTTCCTGACATATCAAGGCCACATGATTTTCTTCAGTAACAGTCAGGAACTAAAAATTGTAAATTACTATATTCGTAGACTTATCTTTCAAGTATGTTCTTAGAATAATTCCCTTATGGTCCAGTCATATCATATGAAACATATACATATACAAGTCACAACCTTGAAAGACAGCAATCCTTTTTGTGCATTAAAATTATCAGTAGATTTATCAGCACTTTCTGTTACTTTTGATGTTTTTTTCATTACTGTACTTTCCCTGTATATGCTCATATTTGTATATGTTGTACTCACACTATTTTCCTTAGGGTCCTGACACATCATGTGATGTATATAGATAGGGTAAGTAACAGCTTTGAAACAGAGCAATCATTTCTCTCCATAAAGGTAATCAGTTGGGTTATGAACACTTTCTGCTACTATTGCTGTTTCTTTGTCCTACTTCAATTCCCTTGTATATATTCATATTTGTATGTGGTGTTGTCTCTTTGTGATTTGTGTATAATAATGCAATTATGTAGTAAGTGGGTTTTATTACCTACTTATCACAAGTTTCACTGTAGCAAAACTCTAATATGAAAACAGTTATCATTTCAATATTCAACATGGCAAGCTTATGAATATTGCACCTCCATCATGTATGCTGCTCACAATGCCTATGTTTCTACATGAGTACCTTATTATACTGGATTGAAGATAATAATAGAATGCTATTTATATCAATGCATAGCTTAATGCGCTGATTAGCACTTGATATTTATTCCAATAATCTTTGACACTTTTTTTTATTAACATTACACTAAGAATGCCTTGTACAGACTTTTCATGAAAGGTAAATGCACATGTGACGTGATCAGTGATGTCATCAATGACATTTGTGATGTCATCTTTGATGTCCTGGGTGTTAGTGTTAGCAGTGCACGGTGGCGGCGCGAGTTATGGTTGCTTATCTTACCATAACTGCCGAATTTCAGGGGTTTTTCGGTTTTACTTTGAACCATAACGTCCCTTTACCAAAGTTTTTTCACTGAATTTCATAGGTTTTTAGCAGCACAACTTAACCATAACATCCCTTTAACAAAGTTTTTTTTTACTGAATATATATATATATATATATATATATATATATATATATATATATATATATATATATATATATATGTATACAAATTGTTTCAAAAGATAAGCAAGAGAGTATCAGAAAATGAGTAAGAGTGTGGTCAGGAAGAAAATGTACATTAATATAGATCTCAAAGAGGACATTACATATATTTAAAATCATTTTGGAGTATTTGAATCAATTCATGGTCATCAACAAAACATACTTATTACAAATATGAAGAAAGTCAAATTATTGAAGTAGGTAAGTCTTGCAAAAATGTGTGGAGAGATAAAAGTGTTCAAGCAGGGTCTATGTGTATCACGTTAATGGGTGATTCGTGTAGCACATTTCGGCATGGATAGATTAAACACCTTCCACTGGACCGGCATTTGAAATACTGCAGGACCCTGAATAAATCAAGAATAAATATTAATGATGTTTATTTGTGGGTTATTATTTTAAATTACTGATAAATCCAAAGCAACCAGAAACAAAGAGACTCACCCAAATTTGCTGTTCCGGCTTCGATAAGGAGAGAGGGACACCCTGTGCTGGAAAACAGTCAGTGTTTCTGAAAAGTTTCTTAGAGCTCAGAGGACTACAGGGAAGAACAAATAGGTCAATGTGATTTTTTGCTCAGCTAGCACAAATATTAGAAAGTTATGATATGATATAAGTCATTTATCACATGCCTGTACACAAGTGTTTCTAGGTGTGACAAGGAAGAGAAGACAGAGGGAGGGCAAAACAATGTTCTTACTAGCCCTTTTGACATTCAGATCATGCAAGTGTGTGGGGGTGAATCTGAGAAGTGCAAGGGGTGTGGGGGGAGGGGAGAGTAAAAAAGAACTTGTTAGTGCTGCCAGGGAGGTGGCTCATAAGTGCAGAGAGTCAGGGGACTGTAGGGTTGCAGATACAGCCCCTAAATAGTTGGGAGGCACGGAGGCAGTGTAAGGGCAACTGGTCATGTAGGAGCCTGGTCCCGTAAGTTCAGTGGGTGGCCAGGTAACCAATATGTGTAGCAGAAAGGAACATCAGCAAGTAAGAGGAGAGAGATAGCAGAAGCGGAAATGAAGGTCCTGAGTTGCTTCCGGAACCTTAGGTGGTCCTGCTCAAGTTTGAGAGGCAGGCACCGAGGCTGTTCCAGAGGGATGCCCCACACAAGCACAGAGATCTGCCCTGGAGAAGCGCCTGACACTCAGAGAGTTGGAGGTGGATGAGCTTAGGAAAAGAAAGTTGGATGCATTGTGGTCCCCGGCCCCAGAAAGCCTTGTGGATGATGTAGAGGGCCTTGAACTTGATCCTTGCAGCCACAGGGAGTCAGTGGACAGATGTCAGAGCTGGAGAGATACGATCCCTGGACTTGAGGCCAAGGACAATTCTTGCAGTCCTGTTCTGGATTAGCTGTAAAGGGTGAAGAGTAGAGACAGGCAGATTTAGAAAGAGGCTGTTGAAGTAGCCCAACCTAGAGAGGACAAGGTCTCTGGAGACTGTGAGCTTCTGAGGGAAAGTGATAAAAAGTAGAATACCTCTGAGGAGTTGCACCTATTAGTGTGACTTTTTAGAGACATCAGAGATGTGAGGAGAGAAGGAGAGGGTGGAGTCGAAGATGACACCAAGGTTCTTAGCCCCACAGGAAGGTGCAGGTGGAAGGGCCAGGGTGGGTGGCCACAGTGAGGGAGGGAAGGCAGGAGCAGGTGTCCCAATGTGGAGGATCTCAATCTTACTAGCATTAAGGCAGAGATTGTTGGAGGCATACCATTCCTGAATTGTAGACAGACAGTCAGGTATGAGAGAAGGAGCAGAAGAGGCTGAGGGGAGCTTGAAGGAGAGCTGGGTGTCATCCGCATAACACTGAAAGTTAGAACAGAAGGTAGAGATGCAGTGGGCCAGAGGTGCCAGATAGTGGTTGAAGAGCCAGAGATAGAGATTAGACCACTTGGGGAACACCACATGTAGAGAGAGAGTGAGATAGAAGAGAGGAAAGACCCAAGTTGGACCTGGGTGGGTTGATCTTAGAGAAAGGAGGTCAACCAGGCTAGGGCCTGACCAGAGATACGCAGGTTGTCACAGAGATGATTGTGCAGGATGGCGTGGTGGACGATGTGGAAAGCAGAGGCTAGATCAAGGAGAATGATGACAGAAGGGAGGTTAGGGACTAGATTAGAGAGCAAGTCTTCATGGGTGTTTGTTCAAGAGAGCAGTTTCCATGCTTCTGGCTGCTCTGAAGCCAGGCTGGGGGACATGGAGACAACCAACAGAGTCAGTATGTAGATTAAGCTGGGCGATAGTCAGCTTTTCCAGATAGTTTGCCGGAGAGGAAGGAGCGGCATTGGGCTTCTTAAGGAGGAGGTGCACAAAGGAGTGCTTAAGTGGGAGGGTAAGATTCCAGTGGCAAAAGAATGATTGCAGACATCGGCCAAGGCTAGAGCAAGGGTGTCAATGTAGTCCTTAATGGTTATGGAGGAGCAGGGGAGCACCTGCTTTGACAAATCTTTCATAGATCGGAGTTGTCTAGAAACATCATCGGGAGTGAGCAGGGAGGAGGAGGAGAAAGGAAGAGGTTATACAGCCAGAACGAGGCCTGGAATGGTAGAGGGAGAGGAAGAGGAGATAGTGGACAAGGAGAGAGTGGACAGGATGTCCTGAGGTTTAGTAATCAAATGAGATGCCAGAGCCGTGCAAAGGGCCTGGGAGGGAACACGAGAGTTGGAGACTGCAGCAGGATTGGCCAGCTCCGCAGATTTGAAAGGTTTGTCGCAGGCTTGGATGTAGGCTGTCTTCTTAGAGAGTTGGTGGCAATAGCCAAGATAGTGTATGATAGTCACAGATCTTTATTCTATTTATAATACCCATCTGCAATATTAATATGCTCAGAAAAAACTGTCAAAACAGGGATAGACCACTATTTGTCATTAGAGGACATGTAGGTGAAAGTGCGTTCACAGTAGCAAGATCTCAAGTGAATAAAAATTGACAAGGTCGTTGGCACTGTTTTTGCTTATATACGTCAATGCAAACATAAGTGCGGGGACTTAATGAAGAATGTACCCCTCCAGTAAACCTTTATTTGAGATTTGTCTAATCCTCTGCAATTTTCTCTACACATCTTGAGCACTAGAACTTTAAATCTACATATGTGTGCTTTCAACATGCTGACTACTTTCTCTTTCACATAATAAAATCATTGCATTTATCATATGTAATGCAGCAAAAATAAATAGTCTGTCAATTTCCATCACCTTTAATTAATTTAAAATCCATGTATTCTATATGTTAAAAAAACATCCATAATGGTTACCCATTCACCAAATCTAATAGGCATACAATTCTTTACATAGATCGTTGATGAGACCCCAACACAATGACCAATGATTCCAATATGGTGATCGCATGCCCATGCGCGTGATGACTTCATTGGGAATTACTGTACGCAATGACATATATACAGAAAAACAGTGCCTGCTGCCACACAGATTTTGATTTACTTGGGATCTTGCGACCATGAAGGCAATTCATTAATTGCAATAGATTATAGTAAGAGTACTTTCCTTGGGGCACCAATCAGAGACTTCTTATATTTTGTTGCTGCTAGACAATAAGACCACTGTGTACTTTCACTGATAGGTCCTCTAAAAACCAGCACTATGTACAATACCAACTGCACATCAATTGTGCTTTTAGTAAATGCAAAATGTTTGTTCACTGGAAACATTTATTTTTGTGTAATGTTTATCCCAGTTCCCACATCAGTAGGGACCACTTGCCCTAATGTATACTATATTCTTTATATCTCTCATTACCCTTAGCATTTTGACCCAGACCTCCTTGATTTTCCAATTTCCAGATCCTTGTTGCACATGATTTGCAATCTATATGCATATGAAAGAGAGAAGAAGAATAAGTAAGAGTCAGAAAGAGGGAGGGGAGAAAGACATATAGAGGGAAAGTACAGAGAGGAAAAGAGACAGGCTTTGAATCTGGCAAAGTGATACAGTGAGATCTGAGCTTTCTGCAAAGGTCAGTGGTAGATGTGCACAGAGGCTTTGCTATGTCTTTAATGACTGGTCAGGCATTGTCATGCCTTGCTCTGCAATGTGATTATTTTTGATGTTCTATAATAGTTATCCAATATTTATTTTGTCTTAAGAAATTCTTTAATGCACATATACAAAAAATGTCCAGAAACCAACAACCCTTTTTCAAGCAGATTAATTAAATGAATGTCCAGTGAGTATGTCCACTCATCACCAATTCAGCTGTATTGACCTCTAGAGAAGAGTTTCACCAAAATGCCTATTGAGGTATTAACCAACTGCTTCCTATGATATCATGCTGAAATTCTATGTTCCATCACACAATACCCATGCCAGCTAAACCATCAATATATAGCAATTGAACACCCTTCAAAACAGACATCAAACAACTGAACACAACACTTCTATAACCACCTTACACACCACAGACCTATCAGTTCAGGCACACTTGGTCCTTTCTAGAAACAAATATTCATATGTTCTCCTCAGGTACACCTAGAACCTGAACAAGGAAAAAGTGTCTAAAGATAAAGACACTCCCGTCCCCTGAACACCATTAAAGCTGTTACACAATCAGTGTCTTTGAAATTTTTACTTCAAAATGATGAATATTTACAAAGGCAAACAAATTAACAAAATAAATTCAGACCAGAAACCTCTAGTTAACATTTGTATCTCAAAAATTCAAAAGAAAGAGGCCATCATGGGACAGAGAGATATACAAATACAATCTTCTTGTAGTAAACTGAGAAAGAATGTCCAAGCACAATATTCTTGTGATGAACTGGAAGGCTCTACGTGTTTCAGGGAACACCCCCTTCTTCAGGAGCAGAATGCTCTGTAATAATATACATTAGGAGACCATCAGTTTCAAAATTTCAATGAATCATTTACAACCAACACAGAGAAAGTCTCAACATTTTACATAGAATAATACACGTTCTGGGCTGTCCACAACCACCCACACCGATTCTAATAGAGAATATAAAAAAAAAGTAGGAAGATACATGTATATGTTGTGACCATTAAGCATGTAACAGGTGTGACTCCAAAAAAAGAAGATAAATTAACTTCGAGCGAACACTCAATTCAATAATATACAGAGACCAAAAGTACCTGATCAATAAGGAAAAAGAGGTCAGCAAAACTGGGTTCACAAGGGTAATCTAACTCTCATAGGTTGTATCGATGTCCCTCAAGGGTGTATAGCACATGCCTTGGCAGGTTAATGTTGAGATGAAAACACTGCTGGATGAACAAGATGTGTTCAAAAGATGATTATCAAACACTAAACCTGGACCAAAGTCAAGATACAAGATTGGATACAGTGCTTACCCAAATGTAAGTCAACGAACACTAGGCAATCTGTCCCGCAATGCTTGTGTTATTGACGGAGTACTATCCCTCTGAAAATATCAACCAACTGGTGAATCTACAAATGTATGTCTACACCTTCACTATGAAAAGGATTCACCACGAACAATATGGACAACTGAAAGAAAAGTAAAGAGTGGACTCTGCAGTCTTTAATGTATAAAGCCCTCCACAAAGTAGGGAATGTGAATAAGGCCAATCCGGTGCAGTTCCAGGGCTAATGCTATTGCCCCCTCATGGTCCTAGCAATACTAATCCTTCCAACCACCGCAGTACACCCACTCCAAGGGCAGAAAATAGCGCTAGACTAGTTGGCATGCAGACATAAATAGAAATTTCCTGTATACAATTTCCTCGTATTGAAGGATCAAAAAAGTTCAAAAGTACCCCATTTGTTCCTTTAACTCACCTTGACATCGAGATCACTGCCTGAAAGGATCGCAGCAGTCTGCACGGCATAGCCTTTCCAAAGATCCATCTCCTTTTAACGTCTGTTTCCTGTCATGTGACAAAGCCTGGAAAGTAACTTGATAGGGTACTATAATGGCATAAAACGACTGCATGAAAAATGCGGTCACCAAATATGCATTATTCACAATGTAAGTGAGTTTGGAGAACAACAGGACAACAATCCCCATGTATGAAGCTGAAGAGGAATCGGTTTCAAACACCTTGTAGATATTACATGTCACAAGACTAGGTCACGTGCACGGGTACTTCAGCTGTAGATCAGAGCTGCCCCAAACTCCTATCGCTGGAAAGCCTGTCATCAGAAATAGAAGGGGGGGAAAACAACCTGTATGATGTTCTAAAAGATGAATAATTTGAAGACGCCTTGTAAATAATACATGTCAAGTGACCAAGTCACGTGCACAGATGCTGCAGCCGCATACGGCAACAGATCCAGGCTCCAGTTGCTGCAGATCATATCCACAAATGGAAAATAATATAAAAATGTTTAGAACAAGACTGGAGACAAATGACAAACTAGGATAAATAATATAAAAGAATAAAACAAAACTAGGGACAACTTGAAACAATAAGCACCCAATAGCCTTCTAAAGGAAAAAGTAATCAGGATACTCTATAGTAGAAAGAAAGTGTACGTCGAGCATTAAAATTCAATGAAGCAAAATAGAAACACTTAGGTGCTAAAACTCAAATCACCAAGGCGGAATAAACCAAAATAGGGGATACATAATGAAAAGTAAAGGTCCAAGAGGGAAATTCCATGGAAAAACAATTAAGTAAACCAACAATATTCAGGAGAGGAGTCAAAACCTGTAGGATGTGAATGAACTGACATAAAATAAACTAAAAAAGAACAATAATTTAGGGTGAACCTATATAAAAAGGAAAAAAGAAAAAGAAAAGAATCCAAGTGCCTAACGTGATCAGAAGGGTCCTATTCATACAAAGTAATTAAGGGAAAACTCTTCATTTAGCCCTTTTGGTGAGATAGTGTCCAAGGCATCTATCCAAAACATCTCCCTTTGTGCAAGGGTCCTCATGAAGTCACCTCCCCTGGGTGGTCTCCTTACCACTTCCAAAATAGTAAATCTGATCTGTTCTATTGTATGACGTGCTGATGTAAAATGTCTTGCAACAGGGGACTTCTCATTGTTGCATCAAATGTTAGATTTATGTTCCGTCCACCTCTCTCTGGCAGACACTGCGGTCTGTCCAATGTACATTAGGCCACATGGGCACTTGATGCTATAGATGACACCAATTGATCAGCAGGTTGCAAAATGTCTCAATTTAATTTCTTTCCCAGTGTGAGGGTGCGTAATGTAATCACCCTTTGACACATTATTGCAGTGGCTACAAGTTAAACAAGGACATTTTTCTTGGTTGCTAATGTTAATTGTGTTTCTCTGGCTCCACGTTCTGCCTTTACCACCTTATCTCTAATGTTAGTACCCCTTTTGTATACCATCATTGGTGGTCGTGGAAACAATTCAAGTAAAGTAGGGTCATGATGTAGATGGGACAATGTTATTGGACAATTCTTTTAATATGGAGTGACTGTGTGGAATATTTGGAGATGTGAAGTATGGAAGCATTTTCTTTTTAAGGTTTAGGGATCAATAGTTGTTCTCTTGTCATGAGGAGTGACCTAACATGTGCTTCTTCCACTATTTCTATAGGGTATCCTCTTGAAGTAAACTTCTTAGACAATGTTGTACACTCATCCTGTAAAACCTCATTATCAGTAATGATTCTTTTCAAGCAAAGAATTTGGCTATATGGTAGACTGGCCATCATTGACTTGGGGTGAAATCTCGCATAATGTAATAAAGTGTTCACATCAGTGGGCTTGTGATACAAGGATGTTCTAATTTGGTTATCAGAAATTTCCAACTGTACATCTAAGAAATGGGGTGTAGGTTCCCTGATTTCAAGGGTGAATTTAATCTGTGCATGAACAGTATTGAGGTAGCTGAAAAAATCTTCCAATTCTTTTTTGGAGCCACACCATACCCCAAAATGTCATCTATGTACCTCTTCCACATTATGATCTTAGATGACCAGTCAAATTTATCTAACACATACAGTTTCTCAAACCAATATATATAAATGTTCGCATAGGCTGGGGCCATTGCTGACCCCATCGATGTACCAGATATTTGTGCATAATAATCCTGTTGATATCTGAAGAAACTGTAGTGTAAGATTATGGTAATGAATTCAATGACAAGCTGTGGATTGCATTTCACATTATTGGTTTGTAGTAACAACCATTGTACGGCCTCTATCCCCTCCTGATGTGGAATAGAGGTGTATAGACTACATACATCCATTGAAAAAAGTATACAGTCTGATGACAAGCAAGTACATTCTTTAACATTCAAGAGAAAATCTGTGGTATCTCTCAGATATGTCGGTATTGATTGTACCAATGGTTGTAGAATCCTACCAATATATTTAGATGAGGGATCTAGAATGCTTTCCGTGCCAGACACTATGGGCCTCAATGGGGGATGATATTTATCCTTGTGAATTTTAGGAAGCCCATATAGGACAGGAATTATTGGGTATTTCTTCAACAGAAAAGAACTAGTCTTCACGTTGATCCAGTCATTATCAAAGGCTTTATTAACACAATCCTCAATTGTCGCCCTGATTTGAGCGGTAGGATCCCTATCCAACTTTAGGTTTGTGGTGCTGTCATCCAGCATAGATCTACACTGGGAGTGGTAGAAGGTGGAGCCCATTACTACCACTGCACCACCCTTGCCTGCTGGTTTGATGGTCAATTCTAAATCTTTAGCTAGTGATTCTAATTCCTTTAATTGAAAATCTTTCAAATTAAACGGAACTCTTGAATGAAAGTTGATCTTCCTCAAATCATTCTCAACCTTAAGTTTAAACATGTTTACAACAGGGTTATCAATTGAAGGGTCAAAGGAACTTTTAGGTCTCATTTCTAACTGGTCATCCAAATCTTCCCACTCTGACGCCTCTGTTTGTGATGAAAAGAACAGTCTAAGCTTAATTTTACGCAATAACAAACAGAGATTCACCTTTTCATCAAATAACATGGAGTTAGAAGTTGGAACAAAGGAAAGTCCTTCTTTGTTAAGAATAGTTAGAGCTTTGCTAGAGATATTAACAACGATTGATTCCATCATTTGTTTTTCTTTTTTGATCTTGTGCCCACATCGGGTCTTTTTTCTAAAAAGGGGGGCTGATGAGGTTCCTGAGGTGTTAGGTGTCGATCCTCGAACTTCTGTTTTCTGGGTAGGGTCTGATGGTTGATGTGCTGGCACTTTTTTGCTTGGTATAGGGTCACCTATACTGCCTTCTCTAGTACTGTCTGAACCCAAAGAACCTGACATGCACATGGACCTCTGGGTACCCATCAATGCAACATTAAAGCTATCTTGCATTTTTCTTCCCTCCCATTAACCCAGTTGTATTCAAAATGTGTGGTGTTCCCCATTGTGGGAGGAAGGGGGATTGCGCCATTTTCAGGGCAGGGTGGGGGCAGAAATCTCACAGCTTGAAAACACATAAACAGCCACTCAGCATGTGAATGCTGTCTTCTGGCGGTGCAAGTCCAGCGTTTCTTTCTGAGGTCCTATTCACATCCAGTGTGAATGAGCCTCTAGAATGAGAGGGTAGATGCTGTTTTCCTCCTCGGCACAGAAGCAAGACCTTTGTCTCCTGTCTCCTTTGCGTACCCATGATCGGAGGCGCTGTGAGCACATAACCTGGTAGAATCATACCCACGGACAGGCTATGTGCTGACAGCTGCAGGTGATGGTTTCTATTTCTGTCTCCACCACGGAAAAGAAAAAAGGGGGAAGGCAAAGCAGAGACAGGAAGGGATGAAGAGGAGAGTGAACGAAATGGAAGAGTGGAGGACGACTACACAGAAGGGAGCATGGTAGAAAAAACAGGGCAGGTAGAACAGAGGGACTGAGAATTAAATGGGAGGCTGAAAACAGTTTCTGACGATAGAAATGCATAGCACAGAAGGAGACATGCAAAAAGTTTGAAATGGAGAGAAGAGTCCGAAGGTTCAAGAGGAAGAAAAAGGGAAGGGGAGAGAGTGTGGCTGGGAGAGAGACAGCAAGAGGGGCTTAAGACTGATGAGAAAGAAAAGGTTGGGGGTAGACAGAAGGGAAAATGTGATGGAAGGGTCACAGAGGAGAGGAAACAAAAATAAAACAAGAGTGGTAACACAGAGACAGAATGCAAAGGAACCCGGGTTGCTGGGTATGCGGGTGCTCCGGGAGCCAGGTACCTCAGGGAAACGCTATTGTCATGAAAGTCCCTATTCTTAGAATGGGATGATTTGGCTTTTTTGCTGCGGCTCCCCCTGCCCTCACTCCTCCCTCCCCAGCTCCCTCCAGGAAAACCAAATGTCGGCACCCCTGAATGGAACAATATAACCAAACAAGAACTCTAGATGAAGAAATGAAAGAGGCTGTAGGAGAGAAGAAAGAGACATACTGGGAGGGAGAGATAGAATAGGAAGGAGGCACAGAGTGAGAAAAGAGACAGAACAGAAGGTATACAAGAGAGAAGGGATTGAGAGTACAAAGGGCAGGTGAAAGAACAGCAGAGGAAGATTGGAAGACTGAGTAAGGAGAGATAGGACAGACAACGGAAGAAGATAAAGAAGGGCGACAGGATTATTGGACTGATTCTCCTGAGTGAGTGGGAAACATTTTTCCTCGCTCACCCTTTATTTTACTTGACCAACCAGACCCCTTTTTACCTCTTTTTGGTACTTTTTAATGGAGTTATGCCTTCCCCCATCTTTTTTGGCATCCACCTTTTCCTATTGCAGAACACAGCACTTTCTACGCAGTATTGCTGAGTATTTTTAGAGCTCCCATTTTTATTTTACTTTTGTTAACACATGTTACCACGGCAGTGGGACACTTTTTGTCCCACTTGTATTTTATTTTGCAAGATCAGCAAACCCCACCTTAAGCTGATCTTGCAAAATAAAGAGTTACTAGTGCTGAGTGGAAAGAATGTCTCCCTTTTCTCGCCTCTCCAGCAACATTTTGGATACTGTGTCAAGATCATCTGACAGGCTGTTGATAGTGTACCTTTTTACACATCTTTGGACTTTTGTTGCAACCTGTTTTTGCAGCTGCAGTAAAGGTCACCATTTGCCTAAAATGATGGCTGTAATCTTTTAAGCCCTGTTCTTGATGACTTGTCCTTTCTTGAACCTTATTCTACCTAGCTGGGGGGGGGAGGTCTTGATGGATCATTTGTCTTTGGTGGTCTTCCCTTGGAAAGGCGAGGGTACAGGAGTTAAAAGTCAGAGTTGACCACTGGACTGTCTGAAGCAGAATTCATATAAGGACATGCCCAGCAACTTTCAGTGACCATCAGAGCCGTTGAGTCTCTCCTGAAGATGGATTTCTCCCATGGACTGGTAGACCTAACCAGTCTCAAGACCACCTGCATTTTGTGTCACCCATCAAAGAACTGCAACCTCCAAATCCTGCAAACACCCAATACCCTGGCATCTGTGCCATTTCGCGGTTTATCATCTTGAGAAGTGTGGTGTTGACTGAAATCATCTGGGCATCCTTCTGGGCCTACAGGCACTCTTTTCCCATATCTAGAGGTCCCCTCTGCCGAGTAAGGGACCAAGAACCAGAGAGATGTCTGCCAGATGACAACCGTCACTATTCTGAAGCCTGTGAAGCGATCCAACAAGCCAGTGCCATAAGGATCCTCTGCTTGGCATCCCATTCCAAAAGTGCAACCATCTGATCCCTCCAAAGATCTTTCTTCAGCCACCAAAGCGAAGAAACTCAAACCGGGGTCACCTCAGCTTGGGACTGTCTTCTTCATGGAAAATTTAAAAGGTACTGTCTTGCTCTAGGTACTTACCTGGGGCTTGTTGCATTTTTTATTTGCTCTTTGGGGCTGCATTCAGCTGATCCGAGAACCACTCCCGGGCCTACCTTGAGCTACATTGGGGTGAACAACCATTGTGATCTACCTTGCCATAGGACCTTGGGGTACTTCGGCGAGGGAAACTCCTACTTTTCCTGTGAAATCTAACTGATACTAACCTGCAAATGTGAAGAGTGCCTGTTGGACTCTGCTGCTTTGATCACTGAACTCTGCTTTTTGCCTTGTCTTCCTTAGCCCTTGGTCACTGGTGCCCTATTGTCACCTCTGACTCTGTGAGATTCACCTAAAACAGGGTTGGACTTTCTAAATTGAAGTATCAAACGCTATCAAAGTTTTAACAACTTTGCATATATGTTTCAGGAAGTTTGATTCTGTGATTTGTTATCATTATTGCTATTCTAAAGTATCTGAATATTGCAACTGTTTTCCTATTATTTTATTGTATAATAGTACTTACCTTACTTGAATGCTACAAGGCATAGTTTATATAAATACATGCGTATTCTTTATAAAACTCCAAGTGTGTAAGAGTTTCCTTAAATTAAGTGTATGCTCTAAGTTCTGTGTACCTCATTGCAGCCCTCTTCTCTCCTAGACTAAGTCTGGCTGCTCAGCCATTGCTAACAAAGCTTTGGGTAGTTCAGGCTAAACCTTACGGGTTTTTAGTCCTGTTCAGCAAGGGTGGGATTTCTAAAGTATTGTCCCAGACTGGACTTTACCAAAAAAATGTAACAAGTTGTTTTACAGCAGTGGGATTATATAGTTTTGGGCACACTGAAACTTGGAGATGCATGTGTTCAGGGAAACCACACTCTAAGGCTAGTCACCAAAATTTGTAAAAAAAAGCAACTTAAACGAAATGGTAATATGGAGAATTTTAAGCCGGCAATCAAAACTAAATGCCTCACCTCTCCTAATAATGCTAAACCTAATAATATCAAAGTCGGACTCTTAAATGTTAGATCCCTCCAAGCCCATGCATTGGACATATTCAATATTCTAACTGCCAACGGCCTAGATATCTTTGCATTAACAGAAACCTGGCTGAATCCTACATCAGACCCAGCCTTAGCACTATCCCTACCAGACAATTACTCCATCCTCCGAGCCGATAGAGACTCCAATCAATGCAAAGGAGGTGGAGTAGCTATTATTTACAAAACTATGGTAGAACTAAGAATAATGAATAATAATCACCTTCCATGAGCAGAACTACTGACGGTCAAATTTGCCACCTCTGCCACAGCCACCATTTCTATGCATTTGATCTACCAACCTCCAGGAGGAGCTACCACCTTTGAAAATGACGTTTCACAGCTACTATCCGAAAACACCAAATGTAAATCCCAAGTGATAATCCTAGGTGATTTCAACCTAGGTCTTGACGATCCAAAAGATGGCAAAACCTCCTCACTCAAAGAAACTATATCAGAATTGGGGTTCACATATCATATAAACAACCCAACTCACAACAAGGGCCGAACTCTCGACTGGCTAGCAGATCTCAATTGCTCCATTAAGTTATTAGGAAACACACCATGCGCCTGGACCGACCACCACTTAATTACCTTCGCCATCGACCAATCAGTCACTCACACCTCCCCCACAAAGGCACCAGCCTCTATGGCTAGAAGTAAACGGAACCTCACCCTAGGGAAACCGCTACTACATCCTCTCACGCAGAACAACCTTAGACATACCGACCCATCCAACCTAGTGAAGTTATATAATGAAACCGTGACTAAAGCCATCAATACACTTGCTCCTCTAAAACTACAGAAAGCGAAACCGCACGCCCATATAAACAAATGGTACACACCTCACCTAAAAACCCTCAGAAAAGAGAAAAGGGCAGCAGAATCAAACTGGAAAAAACACCCATCTGCACAAAACAAAGTCTTATTCAGTGCAATCTCACTTGACTACAAATCAGCCATTATCCAAGCTAAGAAAAATAATTACAACAATCGTATAGCAAAAGCTAATTCAGATACAAATAAGTTATTCAATATACTAAAAGAACTTGAGTCTCCTGCCCCCATACCTGACCCTTGCATAAAAGACACCCACTGGTGCACCAATATTCAAAATGCGCTCCAAAACAAAATCACAATGCTACTAGAGAAAATCAATACGAAAAAAAAACTCATCAACAATACTTTACCCCCGAATCTACCCTCGCCATTGCGAGCAAAACTGCCGCAATTCAACTTTCAACCTCTCTCCAGTAAAGAAGTTGAACAGATCATACTTAAACTTAAACCCTCAAACTGCAAGGGCGACATCTGCCCACCCACCTTAGTCTAAGAAGCAGCCTCTGTGCTCTCCCCGTTCATAACAAAGCTCATCAACGCCTCATTTGCTACAGGTTCTGTACCTACGAGCCTAAAAGATGCCTGGATACACCCACTATTCAAAAAGCCCACGCTAGACCCAAACAACCCATCTAACTACCGGCCGATCACCACAGTACTCTTTCTATTGAAAATACTGGATCGAGCCGCCTATCTACAAATACAGCATTGCCTTGAAATTAACAATCTGTTAGGCCTAAAACAATCTGGATTCAGACCCAGACATGGGACTGAGACTGCCCTTGTCGATCTCAAAAACCAAATTCAGGCACTAAAAGATAAAGGTAGATCGGCCTTGCTATTACTACTCGACTTATCGGCGGCTTTCGATCTAGTCAACCACGACATACTATGCAAGCACTTGTCATCCGCTGCACACTTTTCCGACCAAGCCAACACATGGATTAGATCATTCCTTAACAATAGATCCATGCACGTCTTTGCCCCTTCCGCTTCAGCCGCACCATCACCAGTAACCTGTGGAGTCCCTCAGGGATCATGTGTATCACCCACACTCTATAACGTTTTTACCAAGACTCTATTCGATATCTTGGACCATCTGGGTGTCTCGTATAAAAACTATGCTGATGACACCCAGATCCTTATCCCCATCACTGGGGACTACACAGCAGACAGCAATACTTTGAACAATATCTATAGCAGAATACAAACCTGGATGGCTAACCGCGGATTATGTCTAAACAACAACAAAACTGAACTCCTACTACTCGGTTCCCCCAACAAATTAAGTAAACTTGACACTGCCTTCAAAACTTTTATTATCGATGGTAACACCATTAATGTAGCACACAGTGTGAAAACACTGGGTATTCATATTGACGCTGCATTATCCTTCAAGAAACAAACCAATGCACTTGCCTCAGCTACATTTTATACCTGCAAGCTGATCACAGCCTGCCGCCTTTACCTATCCACAAACAATTGCATATCTGTCGCAAGAGCATTAGTGCTATCCAAATTAGACTATTGCAACACGCTTTACCTAGACACTTCTAAACAAAACCTAAACAAAATGCAAGTAATGCAGAATAATGGCGTCAGATCAGCCTGCAATATCCCAAGGAATCAACATATTTCCACCATTAGACAAAACCTTAAATGGCCAAACATCAACCAAAGAATTGACCTTAAAGCCCTATCACTAACACATAAATCCCTACTCAATCAAGCGCCCTCCTACCTTTGTGACACCTTTACTAGGCACACTTCAGCCAGACCTATCAGAACAGCCCAAACCCACTGCATAAACACTCCTAGAGTCAATCTACAAAGTGCGGGCGGAGTCAGCTTCCCTGTCCTTGCTGCAAAAAAATGGAACGCACTCCCCCTTAACATCAGAGCTGAGCCCTCCTTCATGATCTTCAGGAACAAAGTCAAGTCAGGGTTCTGGAACCAAATTCACACCTAGCCTTCATCCTCGTGGCGCCTGTTTAGCACCTGTATATATGCAAATGTTCTACGTTTTAACTGCCGCCAGTCTGGCCAGACAATACTGTAAACTGTAAATTGTAAATATCATTATGCACAGTGTCAATGTATCTATAACATGTATGCAAGATATGCACTCAGATGCCCCAGGGCCCCGATGCGCAATACAAATAAATAAAATACAAATACAAATACAAATGAGGCTCTTGTCTCACTCAAAGTTGAGCAACTTAGAGAATTATGTAAAAAGAGAGGCCTCAGCTCAAAAGGTAACAAAGCTGAATTGATCCAAATGTTAATGGACCTCCAAAAGTCCCTGTGTAGACCTGTATCACCAGACCAAATATTGATTTAAGTGAGGATATTGAGGTTATGTTATGTTAATAAGCTTTATAAAGCGCACAAACACTAGATGGCATCATGGCTGTCACACTCACCTGTGTCTCTGCAGGAGCGATGGATGAGCCTCACTTGACCCCGAGTCTTCACTTCCCCTGTTTCCCCCGGAGAAATACCTGTCAAATACAAGGTGTACACTCAGACCTGAATTCACCCGATTCCCCTGTGCCCTTCCCTTCTCTTTACTGTGTGCTATGATGGCCCCCTATGGGCTTACCTTGATATTTATTACGGTGTGCACTCGATCCTGCATTTTCAGGGGCGCGATTCACTCATCTGATTGGTGCCAATGTCTGTAGGCTGAGTTCAGATGCCAAACGCTGTTTTATGCCTTCACAGCGAAGCCAAGAGTTGAAGGCGCCAGTTTCTTCACTGGCTAGAAAGTCCTTCCCACAAGTGAACGTTGCAAGGAATGTTGAGTGTCCAAAATTGTCCGTATTGTCTTTGTTTGCCGGTATTTTTGTGGGTGAGAAGAGCCGCGTGTAGAATCTAGCTGCTGGTAGTTTTGGGCAGCGCCATCAATTCGAGTCCAGGCTCAGCGCTACTGGAGACTTGGTGGTTTTGCACCGCGTAGAGAGAGAGAGCGCAGTGAAATAAGTGTCCACGTTATTGGAGCGAGCGCAATGAATAATGTCTCCTCTTTCTTACAGGGGTTTGTGCACTCGTGGTTTAACTAACCTGGATTCCAGCGGCACGGGAAGATTTGGTGAGTATGCGCAGCGTTACTGATGTGCGCGTGTTAACGCTGTTCTTCTTTGTTCTTACAGGTGCCGGTGTAGAAGTTCCCTCTTGACCGGAGATAGCTGCGGCCTGGAGTAAGAACCAGGTAAGCTGAAGCTGAATGATCCGGAGCGGGTAAGCAGAAGTAGGATGATCCGGAGCAGGTGAGCAGAAGCAAGATGATCCGGAACAGGTAAGCAGAAACAGGATGATCCGGAGCAGGTAAGCAGATGCTGGCTGATCCAGAGCACGGCAAGTGTGTTGCTGATATAGCTCACAGTAAGCAACACGAAGCACTGGAGGAATCTTGGGTGTGGCTTATATAGCCAGCCAAACCCAAACACTAGAGAGCTCATGAGTTATCATGCACTTCCTGTTTGGCAACAGGAAGTGGTAACCAGGAAGTTACTACAAACACTAGGAAGGAACGAAAGGAGGGATTTGTTATGGGTTCTTTGTCTGCCTATGCCAGGCCTGCCAAGCCTTCACCCAGCTTGCCCAACTACTTGCCTGATACCCATGACAGTGGCGCTAAGAGAGATCCAGTGAGACAGCGGACAAAAGGGAGGATCACAGTTACTGGAATACAATGGTTTTCAAATGCTGATCAAAGGTCAGGTGGTCAGATATGCTTCTGAGTTCCAAAGGAAGCCTATTCCATAAACTGGCAGCGGCAACAGAGAAAGTTCTGCCGCCTAACCTAGCTCAACGAATCATTGGCACTGATATACAGAAATCCGTAGAAGAGCAGAGTGGACGTGCTGGGTCATAATGACAGAATTTATGCTGCAAATAGTCAAGCCGTTGGCCATTATTGGCCCGGTGAACTAGGCACAATTCCTTAAACTCCACACGATCAACCACCGGCAGCCAATGAAGGGAACACCTGCCTGATGAGACATGATCACGATAAGAAAGGCCAAGAACTGCTTGAACTACAGTGTTTTTGCAATATCTGTAGCCAATCCAAAAGGTAAATTGAATGAGCCAAATACAAGGCATTGCAGTAGTCCAATGCACTCAAAACCAAAGAGGCCACCAGTGGGGCCCGCAGCCCAACCGGCAGAAACAAAAGCACTTTATGCAGAACACAGAGCTTAAAATGGCCTGTTTGGCAATACGTGCTCACCTGTGCCTCCATCGAAAGTGAGGCCAGTATCTTAACACCCACATTCTTAGCCATAGGTACAGGTTGAGGGAAAAAACCTAAGGAAGGGGGCAATTGTCAGGTGTCCAGGAATGGATGATGAAGATGGTCCGACAATTAGCAGCTCTGTTTTTCCACCATTCAGTTTAAGCCAATTTAGGCCCATCCAGTTCCCCAGCGCAAGCCCTAAAATTGGCTGCCCCGGACAGATTATACATATTAAGTGGAACTATAATCTGGGTATCGTCAGCGTAAATATGACAGCACAAACCAAAGGACTGGGTGAGACGAGCAAGGGGCTGAACATATAAATTTAAAAAAATAGGCAATGCTCAGGCCATTGAGGGACACCACATAACAAGTCCTGAGAAGATTACATAAATGGCCGCAGTGACAGAACTTGGGAGAGGTCAGCCAAAAAAGGACCTGGATCAATTCAACAACATTGCAGGTTGATTGTTATTTAAGCTCAGATTTGTATGGGGAGGAAGAAATAATAGAAGTGGAGGAAGACTTAACATCAGCTAAAAGTCCCCCTCCAGTCCACCTCCGATGCCTACATCCCTGCATACCATGTCTCCTGAGATTCTCCTCGAGGTGGAAAAACAGATAGCCAGACTTTTGAAAATTAAGTTGCAATTGCAGCATAGAAACTTGAATTGCGAGGGAATGAACTGAATCATGAGCCGGAAATGAGAAAGATGTCTTTCAGGGTCCTCTGGTATGGATGCTTCCAGGACCAGAAAGCCTAAACTTCCCAAGGAGTCAGTATGATATAAAATGTGATATCATTGATTGGTTGAAAGCAAGATGCAAGATGTGAGTGAGGAAGATCAAGTCCCTTGTTCTTTCTGGGCTCCCCCAGAATGTCTGTGGTGTAATTGTGGAGATGGATGCAGCGGGTAGAAGGGACTGCAGCTTGGTCAAACAAACACTGAAAGCCAGGTATGGGAATACCCTTCCCGATATCTAAAAAGGTGTAGGAAGTATAAGAAGAGAGATGGAATGTTTTGGGCAACCTGGGTTTGTGAATCCCTGAAAAATATAGATGGGTAGATTTAAGGCCACAAAGGGAGAGCTTTTGAGGGCATGAGAAATCTCTTCATGCTGGAAAGTATTTTTGATGCCTGTTCCACAGAGTTGAGACAGCACCTGACTGACTCAAAAGAATTGGATCCCAAGAAGCAGGCGCTAGCTGCTGACGTATGGGTAGCCAACAGGGCCACTGATAAGGATTCTGGCTCCTCTCACAAAGAGGAGGGAAAGATGCACAAAAAGGAAGGGAAAATGATTTCTATTAATAACTCATCCAAAGAGGGCCTGTAAAATAACAAAAAACAGAAACCCCCTGGTAAATTCAGTAGGGCTAGTGCAGCGTCTGGAGCCAAACCAGAGGGAGGTTACCAGGAACACACATTCCAGATAACCTTCTGCAAATGTGTGGTCTGTGGGTCTGATGACCCTGTGAAAGGCAACCCCACACGGAAGGGTAAACCCTGGGGGGTCCCATCTGTCTCCCTATCCTTCACCCAAGAGGGAGAAGCTCCTATGATAGCTGTCAAAGTTCACTCCATGGTTCAAGAACCCATTGAAGTTCAGGCCAGGGTAACTTGAGTGTTTCTTGGGACATGGGAACAACGAGCCAGGACATCTATAATTCCATCCCAGATAATGCTAATTCATATTTTATGGACAGTGTTTTCATCAATGAGGTAGAAACATCTGCCATTAGAGACACTTGGGCCAACATTACAGTGGTTGATGAGAGTATACACAGCCCAGAGGAAGTAGCTAAGGCTCCTCTGAGGGCTACCAAGCTTGCAGGGGACCCTATCCAAATTCTCCCCATAGTGCCTGTCATTGAACGGGATGAAAATGAATGAGCAACACCCATGTCCCATGGAATGAACACACAAATGGAAATATGGGCACTAGGCCACATCACAGCAAAGTGCAGGGAAGTAGAAAGGTCTCCGAATGGAAGAGAGACCCAGGTGCACCCATTCTCATAGATGGCCCTACCAGAAACAAAGGAAAGAGATGGGAACAACCTAATCTTAACTACAGACAAAGGGCACTAGATTTAAAGGGGAAAGAGTGGCAACTGAACAGATAGACCACGGGGTACAGGGAGCTGAAGGGCACAGGGAAGAGAACTCCACCCCCACCATCAATGGGGCCCAGGTAAGCAATGATTGCTGCACACTGGGATGTGCCCGGGGGGGAAAGAGATGTAGACATCTATTCGTATTCACACGGGGGTGGAGTAGACATCAACACTAAAGAGCCATGCTAATGACCCACACCTCTGAAAATAGGAGTGGGAACCATAGCTCACCACAATGTACGAAATTGGCAAGGATATGTGCCACAGGTGATATGATATGATAGGTCATTTATAACGCGCTTAATACCCAGAGGTTTCTAAGCGTGGACCCGGTGTTAAAACATAATCACATAATACCGCCTTGTTATGAATATTGACCTAAGCTCATTCGCATTATGCAGAAAACCGCGTTTGTAATGTTCCGACTTTCGATCAACTTCGCTGCCATTTTAAGAATCATCCGCCATTTTGATTCCTACTCTTGTTTCATGTTCTAAAATGGTGGACTGTGTTTTCAACCTGCAGTCGAGCCGAACGACCTTTGAGTTTCGTTAATGTTTAGGCTGACCGAGAGCAGACTGTTTGACCAATGTAAAGAAACCTTGTAACTCGAATGAACTGCCATTCAAGTGTTGTCTGCGCTCACAAGCCTCATCCTCATATAAACAACGAGACAATGGAAAACAAACTCAGATTGTGTGTTCTGGATGAACTGCATTGTAGCGATTCTTGGGACAAGACTTACTGTGGATCCGAGAATCAACAGCATCATTGTAACTTCACAGACATGTAAACTTGTTTAATCCGTTGTACAATATTGTAATATTCGTCATATGAACTGGGCACGAACTCTAGCCAGTAACATATTAGCTTGGAGAGAGGCTGGACAAATGTTTCAAAAATTGTATAAATATGTCTGTGTTTAGATGTTCAGCACTCTCACCCGTCACTGTGTCTGCTGGTACACACTGTGAGGAGTTGGGAGCCAGATAGCTATCTGTTTTGCTTTGATACTGTACAGTAATAAAAGATACTTGTATCTTTTCAACCCGTGATTGCCGTATTTCATTTGTGGTACTAAGCCTCGATATTTCTTTGGTCTTTCAGATGGCGCCTGAATATGGACCATCAAGATTGATGTCGCCTCGCTGAAGAGAAGACTCGGCTATCGGACCAGGATCGCAGAGTGTGAAAAAGGGGGCCCCTTTGTATTAGACGCGACACCTCAACAGTACTGCACAATCCGATCCCTGAACAGTGAGCACGCTGTTCGAGAGGACATCTTGACAAGGGTCCCCATATCGAGGCAGGCTGTTTTGCCGAAATCGCCAACCATGAGAGTCCTTTGTAATCCGAGCGGACCTCCTTAGTCCTTTGTAATCAGGTGAGTCGTGCCCCGATTCCTAAGTATCCTGATATTTGGTTGTAGATTTGTACTCGCGAGTTCAAACAACGCAGGTAACACCAGTGATCTGATATGCCTGGGAAATTGTCTGCCTGATTCAGGGGTTTATTCCGCAGAGAAAGACAATCTTTGGAATTTGGCCGACCGGCGCCACAGTAGGGGTTGCTGGCATGTATTATGTACTGTAAGTACGGCATTGGTAGTATAATATTCAACGATATTTGGCACAGATAAACTAGACATGCTTCCAAATTTCAGTGGCCAGTTGATGGTAGTTTTGAGATTGCCTGTATAGAGTATTTAGAGTCTATATTGTTTAAAAAAAAAGGTTAGGCCTGCAGCATTTGATGTAACTCAGAATTGGGAAAAGGAAGCTATGCAGCAACTTAAGAGTAAAGCGAAACCTGCACGTCATCACATGTCTAACTGAGAGAAAGCATTATTGTATGATCAACAGAAACAGTCGGAGTCTGCTAGAAACATGGATAGGGCTTTCCAACATAGTGTACAGAAAATATACCCGTCTAAGGACTTTCATGCCTCAGATGAACTCATTGATAAGCTTTTAAATGAACGTAGGACTGTTGCCACTGCACCACCTCTGTATGTACCTCTTCCTGCTGTCTTACCTCTTTCCGCTGTTGCACCTCCTCCCATTGCTGTTCCTGTTTCTCCCGTTGTTCCTCTGCCTCCAGTTGTTGCTCCTCTTCCTGTTGTTGCTCCCCCTTCTGCATCTCCACCCTTACCGACAATTGCTGTTCCCGTAATTCCATCTTTACCGCCAGCGGTAGCGTCTCCACTACCTGTTATACAGGATTTTTCTGAACTCTCTTTCAAAGTGGTTCTGCTCCACTTGTAGCAATTGAAGGGACGAGTGCCGAATCAAAGGTAGCGACTCATAGTACAGTTTCTAAAGCTAGAAATAGGGAATTGTATGCATGGGCTAAGAAATGTATAGAAGAAGGTGAAAAATCAGCTGTCTTAGATACAATCTTTGACCAAGAGAGTATTCCCGAACAGTATGTCTTGATTGAGGGGATGGGAATGCACTTGGCCAAAATGTGGAATGATTTGACGAACATGGATGTCTCACAAGGGTGGAGGAATTTAAATGTCTTAGCTTACTCAAGGGACACTGCGGACAAAGTACATGAGCATGTTGAGAGGGGAGTTTAAACAGCAGTTAGATCGGTTACAGAATGATGAAACAGATGGCGATAGATTGGACGCACTGTATGTGCAGAAACGGTTTCTTCCTTCTTGTAACTCAATGAGTGAAGAGATGCGAATTTGCACAAGGGATGCGCTTAGATGGATTTCAGATGTTTCGATATCTCCCATGAAAGTATATGATACGTTAAGTCAGTATACTCAAGAAATGCTAAAGAAAGTGTTACAGGTAATGTTAGAGTACCTGCAAGATGAGTGTATGAAGAAAAAGATTAGTTGTATCACAGATTTGATGGTTATTTATAAGAGAGCATTTTCACCTGATATTGCTTTGACTACTTCGACACTCGATTTAGCTCTATTGCTTACCAAACGTTCAGAGTTGCCTTGCCACTGAGAGAGGGTCCTCCGACATTTGCTCCTAAAGTGGAAATTCCAGCTGATGCCGTAGCAGGCACCCCAGCTACCACTATTGAAGCTCACTATGTTTCGCAATGTGTTCATGTCCCGTTCTCTAGACAGCGAGTAAATACTATTAGGCAGTCAATTCCAGATATTAGGAAAAATCCTACAGGGTTTTATAAAGAAATAGAATCTGTCTTGCATTCGTCAGTTTTCACTCTGGATGATATAGACTTGTTGTTCCCTGTGATCCTACCAGCTGATTTATGGAAACAGATTAGAACTATAGATGATCAGGCAGGGCTGGGTGACTCATGAGTTAACTTGAGACGGAGAAAGGAAAGCTTTTGAGAGACCGCCACAGGTGATACTGACACTACCAGACTGGATAGTAACTAAATTAAAGACTCTAGTTCCAGAGAGAAGGATACTGCCTGTACCCAGGGGACATCTGAAGGTGCTACCGAATTATTTAATCGGTTCCAACAAGTATTTTCATATTTTATCAGTCAGGATTTAAGTACTGAATCAGGGAAAAGGTTGTTTGTGGACACATTTGTGCGTGGATTGTTGCCTGATATCCAATCACAAATTATGACTTCTGAAAGCGCCTGGCAAACTAAATCACAATCCAAAGTATTGCATATGGCTCAGTTTTACGAAAATAGAGTCAATAGTGAAAAAGAGAGGATAGAAAAGAAGAAGGGAGACTTGAAAACCAAAGTATTGTTGCAACAGATAGTTAGAGGAACTAGAGGTGGAAGTACACAGTTTAGAGGTCAGTTTGCTCCACAGAGTAATCTGCAAATGGGTCCTGTACACATGAACGAATGTGCTTATTGCAGACAAAAAGGTCATTGGCGAGCACAATACCCGATCCTTCAGCAGCGATCGAATAACACATATGGTACCATGGGTAGACGATCCAGAGGCTGCCCTGGGGTAGGGGGTCCTGGTAGAAGTCAGTTTGCTCAGAATCCACAGTCATTCTCACAAGATAGTCAGCAACATAGTGTTGATAATAGGAATATTTTTGATAATACTTTGACTGCCTATCTTTCTGAGGATCTCGTATTTGATGATGTATTGTTCCGTAAGGACAGCCTGAAGCAGAGTCTGGAACCGGTGCCTATTCCCGTCGATCAGAAAGGGCCCTACGTAGAAATGAAGGTGGTGAATAGGAAGCATCTATTTTTGATAGATACGGGAGCACAGAGGTGTTCCATAGATCATTCACGGGTTACAGATATTCCACTGTCAGGGCAGAATAACATTTCTATAGGGTTTTCTGGCACGCCAGAGGTTAGTCCGGTTTCTCAGCTGGTACCGATTTCACTGGGGCCATTCATGGATCACTGTCCATTTCTTCTAATGACGAATTGTGGCAAGAATTTGTTGGGGTTGAATCTTTTGAAAGAATTAAATGCGGTAATTCATTGTTCTCTGGATGGAGAACATGTGTCGATTTCACCTCAGCAACCTTCTGCTTCACTATTTCTGATTAGGCATTTACCGACTGAAATGGATAAAGTTCCGGCATTTTTATGGGCAGTTGGCGATAATGATGTTGTTAAAATTGTCTTGAAACCAGGTGTTAAGTTGCCATGTATTCCACAATATAAGATTTCAGTTGATGGTGAGCAAGCTTTAAAAAGTATAGTTTCTGATTTCGTACATCGAGGAGTGATTGAGGAAATTGCAGGAAGTTTGTGCAATAGCCCGATTTTACCGGTTTACAAGAAAAGGAATAATGCGATTCCTTTCCGTTTTATTATTGATTTACATGCTATCAATAAGATAGTTGCTCCACAATTTCCAATTGTGCCTGATGGGACCACAATATTGACAATGATCCCAGCTTCTGCTAATCATTTCAGTGTTGTGGATCTTAAGAATGCCTTCTTTAGCATTCCTGTACATTTTGACAGTAGATATTTGTTCACGTTCACCTTAGGGGGGACGCTTGTTTACATTCACTTGTGTGCCACAAGGGTACACTGAGAGTCCAAGTATTTACAGTAGAGCTTTGAAGGAGCAGCTCGATACACTTGAGTTGCCTCTCACTTGTACATTGTTGCACTATGTTGATGATCTTATTTTAGATGCAGACTCAGAGGTTGCTTGCAAGGAGGGCACCGTGTTGCTGCTTATCCATCTAGCAGAGCATGGGCATAAGGCTTCATTGAAAAAGTTCCAATATTGCCGACTGGAGGTCGCCTATTTAGGCTATCTCCTGTCAAAGGAGAGAAGAAAACTGACACCTAAATGGATAAAAAGCATCTCTAGCATGTCTGTCCCAAATACACAGAAAGAGGTCAGAGCCTTGATAGGCATGGCTTCATACTGTAGACAGTGGATCCCTAACTTCTCATTAATGATAAAGCCAATGTTGGCATTGACAAAGAAGGGCATTTCTTTGCCATTACCGTGGAACTTGGATTACCAGAAATTTTTTGATCTGCTCAAGGCTGCGTTGTGTTCAGCACCAGTTTTGGACAAACCAAA
The DNA here is from genome assembly GCF_040938575.1 of Ambystoma mexicanum. Taxonomy (NCBI): domain Eukaryota; kingdom Metazoa; phylum Chordata; class Amphibia; order Caudata; family Ambystomatidae; genus Ambystoma; species Ambystoma mexicanum. The sequence goes on from NC_090930.1 coordinate 489,791,815, forward strand.
TCATGACATGGCCTTTGTATTGTATGTGCATGAATGTGATGGATGTGCTTTGGCTGTGTTAATGCAGAAACATGGAGGGAAGAATAGACTGTGTGGTTATTTTTCCTCCACGCTTGACCCTGTTGCATGCGCTTTGCTGAGATGTCTGAGAGCTGTTGCTGCTGCTACTGCATCTGTAAAACAGAACGCAAATGCAACATCTCACCTCAGCACGATTAACAAGATACAAGCTGATTCTGTTTGCACCGCATATCCAAATGAAGAGATGTTGCATATTAAATCTGACTGAACTATTACCTCTTCCGCAAGACATTGCTTGCAGTGACAAGATGTCACATGACTGCCTTTATACCACAGAGCAAGAAACCAAAGGCAGAATTGATTTAAATGACACACCATTGAAAGATCCACAAGGGGAGCTGTTTTGCGATGGCTCCTGCTTCAAACTTCCGGATGGTACATCCACTGCTGCTTATGCCATCACTATATTAAGCCCTATTGTGGAAACCAAAAGAATTTCGCATTACTCTGTGCAGGCTGCAGAGATTATCGCACTGACTCAAGCTTGTGAACTTTCCGAAGGGCTTAGAGTAAATATATTTACAGACAGCCAGTATGCCACTGGTTCACAACTTCGGTAGATTATGGGCAGAGAGAGGTTTCTTGATCTCACACGGAACTAAGATTCAACATGGCACCTTGATAGTTTGGCTACTCTGAGCACTTGCGCTTCCTACTCAACTAGCAATAATGAAGTGCGCTGCACACCAGAAAGTAATAGATGATGTGGGGAGAGGGAACACTTTTGCTGACAGGATAGACAAACAGACTGCCACTGATTTGTATTCTGAAATGTATGTAACAAAAGAAGCCACCGTTAGTTGTATAATAGATGAAGGAATTGATTCTATAAAAATCATTCAAGCTGATGCCACTCCAGAAGAGTTTAAGCAATTGGCTGAGGGTTTAGCAAGCTTAGATGATGAAGGTTGTTGGATAGACAATGTCAAGAAAAGATGGATGCTACCCAATGCTTATGTCACTGCTATGGTTACGATGGCTCATGGTCCCACTCATATATGTGCTAGAAAATTTGTAAACTGCTAGAACCTGTCTGGGTAAATGTGAACATCTCAAAGAATGCTGAGCGTTTGGTCCAAAAGTGCATGGTATGCTTACAGCATAATGTGGGAAAGGGTATATCGACACTGAGGGGTAGTTTTGGACCCCCCTCTGTGCCCTTTGAAGTGATACATTTCGACTTCATCGAAATAAAGCGCTGTCAGAATTTCAAGTATGTTCTGGTAGTCATTTGTGCCTTTAGTAAATGGGTCGAAGCATTCCCTGTAAAAGATGCCACAGCAATAACGATGGCGAAAACCATGCTTAAGGAATATTTTCCTAGGTTTCGGTTGCCGAGGGTCATTTGGTCGGACAATGGTCCACATTTTATCGGTGCTGTTAGCCTGCAAATATGTGCGGGATTACAGATCGATAAACGGTTCCATTAGGCCAGACATGCTCAGAGTGCCGGACTTGTAGAATGCCATAATGGTATATTAAAGAACAAGCTGGCTAAGGATTGGGCTAGTAGCAATTTTAAAAATGCCAGATGCCTTACTGATAGCTCTATTGTCTATGCGGACGACCCCACAAACAAAAACTGGGCTCTCCCCCTATGAGATAATGATGGGGAGACCAGCCAATATTTGGAGATTGCCCAAGCGAATGAAAGACATGGAGCATTTGCGCCTTTCTGAATACTGTGAACAGTTAACTCAAAACTTGTATTTGATTTATCAACAGGTGCGATAAGCCCTCCCAGTAAAATACGATGGGCCAGGTCATCGACTTCGACCTGACGACAGGGTGCTCACCAAGGTTTTTGAAAGAGCATCCTGTCTCGGACCGCATTGGAGAAGACCGATCCAAGTCCGGTTGGCCACACAGACTGCTGTACTAGTAGACAGAAAGAGACTTTGGATACACATGATGCACGTCAAGAAGATACCCTTTCCTCTGCCACACGATGAAAGAGAACAGATGGAAATTGTTTACTTTGTTCCTCATCGCAAGCCTGTTCTGACAAACACCAAAGGTGTCCTGGAAACCCTTCCTGAGCCTGTGGGGCCTGGGGAGAGTGCTGCTTTGCCTTTCAATTCTTCTTCAGATCTTTCTGCATCATTGAGCAATCTTGCATCTATTTCACCACTTACATCAGGAAGTGACACCGCTTTGTTCGCAGATCACGTCGTACCTGGAGTCTTGAGGTACGATCTGCGTCCACGACACTAGACTTACAGCATAGCATCGGATGTGCCCACAAGAAACCACAGTTGAGCTAGTCCCTTTCCACTCTCTCACTGAAACACAAATAAGAGGCAGGGACCAGCAAAGTTACCTTCAAGCAAGATAGGCCACGCTGTCAGGGGGCCACGGACAGATGAACTAAAAGGACCTGACGGAGAGGCCTCTAAATGGACTCTGAGAAACAATGCTCTTTTGTAATTCTACTCATACAGAGCAAGCTATTGCTCGTGTGGCTGACAAACAATCTGATCATCAACGATCATGGTCCTTGAGGACTCATTGTTTTCTTGTTATAATGTTAATCGGTCTGACAGTTGTATTTTCGCTTGGGTTGTGGTATTTAGAGGGGGTGCGTCCACTCGAAACTTTGTTACCTACTGAAATTGTTCGCAATATGTCTTCACCTTTTGTGCATCGGCACACTCAACCTCCTAGAGATTCCCAACACAGACAGAGTTATCACAATAACACTCTCCTATTAACCATGAATGCCACCCATGCGATTCTGAATAGAACAAATTGCTGGATATGTTCACATTTGCCACAGCACAGGGAAAAAGGATTGGGCTGGTATATTCATCCTCTTCCTTGGACTAGTGCATGCTACACCTCACTAAGGACACTATTCTTTGGTCGTTGGAAGGACAGCATTTCTGCTAACTTCGATGGGACTAATCTGAACGAATTTGAAAAAAGAGTCCTGACACCTTTGGGATGTTCCCTTTCTGTGAATAGGAGCAAACTCAATGTTGATTGTTTTAGGCCTTCTGATAGACTTTCTAGACCTTTCCAATCACTAATTTCTTTTAGAATGGCTCCCGTTTGAAACCGGGATGCCATGCCTGTTTCCTACACTATGAATCATAGCCCCAATTCTGTTTCCTTCTGTATATAAAGGGATGGTTCTCAGCCAATGGGTACATTCAAGGGTTGTACCAACATTGCAAACCCAACTAGTGAGGACAGACCTTTGTATGTAGGTGATCCGGTTTATTTTGTCTTTGGCAATGAAGCTTATCCTTACCTAGAGATTGGCAGCGTACTTTTTCTTTGGGTATCTTGTTACCAGGGGTATATGTGGCTAGCACCTCTGAGGTCTCTAAAGCTCGTCCAAAGCGGCACGAGAACAGTGATACTCCTTCACAGGCTATGGGTGACGTAGCAAAATCCTTTATGCCATTTTGGGGACAGATAATGAACTCTGAGGATATTAGGAGACTAGCAAGAGTATTGGAGAAAACCATCAACAGAACCATCAATATATTATACAACATGATGCAGGAACAAAAAGCAATCAGATTAGTGTCCCTTCAGAAAAGAATGGTGTTTGACATCATCCTAGCCGAATGTGGTGGGGTATGTAAATTGGTGGGATCTGCTTGCTGTGTTTTTCGTACCTGACTCCTCCCCTACTATATTCAAGGCAATACAAAATCTGCATACCTTGAGTACGGAAGTACATGTCCCGGAGGGAAAATGGGATCTTAGTGCTTGGTTTTGGGACTTTCTACCTTCTTGGGGCTGGAAGCTCTTTGCAGTCCTAGTTGTAATTCTTGGTGTTCTATTATTCTGCTGTTGTTGTATACAATGTCTTCCTGCCATATGTTCGATGTTAGGAGTATGTTGTGCACAAACTATAGGTACATTAGGACCAAAGGTACATGCACCCGAGAAAACTGTTAGCGCTTTTGTAATGAAAGATAACACTGTCAAGGAACTCATGGCGATTGATATTTCTGAAGAATGTGATTCAGGATGTACAGACATTGCGACGTGGGGTTTTGAGTAAAGCAAATGTTTGAGTAATGCTCTTGGTTTAGGCCAAAAGGAGGGTTTGTTAAAACATAATCACATAATACCGCCTTGTTATGAATATTGACTTAAACTCATTGGCATTACGCAGAAAACTGTGTTCGTTATGTTCCAACTTTCGATCAACTTCGCCGCCATTTTATGAATCATCCGCCATTTTGATTCCAACTCTTGTTTCATGTTATAAGATGGTGGACTGTGTTTTCAACCTGCAGTCGAGCCGAACGACCTTTGAGTTTTGTTAATGTTTAGGCTGACCGAGAGCAGACTGTTTGACCAATGTAAAGAAAACTCGTTACTCGAATGAACTGCCATCCAAGTGTTGTCTGCGCTCACAAGCCTCATCCTCATATAAACAATGAGACAATGGAAAACAAAATCAGATCGTGTGTTCTAGCTGAACTGCATTGTAGCAATTCTTGGGAGAAGACTTACCGTGGATCAGAGAATCAACAGCATCATTGTAACTTCTTTGACATGTAAATCTGTTGTACAATATTGTAATATTTGTCATATGAATTGGGCACTAAATCTAGCCAGTATCTTATTAGCTTGGAGAGAGACTGGACAAATGTTTCAAAAATTGTATAAATATGTCTGTGTTTAGATGTCCAGAACTCTCACCCCTCACTGTGTCTGCTGGTACACACTGCAAGATGTTGGGAGCCAGATCTGTTTTGCATTGATATTGTACAGTAATAAAACATACTTGTATCTTTTCAACCCGTGATTGGCATATTTCATTTGTGGTACTAAGCCTTGGTATTTCTTTGGTCTTTCACCAGTGATTGCACCTGTGTCGCTCCGTGTCATCTTGCTTCCAATGCAAGCACATTGCCGTTGAGCTATCCACCCAGGACAAAACTGGGGGGTTACAACAAAACCCACTTAAAAAAAGAATATCCCTCTGCATACACCTCACAAACTCTATTACTAAACACAACCAGATCTACACAGCACAACAAACTGCACACACTTCACTACACTGCAACAATGAAACAACACATAGCCTTGCACAACAGCATATGATGTCTACCGTCTGAAAATTCACACCTACCCTCAGCAAATGGTGTAAACCAAACTGAAGCTGCCAACAGCACATCACAGCTCTCTCGCAGTTTCTTGCTGCTCTGTCCTACTAACATAGCCCCCACACCTTACCCTCTTGCTTCACAGAACCACCAGAGGACCTTTAACATAACATACCGAGAACAAATAAACGTGTTGAATCTATGATTGTGTGCCTCAAATTGTGCTGTATCCGCATTGTGACATTAGCCACATGCTTTTCCTAAATAGCTCTGAAATTAAGATTAGTGTGCATGGGGAATCCCCAAAAGCCATTCCCATGGGTTAGTATCTTTGGGGGCTCATGCTCCCCATTTTGTACAGCAAGTTCCCAGTAGGCACTGCAAAGGGGGTCACTGTACGATAAGAGGTTATCATGTAGGATCCCTGTGCCAATGAAACTGGTATGGCCTGGGAAAACTGTTGACTTGGTATGCACTCCAGCTAGTGTTACAGTGTCCGGGGCATGACAGCTGATCAGGCTTGCGCACTCTGCCTTGCTTACAGTGACTAGCAAGCACTACACGCATGGTTGCTGTGCCAGTGGCATGGTTGAAGATCATTTCCTGGACACAGTGCCAACAATACATTGCTGCAGCCATGAACACGAATATGCACCAAAAACATTATCAAGTTACCATTATGAAGGTCTGGTAGTAGCATTGGTAATAAAACAAACTATGTTAAAACAAACCTTGAAAATTCCAGAAAGATAACTTAATCTTACAGGGCATTATGATTAAAACGCAAAGCCTAAAATCCACTGAAATTCATGAGCTATGGTAAGCAAGGCAGCCATAACTCGATCCCACTATGCATTTAGTCATGCCTTCAATGCAAGTCCCTGAAGTAGTGAATCATGCTTCCCTCTTTTGAAGAAGCCCACGATTCTATGACTATCCTAAACAACATTAGTTTCAGAGTGTTACCTGGCATTCAAAAACATTTATCTGACATTCTCAAAATTCTTGGGAAATTGTGCTTTAAAGATAGATTTTACGTTATGTTATTTGCTATTTGTAAAAAGCCTACTGCCATTAGTATGGCTTCAAAGTGCTGTGGTGGATGAACGCCCTCAGGAGACTTAGTCTGTACAAACATGTAAATAAAAGGAGCAATACAATGCGAGCAAACAGTAATTGACATTCCGTGAAAAGCAGAGATGAGTAGTTTGAAGCATTTTAAACCATGCAGTGCATATTGCAAAGGCATAAGGAAAGACTGATATGTCAGAGGCTATATGACAGCTGGACCTAATTGTTAGACTCAGCTGTATTCTATGGGTTGCAGCTCAAGAGGGGCAAGGGTATACCAGCAAACTTATAATGAACCCCATAATCTGGAGGACTCATAGTGTCGCCCAAGCGTTCAACATGCAGCTGAGATTCTTCACTTTTAACAGAAGTAGAAGGGGAGAGAAAGTATTCTGTGCAAGCCCATACATTGTGGAACAACTAACCCTTGGACATTTTTCTCCTTACTAGACCAACAGCATTTAGAAAAGCTGTAAACTCCTTTTTATTTATGTGATCTGAATTCCTTCTCTGACTCTACTGTGTTCTTTTTTCTTTCAAGCACAGAAGCAATTACGTTTGCACCACTCATCAAGTAGGATTCCAAAAATCAAAACAATCGAAGAAGCAATCCATATGTCTAATTTACTTTTTATTGGACGACCCTGAATCTCAGTTTCCAATTGCATGCAGTAGGCTTGATTCACACAGATTTGCAATGGAGCAAATTAGGCGATGCCCATGATCATCTCAAATTTGCACCTTTTACCTTACATTTTATCCACAAAGCTGTAAACTGGAGCAATCCCATAGTTGTCTGGATCATCACTGAAAGTGCCATGTACAAATTCAATCAGTAAAGATGTGCTCCTAAACAATGCTTCGTGAACAAGGTATAGATTTAAAGAGCACATGTTCACCCTGAGGCACTTTGGTACTTTATAAGGAATTAGTCTAAACTCTGGGAGTCTCACGGGCATATAATAATTTGCTCTAGTGCAATCCTTTGTGTTTCTGGCACTGTGTCAACAAACAACATTTGTAACTAGAAGAATTCACAAATTGTTTAAGATAGACAAGGCTCCATACATTTGGAAGCACTTTAGATAGCATGATTGAACACCTGTGATTTAAAAGCAAGAAGCAAACATATAGGAGAAGTATTAATATAAGCCTTCCGTGATGTTTGCTGCTGCATGAGAGGACAAAATGGGGTGGAATTTAGTACCAAATTGATACAAAGAAGATTTATTTCCTGGGTGTCAGAAATAGATATACACTTTTAATACTAACTTGTTCATACAGAGCCGGTTCCAGGATTTGCGGAGCCCGGTCAGCAAAAGATGTGTGGGACCCCTTTATTTGCATTGCAGAAAACGTCACAAAATTACACATTAATATCCGCGGGGATAAAATAAACCGACGTTCAATATCTGAATTGTATCTGTTAATATTATGGTTATAGGAATATCAGGAGGATTATCTTGGAGTAGCTGACTGAGTGAGCCGAATCATGTGTAGAGATGGGTATCACAAAAAAATGTACTGTGACTAGGAAGAGAAGGACAAAGAGTAATGAAGATCACTGGTAAGTAATCCAAACATATTTAATGTGACTACACGTTCCACAGATGTATGGGCAGGGATTGGCCCAGGGCAAATTGCTTTTGCTGCATGGTAGTGCAATCGCAACAAAGCCTATTTACAGGAAATGTACTGAGGCAGACAGCAATTCTGCAGGTCTTCAACTTTCATCACTAGGACACAAGTCCAGAAATAAATGTGGGATGTCATTAACATACGTACAGGGACTTAATGTATCCAAAAGAGAAATACGCAAATTTGATTCAACTGGCCTTTCCTAGCAGAAGAAAATTCTAGATAGAAATGAGCATTATCTTTCAAAAAATGAATCATCCAAGGCCGGAAGAAACAAAATACAGGTAGAGGAGATATTCGTAGAACACTGCTGGCAATGTATAAAAGGTGGGCACTTTTTAACCCAAAAATCTATATAGAAGTATTCTATGGAAAGCAAAAATACCAATACAAAGCGTGTGCTTTGAAGACACTTTCATGTGGTTTTGTGGGTTCAAATCCTGGTGGGTGAAAACTTGAGCAAACAAGCTTTTTTGCTTGTAGACCTGAAAAGCACCCAAGGGGGATGGATTTGACGCTGTGAAAAAAGTGTGCGAACGCTGTTAACACACATGTACCCAGAGTTGCCTGACATACGGTTTTGCCCCGGATCCTCTGGGTTTTCATGCATTTCCCTGGGGGTGGGGGAGCATTAAAGCTCCAGGTTTTTCAGGGCCGCAATAAAATGCATCGGCTGCCCTCCCTTTGCAGTGAGCAGTGTTGGGCGCAAGAGAACAGGACGTCGCTCAAGAAACGACGTCCACAGGGCTCCCACTGGCACAATTAAACAATAAACACCTCTCGGATACTGAACTTTCTGGTCAGTGATAAGAACTAAGGGGGCATTAGCTATTTGCAGCGGAAAGGCCATTAAAAGCTAAAGCCAATTATCAAAATGTGTGCCTCATTTCAAGACAAAAGTAATGAAACTGTCTTATTTCTATTATATGTCTATATCTTGACTCGCACAAAGATTTTGCATTCATACAAAATGTAATGTTGTCTTCATACTGCATTTAAATAACAAATAAGCAGGCAAACGTGTCATGGTATACTTTGTTATGGGTGCATTAAAGGTTGAGAGCACATTTGAAAAACTGTAAAGGTCATTGTTTAAGCTTGCATTTCTTCACATTCTGAAATGTATGTGTCCATTCCATGGAGGGGGAAAGAGGGTGAGGGTGTTACAGTTATACTGTTTTTGCTTCACATATTTCTATGAGGATGTATATATTTGTCAAGGTGTTTTATTTAGATTACTGCACTTCTATAGTCCTTTTTGTAACACAGATTTTTCTTAAAATCCAAACATTAACACATTCTCCTAGCCACTACTTTTGGGAAAATATGCGGTCATGAGGTTATGTTGCAGACTGGTCTCCAATTCCAGCTTCCCACTTAGCTTAAGTATGTAATCCTTGGCAAATACCTGTATCTCACTGTACTTATCAACATATTTTTTAAAAAAAACATTAGTTAACCCTGCTTTGGGACTGAATAGATGATATTCTAATAATTGTTTTCAATTATGAAAAAAGCAGGACATTTTAAATTTACCAAGCTCAGAATAAATTAAAGATGCTAGTATTGGTTGGAATGGCTGCGTTATTTTTTCAGACTTCTAATACTAAATGCTCATTTGACGTGTGTGTATATATGACCTAGAGGTGTGGTGAGTACAGAGTTTATAGTACTTGCAAGTGCTGTGAGGTGTGCGCACACCGGGAGATGCAGACATCTCAGGGCTTTTGATTTTCAAATGTAGGAAGGTCGGCTTGTACCCTGAAAATCAGCACAGGGCCTGGTAGAATATCTTCAGTCCAGCAACCTCTCTTCCCACATCCATGGACCTGGTAAGTCATCACAACAAAGTTGCCCTCTGATCCTTTCCCCTCCTCACCACGGCGTGTGGCTTTAAACAATACTCTGTTTTAAAATCGGACTTGAAAAGTACAAATCATAATTAAAGTACTCTAGCAATGTATGCATCCTTATAGAAATATGTTAAACAACAAGAGTCCAGATGCTGCGTTATTTACACCCCAACTTGAACACTACAAATACCAGAATGCAATTCCACAAAATTATACAAATTGGCTTGTAGGCTGTCTTTCAAGACTTAATCATAACAGAAGATAATGTGAAATGGTAACCTTTTGCATCATTTGACTAAGGCATGCTTTATATGATGCGAGTGAAATGTGACATTCTCACTCCCAAAAAATGTATTTAATACAACAAATGTGAATATATGAATACTATCGAGATAGTGCACAACTCTTTTTTTGTCAACATATGTTGTCTTCAAAGAAGACACGTGGGCGGCAACTAGTTTTTTTGTATGTGTTTTCAGAATAAAATGCCCCTTTTTAACACTTTGTCCAAAACAGAGGTTCTTAAATGGCCCATTACGGTAAACAAAGCATGATAAGCCGTGACTGTGAGGCCCCACGGTCTCATGGGCTGCTGGGAAGGTGTGCGGTCGGCTCTCTGTGCAGAACTCCATGCCATTTATTTGCTTACAAGGGGTCTGCAACCTTTGTTTCTCCAGACATTTTGGACTATGACTCCCAAGATCCCTCACTATTCACTAAGCTAGTTAAGGCCTATGGGAGTTATTGTCCAAAACATCTGGAGAGCCAAAGATTGCAGACCCCTGACTTGGACCATGTATCTGTTTAGTGTTTTTAATGCATTATGGAAGTACAGTTTAAACAGGGAAACGGTAACTTTAATGTTTAAGAAGTGGACGTAGGGATAATTGCATGCGTCTAGTCTGCTGTATATGCAGAAAACAGATGGCTATGCAAGACATACTTTTTTTATTAGGTGAATATAGCGTTATTCCTTATTTACAGTGTGAAAGAAAACTCCTGCCAGGCAACAATTATTTAAATAGTTCTGTTGGGGTCCTTGTGAATAATGCTGGAAGCCTGGAAGACATTAAATAGAGACCAGTAAAGTGTCTCAACGCAGAATGCTGTGTTTAAATTCTAGTGCCGTTATAAATTGGTTTATGTAGTGGAAACAGTCAGTGAGAGGTTAACTATCACATTTCACAGAACAGAGTCATCAATTCTCCAAATATATGTTCTGGTTTCAAATCCAAGAATTACATCACAGCAAAAGAGGCCCCAACCACGAACGGGCACTAGCTTGAACAGAACAGAAATGGATTAACAAACTGATCTCAGTGCAGTGGTGTGGCTAATTGCAAACGGATATATGGAAATGCAGAGATCAGTGATCTGAGGTAAATCATGTATTCTCTAAGCATGTTAAGCTTTTGAGTTTGAACTTGCACTGAGAAAGTAACATTTCCTTTTGGACTCTCAATTTCGGAGTCAACACGCATTGGTAAACCAAATGTGTTGGCTATTGCGTAAGCATGGGTTAGGTATTTGCCAGGGACTGCTGTAATGGTGCCACCTGAATATAATACAGTGAGTGTGAGTACCTGGGCATGTGATAGTAGTGCCTTCCAAATGTGTATGTAATACCTACACACAAGGCACAACTGTTGGCTTTCCATATGCTCGTTTTGAACAGGCCTTCGGTGCAAGGTCACACCTACTGTCTATAAATCTAGTAGGTGAAGGCAAAGGCCATTAACTCACAGAAGACTTTACAGAAGGCACAGGCCATTAACTCACAGAAGACTTTACACTGCCATGCAGAAGTGTAATTTTATTGTTTGTAAAGCTAGCTCAAATAGATAATAGGAGGATGTGTTTTGTGCGGGGATGGGCAGGTAGTGGGTGGAAATTGCCATAGAGATTAGAAGGGTGATGGGCAGTTAGTGAGTGGGTACAAAATCAAACAATGTTCACAGGTTTTGCGTCCCTCCTCAGATCCCAATGAAAGGGGCCCCTAGGTTTCCCTCGCGTTATGGAAACAAGGCAAGTCACCACACACGATAGATACACCAGACACAAGGTTGTATTCCCAAAGCTAGGGTTTATTGCAAAGCAAATAGTCTCAGTTGACCAACTCGGTCTCACGCCCCGCGACGTGTATCTCTAGACCTTGAGGGACGCAAGAGAGTGAATTACGTACATCAGTTACATATATACAAAATGCATATCATACAATCAGCTGTGAGATGTTTAACACCCCCCTTTATTGGGTTTCTTTGAACTCGGTTTGATGATGGACAATTTCAACGAATATGACACCTTCAAATATCTATTCTAGCAACAGTATGCAACCTTGCAAGTGTGGAGACATCTTCTCGTTGTTGAACAGAACACAGTGCTTCTGTTCTTGTAAGTGAGCTACATACGGGGGAAGAGTCACATTCCAGACCTAGCTATCTATGAGGAGCTATTCGTGTCCTCGGAGCCGACACGCTCTACAGGGCTTGGAAAAGGGGGGCCATAAGAAGAGCATAATTCAAGCCTTTAGCTGCTTTATTCTAACATATTCTACCATATAAAGAGACTGGCTGGCAGCTGTGAAATGATTAAATACCCTGCGGCTCTGCTTCAAGGCTACATTTGGGAGGGAGCCGGGCATTCCTCTCCGGAGCTGCCTACGTTGTGTTTCAACGAACTCTTATTAGCCTCGCGGCCTTGCGGCCTTGTCCTTTCACGTTCAGACAACAATGTTAACAGTTGAGCAGTGTAAGCAGAAATGTTCTGCGAAGCAATTTGAACAGAAAGCAATGAGCAATCGTTAGAAAACAAAATGGCGATCCTTGTTACATCAAAATGGCCGTTTATTGGTCAAACTCGGAAACCTGTATTTCTATCGTTACGTACATGAGACGGTTGGCCTTCGGCCACCAAAATGCGTTTGCCGTCCATTGTGAGAGGTGTCAATTTTTCCTAGACCGACACCAACACCCTTCTAGGTGTACTCCAATGCAATTGTTGTGCCTAAAAGGTGGCACTAGTGTCACATATAAACCAAAACTAAAAATATAGACATCCAGTATATCCTGTAGTGAAAGGTGGTCTTCTCTACCACTGAGAGTATAATTTTTACTAAAGCGAACAGATCAGTTTTTAAAAGGTGCGAAAAGGACATGAGTTGTAAAAAACAGGTGGTAGGTAAGGTCTCCTCCTGTGTTTAATAATCCATGCTATTTGGCACTGGATTGCAATTTGCCGGCACGCTTCCCTGTTTAATATGGGAAAACCATTTGTTCAATAAGCTTTAATTCAGTAGATTGGCATAAAAGCAAACATCAAGAAAAAAACAGACAATAAATAAAATATATATAACATTACTGTAAAATCACAGTATCTCAAATAAAATCACTACAATATATTGATAGTCATCAGGTTTGTACCCATAGAAAAACAATACATAAATACATATTCAAACCCATAAAAATGCAGCTTCTTAAAATGCTGTTTACATAGTGATAAGATCTTATCGGTTCACATCGAGAATTCATCTAAAATCATGCAGGTTTCATAGCTTACATCTCACGCGCCATGCTTTGATCAAAAAGTTGCAAACTGCTAAATTCACTTTCGGGGCTAAAGCGCGATAGACTCATACCGTGTATGGGTAGAATGCTCGTAAACAATTGGGTAAAACCATCTCTTTCTTAGATTGTGGTATGTCAAACAGAATAGCAAAAAAGTCTCAACAGATTCCACTAACTGCGGTCAAAAGTGGCAAAACCTATTGTTGGAGGGCAACCAGTTACTAGTAAATTCAGTAACTGGAAAAACGTCCAAACAAAACCTCATGTGCAATGCTCTCATGTGTGAGGGAAATGTATCGATTAGATAAGGTTCCAGGCTGAAATTATCTTTTAAGATCAGATAGGCTATAGCCAGTAAATCTTGTGTGATTTCCAGCGTGCAACATTTCATGGACTGCGGTAGCGGCCATGTAGTTTTGGTTGAGTTGCTGAACCTATAGGAAGAGCACTTTTTGGGTGGCTTATAACTTCGCTCCCCCTTGACGAATCCTCACCAAACTTTGCAAAACAAGTATATAGTCCACTCTGAATCTTGCTGCAAGGTTTGGTGAAGGGGGGGCAAAGTTATAGGGGGAGTCCCAAAATTACTTTTTTTTCCCATAGACATAATGGGAACACATTTCTGTTGTGCCTACAGCCCAAACCGCTGGGCGGATTTTCACCAAATTAACGGCAGGAGCGGCAGCTTGGTCCCGAAAGCGTGCTTTTGTTAATGTGGTGTAAATCCGTCAAGTAGTTTTTATTTAAACAACCAAAATGTAAGGCAAAAACATTTGTGATATCTATGTCTGCTCCGCAGACACACTTCCCTGTTCGCTCCGCGGACAGGACACCGATTGGATAATCGGCTTGCGTCGTGTCCGTGGACACGCGTTGTGTTCTCTGGTTGGCTGGGATGAGGCGTGAGGTACGTCAAATTGTTTTGATGCGCCCACCATATTGGATGCACGGAAATGCACTGGAAGTGAGCATAAATACAATTTCGGGGGTGTGTATGACTGATTGGAGAGGGTGGGGGAGTAAGAGATGGGTCAAATGCTGTATTTGTTTAGGTGGGAGAAGGCCGTGATGTGTTTGCGTTGTCCGCGGTCACAGCGGTTGTCAACGGACATACTAAACACTGGGCGCACTACTTAGAATGTTAATTGAAGTGCATTGTTTTGAGGTGGATGTATTATGTTTTTGGGTTGTGGTCATTTGGTAGGTGTTCGTTTCTATAGGTGTCTTATGCTGCAGTGGTTGTGGCCAGGGCCTAGAGTCTTGGGTGCATGGCCGAAGGCCGTAAGCCATAGGCCATGCACCCAAGGCCTTGGTCACAATGCCACCAACCATTTTGATTGTGGTATGTGGGACGCTTAGGGGAAATAAATGCAAAGGATTTGATGGGGTCACCAATTTATTACTCAGTAGGTAATTACTAAGTACTGGGTGATTCTGTGGTGCTTGGAGTTGGGAGAGTCTGAAATAAAGGAAGAGTTGCAAGGAAGGACCTGGTGCTTGTGTTGCAGACTGAAGGGAAGGTTGGAGATTTTGTATGTTTTGCTTTACAACACTGTACATAGTTGTAGATGATGTGATAGATATGACTGCACTTGTGCATAGTTGAATGCTGTTGTGAAATCTAGAACGGAATGGGTAACCAGCTGGAATGAGAGAGCTGTGTACATAGAAAGAACAGTTGTAGAGGCAGTGGTGTTGTTTCATCTGGGAGCCTTTTAAATGATATTGGCTATCTGTGTACATACATAAAGATGCATGCACTCATCTTGGCTTCGTGTCATTTTATAACACACTGGAAAGCCTTTTTCCATAATTATACTGTTATTTCTCCCATCTTCTAACATGAAATGACACTTTGTTAGAGCGCTGTGTGTTGTGTCTGATTACTATTATAATAATTCCTAAAGGAAGTCGTAATGATAGATTGTATGTAAAATATACAGAATGTATAGAAAGGAAATTGTATGTACATGCAATGCACTATAATGCATTAAATGCTATTATGGTTCAAATGTGGATAAATAGGTGGCAGTGGTTACACAAATGAAAGAATGATGGAAGAGAATAACAGTTTCCACATTACAGTTAGTAATGTGGGTAAACAAAACGTTGGAGAGCAGACAGATGTGCAAGTGACACTCGATCATAGCAGTTGGGGGAAATGACAGTAAGCTTTTTTCATAGGTTGTACAGGGTAAGTGAAAGTTACCCTTTTTATATGTATTTACACAAGAGCTGTACATGTACTGTGCAGAAAATATGCATAACTGTAGTTTGTGTTCATGCATGTGGATGTGTATAAATCTGCAAGCAGAAGTATTGGAGAGTTTTATAGTAGTTGTTGCTGAGATGCTTTGCAATCACAGCACAATTGTACTCAGAGTGATCAATAGCACATCTAAAGTGCTGAATTGTGATGATGGAGTTAGATGTAGAGTTCTTGGATGTGATTGGTGGATGGTTGTGTGACTGCTTAACAGTAGCCAATAAGGGAATGGTGCAGAGAATGAAGTGGAAAGGGTAGAAGGGCCTTTCCAGTGTTAAGAGCTCAGCAGACAGCGCGGCTGTTCGCAGACAGGACATGCCACATCCGGGCATCTGTGCATATCTGGCATGGAAATAGGACTAGGGGAATTAGCCAATCAGGTGCTGAGGGTGTCATTCATAGGGAGAGAGGGTATTCATTTTTTTCATTGCTGCATGCTGTGAAGATGGCTGTGGTTGATGAGATTGTTAATTGTTAATTGTGGAGGGAACAGTTTAGGACATGTGTCTGGAATCTCTTTGCAATTTGCAATGAAAGAAGGACTTGGGAAAGTCATGGACATGTATCCAAACTCCAGAGTCATTTTTGCCCGTATTGCGCAGAGACAAAGTTGGCTGCGTTCTTCTTCATTTGGTCCACAAATGGATAAAGCAAAGCGTAATGTTAACAAGGCAGTCTGTGCCTTTTTGAGAGATGTTGGTATGTCCTCTTTTCACAATAAAAACATTATGTTTCGTAGTACACACATTTTTCGCAGAGATGGAGTACATCTTACTTATGCCGGCACTCAGATCTTTCTGCGAAATACACAAAATGCATTGCAACCTTTTTTGGGTTTAGAGCAATCCATTGTGCAGTAGGAGTTGACCATTTGAAGTTTTCAAAACACAAAAAACACCACAAAAAGGCTCTTTTCATAGCCACCACGTCCTCCCAGAGAAAAGTGCAATGGTGGTGACAGGGCAGCACTGCACAGATTTTAGATGTCTGCGGACTGTCTGTGGACTTCTAAAAATGCACAGGGCCCTGTGCATTTCATTGACACTTTTCTTTTTGTACTGTGAAATGCAGCTCTGAAAATAGCCTTTTTTTGTTTTTTGTTGTTTTATATACACATATATTGACACACAAGGAAATGAAGGGAAAGGGGGGTAAGGAAGGGACACCAACCACGGGGATAAGAAAGGGCAGGTGGAGAGAGGAAGATGTAGGGTGGGCCTTATTCAGGTAGGTAGTAGTTCTTCTGATGCTCCTTGACCACAGTCTCGAAAGCATTTCGAAGGTTCTCCCCCCTGCAGAGTACTATATCACAGTACATGCACAATACTGTGACCTTCAAAAGCTAAGGATCAGCAGCATCATGTATGGCCTACGAGGCAGCTGGAAGGATGTGCTGCCCCACAGGAGTGTCTTTTGTGGTGGCAGGAACGGAAACGGAGGGTGTTGTAGGGGAACTCAATTTACTACGTTGATCGCAAGGTACAACTTCACGAATAGCCCCACTGTGGAACGAATTTAGGTGTCGCTTCATTGCGGTAGTACCATAGCTGTAGAAACCCAGTTTCCCATGACTCAGCACCATCTTTCACTGATTGCAGGTCACCTTCTGTGCACGTGCTTTTGGGACTCCATCAATAGTGCTAAATAACCTCCACACCCAAGATTCACAGTGAGAACTAGTAGTAGGGACTTCCACTACCTCATCCTCTTCATCCTCTTCATCACTCTCTTCTGTATCCTGATGCCTGTTCCCCTCTGCAGGTTCTCGGGGAGGGGTTGGTGGTGGAGGGGAAGGGGGTGCTGCTGAGACAGCAGTAGCACCAGCAGCAGCCATGGATACCACCAGGACAGCTGTTTCAAAGAGCAAGCACAATCCAATGCAACAAGAAGCAGTCTCTGTCCTGGAAGCCCAACAACAGAATAAGGAGCAGCTCTGGGGTGTGCCCTTTTATAGGGGTACTGCGGTGCGCTTTGCAGACACCCGTGCTGACCTAGGACACTACGTACACCAATAAAGGGCTCATAAAATTCAAAAAAGTATGCAGATCCCCACGGACATAGTGTGGGAGATGTGCAAGGGTGAACTTTCCCAGGAAAATACCTTGGAGCGCTGAAAAAGACACTTTTTAGGTGTCTGGGGACCCAGTCAGTGTTCGGTTCGCTTAGTGCAGTCACATGATGATTTCGAGGACACATTGACGAATGGGACGGCTGTCCGTAGGACACCAAATGCGTGGGGCCGGGTCTATGAGTGGATTTTCCATCCATAGGTGAACTCCTTTGTTCCCTTTGTTTTTCCTTGGTGTATGCTTTACGGTCCCTGTGATTGATTACTTAGGGGCCATGCAACGGAGGAGTTTAACTGCACACTGTTCCTTTTCTACTTAGAGGCACGCACATGGATTAGGGCTCTGGCAGCTGTTTTTCTGAGCATGGTGGCACTGCATGAGAGTTTTTACATCACGGTGTTAGCTAGCCCACTATAATGAGTAGTTTGCTAGATGTGGCAAATTATTGGCCATGCATTGTATATCTGATGTCCGGTGACCAGTGTTTTAACACCACGTGTGAGCTTCCCCACAATATGGTGTGGGTGTTATTTGGGCTAGACATTGGCCTTGCATTGGATATCATGACAGGTAATTTGTCCCTAGGCGCATACGCTCATCACCTGTGACTTTGTGTAGAAGAGGTCCCAGATATGACCCGCACCCCTACCCCCCATTGCGAGTTGCCAGTAAGGTACTTGCCATGGTACTTTACGTATGAGGAGCAAATAAACCAACAGAGAGCCGCACTGGGACTCTGCCCCTTGTACGTAAGGAGATCAATACCGGTTGAAGCAGCCATAACGCGACAACCCTGGGCAGCACGATACCCTATCAGACAGCCATACCAGCCATACCAGCCACTGATATGGAATGAGGAATACCTGCACACGGTCCACGAGGAGACCCCTAAAGCCTTAATGGAAGACCAATGAAAATAAACCAAGGGCTCGAGCAGCCCCGAGAACAAACAGACTTGGCTATTGAAAGCACAAATGCCAGTACTAGTAACCGCAAGGATAATGATAATGGATGCAGGGGAGAGACACTGTTAAAACATAAGAGAATGGTGCCATAAGGCAAGATGGAAGCAACCGCCCTGTTGAATGTGTGTAAATAAGCTTGAAATGCCAGAGGCTAAGAAATCACTACTGCTTGCAATGCTTAGTAGGAGAGTAGAGCGGCAAGCACCAACCATATATCTACCTCAATACTGCACAATGTACATGTGGAACTCCATTTTGTGAAAGCAGAAATGTACCCAGGCGGCCAAAGGACTGACAGGCCGAGTTTAGAAACCCAGCAAAGACCAGAGAAGGAGCAAATTAAAACTCAACAAAGAGAGGCTTATGCTGGGGAGATTGAGGTCAACCAGAGAAGGGGAGGTGAGCATGAGCTCACGAGACTCCAACTACAGAGAATACCAGCCCACCGTGAAGGTCAAGATAAGAGAGGCCCAAGCAGGTGGCCAAGCGCACACAGATTTAAATGCACAAAAGGTTGGAAACTGAAGCAGATTCACGGTGAACTAACACGTGACCAGGCAGGCGCGGAGATGTACCACCGCCTGATGTCATCCAGAACCAGAGGGTGCCATAACTTTTCCTGATAAGAGACTACAGATCAGAGGCCATACCCAGCCAACTAATTGACACACAGCCCTAAAACACTGATTGATGGAAGGGAGGAAGGGTGAATCTTTGGACACTAGGCACCTGGGTGTCTACTCTAAAGATGCTAATTAAAATGGAGATTTATGTTTAGGGGTGTAACTTGCCCAATCACAAGGGACCATGTAATCTAGGGTCCTATAGACACTGTAACCAATGAGACGTCGTACTTGTAGTGACGTCAATCACGTGTGGTATAAAGGGAAGGGCGTAGACGCCCACCCGATAAGAGCTATCCAATCCACTTGCGTTATTTCCATATACAGATATAGCACCTATACTTAAGTTACCTTTCCCAACCAATTGTATTGCATGATGATTTTTTTGTAGAATTAGACGTCAATGATGACGGATTTTGCCCATAAAAGAGGCTGTTGGACTAATGTTCAGAGAAGTCGGGGTGAGGCAGGTGATCGCAATGCTGCTGATTTCCATTCGCTGATGTATGTATCATTAAACAGACTTCCCTTTGCCACTTTATTGAGTCCTGATTATTGGATCTTGCTGGAGTATATGAATCCTGCACTCTGTCCTCACATGGTGCAGCTATCTTGTATAACTAGTTTTCGAGGGTGAGTGCTGACCAATGGGCCCGTCAGTAATTTCCTCTCCTCGTCAACACTTGGTAGCATGAGGATGGTTTCGGGCATCGATTATAGATTATCGATTGATATAGTATAAGACACCTTTAGACCGACGGCACGAAGTAACTCTGGGCCTTCGGTTACATCACAAGTCCTTTCGCTATTCCGGCTGAGTAGGTTGAGAAGCTCCCTGTGGACAATGATAGTGTAATAATTCCCAAAAAATCTGCAGTGGGTCTGAAGGAACCCGCCTTTCCAAGCATAACCCTTCTCATTCCCATGGGCAGCGGATCGGACGAAAACCATAAAAGCAGGAAGAGGAAGGGGCGGTGATCCTGAAGTTCCAGAGAGCAAAAGAGGCGATCGGTGAGTGAAAACAACAAAACTCGTTACCTTGGCAAATGTCTTATAGGCCTTAGAGTAAGAAGGGGAAAGGTAACGGAGGGTGGTGGAGAAGATTAATACAGTTAAAAGTAGGAAAGACTGTAGAGATATAAAGGGTTAAAACCCAGCCACCTGAAGTAATTGGGAGGAATACCGGGGGGGGGCACCCGAGAAAGAAAACTGTAAGGAATACCGGGGGGACATCTGAGAAAAAAACTGTAGGAATACCAGGGGGGCACCCGAGAAAAAAACTGTAATGAATACCAGGGGGGCACCCGAGAGAAAACTGTAAAATTTGCCTTGTTCCTGCGCTTTAAAGAGTGGTCAGAAGGAACTTGAACCCAGAACCCACAGAGGGGGGACTTTAGGCTACGATGAAGTTTAAAGACGTCATAAAGGGGTTAGTTCAAATCCCATGACAGGGTAACAATTAGAAGGCAGATACACGTATGACCAGCTGGTGTCCGTCTAGTCTGTCAGGCGTCTGTCCTTTATGTTCTGTGTATGCTGAATGTGGAAGTATTGTGTTATTAATTGATGGCAATGTATTTTTGCTTTACGCGATTCTGTAAATGAGAGGGAATCGCCACTGAATTGATGTGTTTTGAGTAAAACTGTTGGGATAAAATTTTGCCGGAGAATTGGATTGGAACTCGCATATGTGGTGCTTGCTCATAATAGCGTAAAGTTGAAAAACTGTATGAACATTGTTGATGACAACATTAAGGATGGAAGAAGTTACCCCACTTGCACACTTATGCAAGCAGTTGCCAAAGCATGCAACAAAATTGAAGAAATATAGCCAGGATTGGGTTAAGGGAACCACGAATAAAATGTTTATGCCGTGGCGCCAAAATGGGTCATTGTCAAAGGCTGTTTTACAGCACATGACCACCTTCCTACTTGCCACATATAGCGGGAATAAGCTCGAAAAACGCCTTGATGTTCTCGAGCTTTGGAAAATGTTTGAACAAACAAAAGAAGAACCCACCCGCAGCCTGGATATTAAATGTATGTGCGGAGGGGGGGGGTTAGACGTCTACCGCGTCACTTGCCCCACCGTAACCAGTTGTTGAGGGAAGTAAGTCAGAGGGTCTCTACCCACTAAGAGAGCTTAAGGCAGCCACAGGTTATAGCAACCCTACATATGAGTCACCTGCGTGTAGCAGTGACGAGGCGAAAGAGAAGGAACAGGAAATTGACTTGGCCTCCACAGTCCCATGAGGAAAAGAGAGGCGAGGTGAGGAAAGGAAGGACGAGGCACAAACGAGTGCACCTCTAGATAGGGAGAGAGAGGGAAAGAAGCGTAAAGGAACCGATGAGTTAACATGTACAAAGGACGAATGGATGGGAGGGCAGACACTGTTGAAGTTAGATGGAAAAGGAAGTGATGGTGCAAGGCCGAGTGAACGGTCTGATGAGGCGCAAAGAAAAGAAATGGAAAAAGAAGTAGACATAAGAAATGAAAGGGCAAGAAAGATGGATAGGTTGCGGCAAGAACAACTATATCGCGAAGAGCAAGGTATACCGCTCAGTCACCCGCAATATGCAGCCTATGAAAAGTACATGCAGAACATGCTTAGGTTAGAGGAAGAGAAGAGAGTGCACGAAAGAAAGGTAAAAAACCGAGAAGACGAGGAAAGTAGAAGGGCAAAAGAACATAGAAATGAACGGATGAGGGAAGTAGATAAGGCTAGAGAGGAAGCAAAGAAGCGAAGAGAAATGAATGAGGAAGCAAAGCGTAAACGCAGGCAAAGGGCGCGAGATTTAGAATATTTGCAAGGGGAAGTTAAAAAACCCAATCCTGTTGTAGACTGGGAAGACATAGAAGAATTCTTTCCTGCAAACGATGCGGTACCAGGTACAAGCGGGACAATTATTGATGATGACTTCAACACCCGAAGCATTGGGGAACCGATTGATAAAATATATGATGAGATGGGACTTGAACGAATCTCCCAAGAAGGAAGGGAAGATGAGCGCTTAGAGAGCACTCAGTTATATGACACTGAGGATGTCACCCGAAGTAGTGAGAGTAGGGGACGTTCCCTAGATAGACTAGAAGATGGGCAGAACGAAGATGATGTAAGATGTTGTGCAAACTGGGAGTATTCAGAGTCAGACTCCGATGGAGAAGCGGAGGAAGTGATGTGTGACGAAGGGAGGTGGTGCGAAACGCAGCTCCCAGGGAGTCGAGAGGTACAGTGGTCAGACACGGGCGAGTCCATAAGTAGGACACCGAAGTCCGCTGGACAGTCCAGCCGAGATGAAGGCACGCACCCCGGTCAGAGGAGGGCATCGGCACCTGCCTATAGTGATAGATTAAGGGCATTGCCAGGTAGATGGCAAGGCGGAACGCCACCCCGGTGAGAGACCGAGGGGGAATAGAGAAGGGAAAGGAAGCTTGTGCATTCAAATTCCCACTGTTAGAAAAGGGGGGAGGAAGACCGCAATATATTCCATGGCCACACATGGACCGAGAGAATCTCAAAAATAAGCTTCCAATGTTGACATCGGGAGCCGGGAAGTGGATACATGAGCTAGAAAAAATGACGGGGGGCGTCTCCCTAGCCATAGGGGACATCAAGGGTCTCCTAATTGCTATACTCAGAGAAAGAGCAGATGATGTGTGGAAAAGGGCAGGCTACCCTAGGGTAACCATAACTAACACTTCTCATGATGGTGCGCCATTTAATAACTGCAGAGAAGCAGTATGGAAAGCGTTATACGCTATATCCAGACATGTCTGATATGGGAGCTATAATGACTCGAAAAATGAAGGAGTCAGAGGATCCGTTGCTTTATATCCAGAATTTTCAAGACGCGTGGGTGCTCGAAACGCATGAGTCTCGGACCAAATAGATCCCTGTATTTACCATATATTGTGCCAAGGGTTACCAGAATTGGTGCAAAAACAGCTAAAAAAATTGGTAGGAATAGAATCTAAACCGTGGGCTGAGATCCAGTTGACAATTGCACATAACTGTAGGCTGTTGAAAAAAGAATCGAAAGTAATAGGCAACGCGTAAGGGAGAAGAGGCGAAGCTAGTGCAAAGGAAGCTCTCAAAATATGCTCTCGAGGGAGCCATGCTAACAAGCCCAGCCGAATCGAGTGCACAGCATGCAGCTAACCCGCCCCAGAGTAATCAGGGTAATGCGGGATATTACCCGAGAGGAAAGGAATTTGGAGGAAGATGATGGCAGAGCAATCAGGGAGGCTTTAGAAGTAACCAAGGAGGTTTTCAAAATGTTCAGGGTGATATCCAGAGCGCACCAATGGGCAGTCCAGCTATGCCAGATGGACAGATGGCCCGACCACTGCCAGTGTGTTGACTATGTGGAGTGACAGGACATGTGGCGCGCATGTGCAGAAGCCAAGGCATGTGGCAGAACAATCAAGGGATGGGGACAGGCATGGTGAGTCAACCTGCTACCCCACAACAGGGCAATGCACAAAACTATACCATGCAGCAGCAGGCAGCTGGCTTGCAGCAAGGTGCACAGCAAGTGGTCCAACCACTGAACATGGGGAATGTACCGCAGGGACAACCCCAGCAGACACTGCCACAAGTGGTTCGGGGCACTAATTCAGGTGGAGGAAACCCACAGGTATACAATGGACCGAACCTATATATGAAATAGGACGGCTCACAGGGAACGCTGATGTGTTCTATCCTATCAGTGACACCAGACCCTAATAGGAAACCAAGGGTAAATGTAACCATAGGGGGAAAAGAATATTCCTTCTTAGTTGACACGGGTGCAACGCGCTCGTGCATACGAGAAGGCAAGTCCTCCTTGTCTGGCGAGGCAATAGATACCCAGAGTTTCACTGGAGCTCATAGCAGAGTTCCCTTTACTGATGCACTCCCAGTTTCCATGGGAGAGTGCGACATGAATGTACCTTTGTTGTATTCTCGTCAGTCCCCAGTAAATATCATGGGTCAGGACTTGATGACAAAGTTGAATATGACCATCTCATTCACTGAGGATGGCATAGTGTGCTCCACCCCAGGAATGCATTATTCAAACGTGTGCGAAATGATCAGAGCATACTCTGTATGTGCAGCTATGAGAGCTGTACCACTGGAGCCAGAAGTATTTGCATATGGCGTACGAGTGCTTATGGCAGGGTTGCCAGGCCTCGCAGACAAAACTATGAGAACTCCGAATGAGTTTCTATTCAAGTATTTCCCTTAATGATACACTCTGCCGCAGTGCGAGGAAAAGTGGTATTGGTTGAGGGGTGTGACGATGAGGGCAGACCTTGGTGTGCGATTATCGCCATCGAAAAAGGGTATCGAGTGACTGACGTCACCGATGACGATCTGTTCGAAGAACACCATGACCTAGAAGAGATGCGGGTGGAAGTGAGTCTCATATTTTGGGTCAAAATGATCAGGCAGGAAGTACCGCAGAGGATGATGTTAGCATTAGTACATCCAGAATACTTTGATAACGACATGGTCCTGGTGCCGGCCAAGGTATGGACTACAGGGCCCTATGACGTAGGTCTCCTGAAAGTGGCCAGCGAAGGAAAAATTAAACTGAAACCAGGGGCAATTCTGCCACGGGCACAACAGTATTCCATGTCCAGAGAAGCGGATGAAGGGATTGCAAAGACAATCTCTGCAATGATGGAGCAGGGCATCCTTGTGATGTCAGAATCACCTTGCAACACAGTGATTTATCCTGTCAAGAAATCAAAGGGAGGGTCTTGGCGTTTAATCCAGGATTTACGAGCATTGAATGACATAGTCGAAGCCGAGTTCCCTCTAGTCCCGAATCCATCCACAATTTTGTGCAACATACCCACTGAGGCAAAATACTTCACGGTGATCGATTTGAAAAATGCATTTTTCTCGATCCCACTACACTGTGACTCACAAGACCTGACGTCATTTACCTTCAGGCAAAACCGCCTGAAAAGTACGAGGTTGCCACATGGGTATTGCGATTCTCCATCTATTTTCAACAGAGTCCTGCAAATGGACCTAAGCAATATTGCGGTGGACAGTGTTGTTTTTCAGTATATAGATGACATTCTAATCTGCAGCATCACTGTTGAGCAATGCCGACACGACTCAGTCCAGCTATTGACTATATTGGCTGATAACAGATACAAAGTAGACAAGGACAAGCTGCAGTACTGCCAACAGGAGGTGTTGTACATAGGGCAATCTCACATGAGGCGAAAAAGGTAACCCCAGAAAGGGCCGAGGCTAGCATGCACACGGCCATGCCGTGCACAATAAAGCAAATGCAAAGCTTCTTGGGTCTTTGACTACAGCTCATATACCAGGCCCTTGTTACAGGCCCTTAAAAAGGCCGAGGCAACAAGAGAAGAAATTGAATGGAATGAAGAAATGGAGAAGGGGTTTACAGAACTCAAGGGGGCAATTTGTTAGGTCCCAGTTCTCTGGATTCCTAATTATACACAGGAATTCTATCTGTTCTCTCATACCGATGGCAGTTTTACGACAGCAGTGCTCGCGCAGTGAACCTCATTGGGATATAAACCCCTAGCATATTACAGCGGGAGTCTGGACCCGGTCATGAAGGGCCACTTCCCGTGTAAACAAAAATTCAGCTGCCGCCGCGTTCGCCATTGAGAAGGCTTCATCCATTGTGATGGGGTGCTCCATGACATTATATGTTGAGCACTCACTATTCCCCATACTAGAGAAACCAAAGGGCACGCTGACTTCGCAAAGAGCATCTCCCTATGAGGTGATTATCTCTAATCCATCGATCAAAATAGTGTGATGCAAAACGGTGAACCCTGCTATGTTTATAGCCGAGCCAGTCACATAGGGAGAACCTGTGCATGACTGTGCAAACTATGAAGAATACCATGATGAGATTCCCAGGGTCAAGGAAAATGCCCTGCCAAGTGGAGAGATCGTCTTTATTGATGGGTCATCAAGAATTGACCAAGATGACAGGCAAAGGTATACAGGCATGGCTGTAATCAAACACATGGCGAATGGAGTGTTCCGAGTACTTGTCAGTGCGCGAATACCATCTCACTATTCCGCACAGGCTGCAGAACTAGTGGCATTGATACTCGCCATCGAGAACCATGCAGACCAGGAGGTAACAGTGTACAGCGACTTCCGCCTATGTGACGTCAACAGTGCACGCAGGATTAGCACGCTGGAAGAGGAGGGGCTACCTCCAAGCAGACGGCACGCCAGTGCAACATGCAGCCTTGTTGGACAGGCTGATAAAAGCAATACAGCTCCCAGTGGGCTTAGCGGTCGTAAAATGCACCGCTCATACCAAAGGGACAGACTTTGTGTCACGTGGAAATCATGAAGCGGACACAGAAGCCAAACGTATGGCATCCAAAACTGAAACAATCATGGAGGTGGAGGTGGCACGTACCCATGAACGAATGATGGTAGCACGAGCCACTCCAGAAGCCTATAGCAGTATGGGCCAATTTCAATTAATGGAGCTCCAGGGGGAGGCACCTCAGGAGGAGAAAAAATTATGGAAGCGTCAAGGGTGTTCTTTAAACCCCTCTGACGAATTGTGGAGGCAAGACAGCACTGGTAAACCAGTAATGCCTGTTGCCCTTCTAAAAGTAGCGCTAGAACAGCTTCACTACCCCATTCATATGTCAAAAGAAAATCTTGCTGCAACGCTCGCGGAAGACTGGTTTATACCGAATTTAGCCGAGCATGTTGCATTCTTTATGGTAAACTGCATTATCTGCCAGCAATTCACTTCTGGGCACACATTAAAAGTAGTGAGAGGAGTCATCCCCAGACCAAATGGACCTTTCCAGCACCTACATATTGATTATGTCGATATGATTCAGGTGTGTAATGGCTACAGGTATCTACTTGTGGTGGTGTGTCCCTTCTCCAGATGGGTAGAAGCAGGCCCCTGTACAAAACCTGACACTGCCTGTGCTGCTAAATTCCTGGTGAGGGAGGTTTTCCCTAGATGGGGGGTGTGCGAGGTAATGAGATCTGATAATGGGGCACATTTTGTAAATGCAGTATTTTTGCAGATTAGCTTGTTGCTTGGTATAAAGAACAAATTCTCGTCGGCGTATCACCCAGAGGGAAACGGGATATGTGAACGGATCAACGGATTGCTTAAGGAAAGGATAGCCAAGTTGAAGCTCACAATAAGAAAGGGATGGATGCACTGCCTACCGCTGGCATTGTATGCTCTTCGGAACCAGCCAGGCTCCGACCATCATCTAGCGCTGCACGAAATAGTCACAGGGAGAAGAATGAGGACCCTCTTACCCCCCGAGACAGAGCTAGATGTGATGCCCAGTCAACTAGGGAGGTTCTGGGAGAGGAGATGAAGGGATATCTTGATTGTCTCACATCCAGTTCCACTGTCATTTCAGGCCAGCTGCAGCGATAGCAGAAAAGAGACGACACAGCACAAACCACAACAGACAGTGCTGCTGCCGGCAGAGCTCAGAGCCCATGCGCGCCTTTTGTCTTCCCTGGAGATCGCGTCCTCGTGAAGAATTTCACAAGAAAAAGATAGGCCGAGCCGAGGTTTAACGGCCCGTTCATCGTAGAGGACTGCACCCCGTCAGCTGTCAAGCTCAAAGGCAGAAGAGCCTGGATCCTCACGAATGATATAAAACTCTTTATAGGAGAAAGCACTCCTACTACATCTACTAGCGAGGAATCCACAGACAACGGGGAAGGACTGCAGCACGTGTAGACAAGATCTATGGCACGGAAAAAGGACGCATGAGCAGACAAGTTACAAGAACGAGGAGAAAAAAATATATAAAAGTGAGACTTTCAAAACAAGACAGTTCTTCAAACCAAGTGAAAGGTGACAAAAGGGCAATTAAATAAACATTCAATGTAGCCAACAAAAGAACTTTTGTGAAAATCTTGTCCACGCTGAACCTTTTCTATAGGCATAGAAAAGACAATAAGAAGCAAGCAAACACCCTGTGCAGCCAAAGGTGCAGGGTAAAAGAAGAAAATTGCGTACTCATATCAACAGAAACGCTAATCTCATGAACATTGAAAGCCACACAAAGCATTTAAAACCTAAGACTCTGATAAGAAGTAAAAGTAAGATCAAGACTTTGTTCATGGACATATGGTTCATCCCAGCAGAAGTCTCAAGTGGGATGTGCTCACATATTTTCATCTGGTAGTACTGTCCTACCCTTCACTTATATGCAGAGAAGCCAGCGTTACTGAATTCATTCAAGACCCTGCAAACAAGAAAATAATCTGACAACTACTGACTGTCATAACAGAAACTTTCTTTACACTACCCAAACACAGCGGAAAAGACACAGATGCTTCCACCACAAGTAATCATTGACGAGATCACATATACTTTGTTCTTCCGCATCATCGAAGAATGTCCAGGGAGAACTACAGATACATAGACATTCATTAGAGATACAAAAAACAATTACTTTCTCATCAAAGTGTGGTACAAGCTGAACCACGTGGTTGCAACTCACGCAGCAGGAAAGTGCAAAACTTGTTTGCATCAAAAGAAGGGACTGTGATTAGGACCCAGCAAACGAGGCAAATGTCCCTATCACCTGAGGATACACGGCTGGCACACAACATTTTATTCCGATTAGTCACAGACTATCCGGAAATGGTGGGGAGACCTGCAGATGTTGATGTCATCACCTTTCTTAGGAATCCGGCCAACACCCCACACATGGGCGCACTCCTCCAAGGCATCATGTTCCAGGTGGAGATGTCCAATTTCCAGCGAGAATTCCTGAGGAGATTTCAGTGAGACTAGCCGACGATGGACAGATCGAAGAAAAAAAAAACAACTGATCACACTGCAAGAAAAGGCCTGTGACTTTAGAGCCAAAGAACCAGAACAAATGTCATTAACACCTGAAGACAGTGGTTATGCTTTTCGTGTTTTCTTTCATCTCATTGAAAACTTTCCAGAACTAGTGGGCAGACCCTGCAACATTGATGTGCCTGCTTTCTTAGTGATGCAGCAAAGAATGCCCAATTGAACAGGCTCCTAAGAGCTATTGCATCACAACTCAGAAGCAACTATGGACATCCACATCTAAGAAGAGCCTTAGAAGGGGGCGTTTCAAAATAACCTTTTTCATCATCCCCAGCAGGGGACAAGGCAAGAAAACAAGAGACACCGATCTTCATGCTTCCAACACAGGACAGAACGAAAAGAGCAGAAACAAGGATAACTACATCTGTTCTTATTTTTCTTGTTTCGTGTTTTCTATTTGTTTATCATTATCACACAGGAGAATAAATGGGTGAGAGAGCGACTGTTCATCAACTCGACCTCGAACGACCAAGTGAAAGGAACAGAGACACGAACTTCACTGCCGTGTTTACCTTTTTCAACCTTTTTCTTATTTATTCCTACCTTTTCATATGTTCACTTTTATTTTTATTTTTATTTTTTCAATAATTGACTTTGTGTCGTGATTTGTAGCGAATCCATCTTTTCATGGTGTCACTGAAAACATTGTCCTGCATATCCTGAGGGCCATGACGAGTTGAAAGAGTGCCCTGGGAATGCGGTTCCCACAACAAATGCAGGATCAATGTGATGTGCTGAAAACGGTAGTCTAACCTTTTTCCATAGTCTAGCAAAGGAACTGTACTCCATACTCAGAGACTATCATCATCACTCACAAGAGGGGGGACATTGAACAGCACATGTCACTTTAGTATTTGCTGAACTTTGATTTGTTGAACTTTGAACAACGAGATCAAAACGAAGAAAGAAACAAATAGTGGACTATAGACTTGATTAAATGGGGGCCCAAAAAAGTAACTTAGTCTTGCCACCAGCGGAAGGGCGCCCCCGGTTTCCCGGAAGGAGATGCTGTAAACGGTCTTTTAAGGGCGTCATATGTATATGCATTGTGACTATTGTAGTATTTTTATCGTTAACTATTTGAACTGCATTTTTTTATCGTTGCACGAAGCGTCCCAATGTCTGTGCATCGACCAGTTAATGAACATCTGGTGCCCACAAAAGCACCCCGACCTTATATTGTCATCCCTGTTCCAAGAAAAACTGATGATAAAGCAAACGATTTACAGTTGAATGTAATTAGCAGTAACACGCATACACTTGAAGTAATGAATGATGAGAAAGGCTGGAGACAGGGTCAGCACGGAATGAATGATAGCATAGTACTGTCCACGGCACACACCCATACAATGAGTGCACACGAACAAGGGGAAGTGTCAATGGCTACGAAACCGCAGGCCAAACCAAATGAAAGAGAGAAATCACCTGTGGAACAAGCAGCTCCAGAAAGCAGGGAGCAACATGAGAAACCAAATCAAAGTGAAATAGCAAAATCACTCAATAGAACAGAGGAAGCAACGAAAGAACTCACTGAGAAATCACATGCGGTAGTTGAGTATGTGTTTCCACTCATACTTAGAGCAAAGAAGCTACAGGAGGAGCTGAACAAGATAACCACCACAACTGTGATAGCGAGCACGCCAGCTCCAACGTCAGAATTAACTACCGAGCCTACGACACAGCCACGTGTTGGAAGGATGATAAATCACATGCGGTGGGAGGAGGTCTACAAAAGAATGCAGGAGGGAAGGAAAAGAAGCACAAAACCTCCCCCTATTACTGCAGGGCAGGAAATGAAACCTGCCCCTCCAAGGATAATGCCCGAGAGTCTGCCTGAACGAGAGAACAGTAAAGACGCAGTCAGAGACATAGTGATAGCCAACCACAGAAAAACGCTAAGGATCAAGAGAAGTCCATATGAAACCGAAGACGAATTAAATGATTACTTGGACAGCACGGCCCATCTTGGAAACAACATATGGTACCAGCACATGAAGGAAGTTGGACGAAGAGAATCAGAAGGAGAATGTTTCGTCTGTGCACTCCTGCCGTACAGCATGGGCAAGTCCAAAATCTTTGTGGCTGTAGAAATAGATGTCCACGTAGCACACTGCCTGTCAGATGTGGCAATGTGCAACACCAGAGGACAATTCATGGGGAGAGACGCCTCGTTGATATGGGCCAACGAAAAGGACTACCCTGATGATGATGATATGTCCAGGACATAAAAACAAGAAACAGTGTGCACACCAAGAATCATGTGATTAGATATGAAAACCCTGACATCAAGGTATCAGGAATAAGGTGGGAAATAAACTGAAGACTGACCGTCCAAGGGAAAACAGCAGAAGAAGCTCAGCTATGGAAGAACCGAGGACAAATGCAGATCTGGGGATCAGTAGTCTCCCCAGACGGATGGGAAGAAGAAGTGGTAATCTGCCGAGCTTGGATGGTCCTTGGAGCCTGCAAAGAAGCAATAGAGAACTCACAGAGACTATGCAGACCATTGTGGACAAAATTGGTAAAGCTGTTGACATGGGTCAAAGACAGAGGCGGACCCTTGCAGATAGTACCGCTGGAAAACCCAAAACTGTGCTTTAGAAGTAAAGGCACAAGGACAATGGGGGAGAATCAAAACTGCGGGCGCATATACAAAGCCCCAGGGATGTCGCAAGGGACTGCAGTCTTGATGGACCACTATTGGGCATGTGGATCCAAGGCATACATAAGCTACCGAGGAAATGGGGAGGCATATGCACACTGGTGAACATACACGTTCCAGCACTAGTGATTCCAAAAAATGAACTGAATTTGGACAGTTTCCTGAAAGCAGACGCTCACCTGAGGAAAAGGAGGTCTGTGGAACTAATGTCAAGCATGAAGAGAGAGAATTACTTCTCTGCCAAATCAGAGGACGCATTTTATGCCATTCCCTATGAACACAGGCTGTTCAGCCTAACTTCATTGGTATTCACAACAATACTCTTGGCGCATATCCAAGTTGGTGCAAACACCAAGCGGTTGCAGATAACGAGATGGGAGTTACTGCAGACCATCAACACCACAATAAAAGGATTCAATGCGATCAAAGAAGAGCTGAGAACAGTCAGACTGATGACCCTACAGAACAGATATGTTCTTGACATGATCACCGCAATGGATGGAGGTGTTTGCGAAAAAATTGGAGAATCATGTTGCACATTTATACCATCACACGACGAAGAAAATGAAACCCTCACAGAGGCCATAGACATGTTAACAACCCTGAAAAACCAGATGACCGATGAGACAGATGAAGGGGACGACGACTGCTGGTTTGGGAACCTATTCTCATGGGTCCCGCAATGGATGGCAGATATATTCAAGTTCCTGGGAGCTTTGCTAGCAATGGTGCTGCTAGGAGTCTGTGTTATCAAGATAACCATCACACAGTACCAGAAAACAGCAAAGAAGGCCATTGGGATGAAAATTATGGTCGATGTCGAGCCAGGCTGGAAGCCCAGAGACCTGAAAGATGAGGAGATAAAAGACTTGGTGAAGGCCAGTGAATTTGCACCAGAAGGAACAAAATTCACTTATCCCAAGAAACGAAGAAGGTACGAAGGCAAATGGATTTACTGCAGTCCAAATGGACAATGCCAATTGATGACCTGGAACAAAGATGAGCACGTGAGAACAGCAGGAAGCTTGAAAGGGGTAATAAAGATATGGACACCAAAATTGTATACTTTCACGCCTTCTTGTGTAAACCCAGGAGACGATGAGCAAGAAGCTGAGGAATCAAAGAACCTGAATATAAAGGAGAAAGTAGGAGTGGTCAATGAACCGACCAGAGGGGTGAGTGTAGAGGAGGTCCCAGGTCCAACCGTACCCCTGCCCCCATTGCGAGTTGCCAGTAAGGTGCTTGCCGTGGTACGTGACGTATGAGGAGCAAATAAACCAACAGAGAGCCGCACTGGGACTCTGCCCCTTGTACGTAAGGAGATCAATACCGGTTGAAGCAGCCATAACGCGACATCCCTGGGCAGCACGATACCCTATCAGACAGCCATACCAGCCACTGATACGGAATGAGGAATACCTGTACACGGTCCACAAGGAGACCCCTAAAGCCTTAATGGAAGGCCAATGAAAATAAACCAAGGGCCTGAGCAGCCCCGAGAACAAACAGACTTGGCTACTGAAAGCACGAATGCCAATACTAGTAACCGCAAGGATAATGATAATGGATGACAGGGAGAGACACCGTTAAAACATAAGAGAATGGTGCCATAAGGCAAGATGGAAGCAACCGCCCTGTTGAATGTGTGTAAATAAGCTTGAAATGCAAGAGGCTAAGAAATCAATACTGCTTGCAATGCCTAGTAGGAGAGTAGAGTGGCAAGCGCCAACCATATATCTACCTCAATACTGCACAATGTACACGTTCGACTCCATTTTGTGAAAGCAGAAATGTACCCAGGCGGCCAAAGGCCTGACAGGCCAAGTTTAGAAACCCAGCAAAGACCAGAGAAGGAGCGGAATCGAAACTCAACAAAGAGAGGCTTATGCCGGGCAGATCGAGGTCAACCAGAGAAGGGGAGGTGAGCATGAGCTCACGTGACTCCAACTACAGAGAATACCAGCCCGCCCGTGAAGGTCAAGATAAGAGAGGCCCATGCAGGTGGCCAAGCGCACACAGAATTAAATGCACAGAAGTTTGGAAACTGAAGCAGATTCACGGTGAACCAGCACGTGACCAGACAGGTGCGAAGATGTACCACGGCCAGATGTCATCCAGAACCAGAGGGTGCCATAACTTTTCCAGATAAGAGACTACAGATCTGAGGCCATACCCAGCCAACTAATTGACACACAGCCCTAAAACACTGATTGATGGAAGGGAGGAAGGGTGAATCTTGGGACACTAGGCACCTGGGTGTCTACTCTAAAGCTGCTAATTAAAATGGAGATTTATGTTTAGGGGTGTAACTTGCCCAATCACAAGGGACCATGTAATCTAGGGTCCTATAGACACTGTAACCAATGAGACGTCGTACTTGTAGTGACGTCAATCACGTGTGGTGTAAAGGGAAGGGCGTTGACGCCCACCCGATAAGAGTTATCCAATCCACTTGCGTTATTTCCATATACAGATATAGCACCTATACTTAAATTACCTTTCCCAACCAATTGTATTGCATGATGATTTTTTGTAGATTTAGAAGTCAATGATGATGGGATTTTGCCCATAAAAGAGGCTGTTGGACTAATGTTCGGGGAAGTCGGGGTCAGGCAGGTGATCGCAATGCTGCTGATTTCCATTCGCTGATGTATGTATCATTAAACAGACTTCCCTTTGCCAATTTATTGAGTCCTGATTATTGGATCTTGCTGGAATATATGAATCCTGCACTCTGTCCTCACATGGTGCAGCTATCTTGTGTAACTAGTTTTCGAGGGTGAGTGCTGGCCAATGGGCCCGTCAGTAATTTCCGCTCCTCGTCAACACTTGGACAAGGAGACTCTTACACCATTACACGTGCGAACTGTGATTACATTGATCTGGCACCCATATACTATCAACTTGGAGGTAATTTCAGATATAATCAAATGGAGGTCTGTATCTCAGACTTGTGGATATTGTGATCAAGATGTGATTGGTTTTAGAATCGTGCCTCTTTGGAAATTACATGTGTCCAATAATTAGAACATTTGGTGATTACTGACTTGGAAGACGCCTATTAAAGAAATACCATTAAAGATAATTTTGTAGTTAATTTTTGGAACTGGTGGAGGTGTGGTCAAGTAGTGGACCCATCGTTGTGTCCCGTTACACTGATATTTATTTCCAGTGTACGGGATCTAAAATTTGATTGTTGTGAACCTCACCCTAGAATTACTCAGAATCCGCTTTTGTATTTTAGGTACAGTGGTTCCCCACTTGTGATGTTAGTAAAGACTCTCTCAATACGGTGTTGAAGAAATCTACACGTTTTATAAATATTCCCCTGAAGAATGTTCTCCCACTACGGGGCTTGAAGAGCAGAAACATGTCGGGAATGATGATGTTTTTATGACACATTTAGAATGTAGTGTGTTGTTATGTAATATCAATTGTGTCTGTCTTGTAAATCTATGGTTAGGTGTTTTAGATTAACTTTTATGTATTATTTTCTGTTCACTGTGTGTGTTGTTTAGGGTCTACATATGCTTTAGTTGTTTTTTGAATAAATACATTTGATAATTGTTTTGAAAATTTGTATACAGTCCATTTTTTCAGGACTCAGTGTGCCTTACAATTAGCATTTCTTTGTTTCTGGGTGATGAGGTAATTGTGTAGAAAAATTGTCTAGCTCCTTCTTTATATATATATATCAATTATAATGATGACATCTTGATATGTGGGCCACGCTGGCAAAGCATGGCCATGCCTTGCGTCAAGTGTGCACAGCACTGCTGGATGCTGTGTTGACACTCAACAGTGAGAAATCAGTCTTTCATAAATTGCATCTCAAGTTCTATGGACACATCTTCTCACAAGAGGGCATGAGCCCGGATCCGAGCAAGGTTGTTGCCATCTCAGCGATTTCACCCCCCAAAGATGTCAATGAAGTCAGATCATTCCTGGGAATGGCCAGCTACTGTGGCCAATAACTCTGAGATTTCTGGATTACCAGTGTGTCCCTCAGAGAGCTCACCAAGCAAGACAGGGCATTCCAATGATCACAGCACTGCAAAGATGTGTTTGCACTAATCAAAAATGACATTGCATCAGCAGAGTACATGGCCTACTTTGATCCGAATCTGTGCACACAATTGACCTTTGATGCTAGCACATTCGTGTGGCAGCAATTTTGGCACAACATCAGCTGGGGTGAGAATCTCCCCGGACTGTCATAGCCTACACCAGCAAGAGCCTATCAGAGGTGGAAACCAGGCACTCACAACCGGAAAAAGAAGGCTTTGGCATATTCTGGGTATGTGAACACTTCCAAATGTTTCTCCTGGGCAAACCATTCATGATTGTGATAGATCATCAGGCTTTGGTAACCATCTATGGAAGTTCTCGATGCAAGATGCCCCCCCCCAAAATGAAAGATGTATTACAATTGTACCTCAGCCTTGCACAAGCAACCTCAACGCACCCAACAAGACTCCAACTCCTGAGAGTGTTTGCTGCTAATAATGCACTGTTTTAATGTTTTTTTTTTAAACTGAAATGATGTGTCTCTATAGTACTTTTCAGTTTTCCACAAGAGCTCCACAACTTCAGCATGTTATGTGTATAGTAATATATTTATGTTTTGGTTTTCTAGCAGCTCTGAGAATTTGTATGAGTAGTAATGTTATATGGTTGGAGCATATCAATGGTGGATGCAATAGGGGTGGTGTGCTAGCATGGGAGTGACCATATTTTGGGAAGATTGGGAAGAAAACATACAAATTGCCAGTTACACAGAGGGACTGATGGATCGGCAGGAACCGCAAGTGACCAGCACAGCTATATGGAAGTGGTCACGCAGAGTAAAGAGGGAGGTGGGAGAAAGAAAAGGATATGATGAATACGGAGGACTTGAATTAGATACAGTGGAAGATGTGCTGTGCACCATCAGGAATTCAATGTGCAGTATAGCCACATGAGGTCAGTGGGGAAACAGAGGGTAAATGGAAGGTGCTATGTCTATACCTTGATCCCCCATGCTTTGGGAGCCCCCAAAATGTTAGTAGCCCAAGAGACCTTATCTCTAGAAGCTCAGTGCTTAGTCCATCTAGCACTATGTCAGATTTACAGCTAGTTCCCAGGGCACAAAGTACAACTAGTGGTGATAGAGAGAAATGAAGCAAAATGCACCAAGAACGCTAATGTCACACATGCAAGCCATGCCTACTCCTTAAGATGGAAGGTGTACTATTCGTATCACTTAGATGGTAAGAAGCGGTGGTGGGCTGCTCAGCAGGGGAACTGGTGGGGTTCAATGAAGAAGTAATATGGGAAGCAAACAACAAATGCACCACAATATGGGACATCTATGTCCCAAAGCTAACTTGGGTTGAAACTAGAGAAACTCCTGTGAAAGTGTCAGCACCAGAATAATATAACATGTGATTTCAAAGGCTCAGCAGTGTCCCAGTGGGGACCAACAATATGTGCAACAAGACCCTGTATATTCCAGACATAAACAAAGGAACCGCAGCACTAATGGACGTGTACTGGGTGTGCGGCCAGCAGGCGTATTTGCACCTCCCACCGTCATGGAAGGACATATGCTCATTGGCAACACTGCATTCAGCCATGCTTGTAGTTCCTGAAGCCCATCTGTTTTCTATCACAATACAGTCCAGGCTACCCCCAACTCAGTCCCTGCAGACAAAGAAGAAGCGGTCACTGCAAAGGCAAAAGAGGAGATCGAATTATCTACCTGAAAATTCCTCCAAGCTACTAAAAGAAATACCAGACAAGTATCAGCTGCTCAGCAAAACAGATGTGTTCTTTGCCTCTATCCTGTTACCTAGGGTGCATGATGCAGAAAATTCAAAATGGCTCCAGACCGTACGATGGGAAATGATCCAGTTGGCGATTGCTATGGAACAAGGATTGAACAAGATCAAGAGTGAAATGTGGACTATTAGGGTGAGGACCCCCCCAGAACCATTACATGTTGAACTTAGTAATGACAATGGAGGGGGGTATGCAAAAAACATCGGACTGTCTTGCTGCATGTACATACCCAAAAAACTATGCAGGAAATTGGTCAATGTCACACATCATAGGGGTCCTGGACAGACTATATATAGGCCTGGAAAGTACAGGAGGAATTGAAGCGGACGATTGGTTCGATGCAATGTTTTCGTGTGCACCATCATGGATGGTGAAGATTTTGGTCCCTATAGAGGTACAATTGATGATGATGTTCTGTACGTGCAGGATTACAATTCTGTGCTGTGTGAAACCACTCCCAAATAGCACAACGATGATGGTTTCAATTAGGGCAAGTAGTGCACCTAATGGCACAAAAGGTTGGGCAGGCTCAAACAGACAATCCTACCAAACCTGGTTTTGTAAGGATTGAGAGATCCATAGATCCCCCATAGACTGTGACCACAACCCCACCAGATCCAGAAAATTACACAGAATACTGGTTTGATCTATCAGGTGATGAAGGGTGTATTTACCTTACATGTACCCCCAAACAATATGTCCAGGCTGGGGAAAGTTTGTGCGATGAGTGTAGGGTCTTGGTACCAAAGGAAGGGACATGGAGGGCTCAAGAAGCAGCAAGATTGGCAGCAGAGTTAGTTCATGTAGGATTAACTAAAGGGGGGATGTTGTGATGCATATCCAGGTCCCCTTGCCACCAAAGCGATTCAGGCTGAGAAAGATGTGCTAAGGATACATGGTAATGTAGAAGGGTGCATGTGCTGGTGATGGGGCTTCTCGGTAGGGGCTAGAGAACAATATAGCTTGCAGTAATGAAGTACAGTTTGTTTGTTTGTTTTGTTTTTTTATTTATATAATGCAGCCTAGCCCTAAGGCATCTGGGCGCATTGCTTCATTACAGTGGCATGATGTTACAGATACATACAGTATTGGTTGCATAGAAAATAATAATTTACAATAATATACAGTAATATACAGTAGTTATACAGTTGAGGCTATTTACATATGAAACAGGGTAGTAGGTTAATCGTAGCTTAAACTTCTTTGGAGAGTATGCAGGTTTTAGAGTTTTGTCTGAATCAGTGGAAGGACAGTTCTGTTCTGAGGGCCAATTGTAGAGTGTTCCAAAATTTTGCGGTAAGCACAGGGAAACTGGTGCCTCCTGCTCTTTGGAGCTTGAACCTAGGGACTTTCAGACAGTAAGTTTGAGCTGATTTGGTGGGGCGTGTGTAGGTGTTGAGAGTGAAGTTGTCGGCTAGGTATCTGGGTGCTTGATTGGTCAAGCACTTGTGGGTGAGGGAGAGTGTTTTATACTCTATCCTTTGGGATACAGATAGCCATTCAGTGTTCTTTCTCAGGTCTAAAATGGGTTGAGATCTTGGGACGTTCAGCGCTGCTCTTAGGGCATTATTTTGAATCACTTGCATCTTGTTAGTATTACATTGACTGGTGCCTAGATAGAGTGCATTGCAATAGTCGATTTTGGAGAGTACTAGTACAATGGCTATGGTTATGCATCTATGGATCAAGAATTAGTATTTGGATGTCATCTGCGTAGTTCATGTAGATGACACCCAAATGATATAGGTCGTCGAACAGGGGTTTGGTGAACACATTGTATAATGTGGGTGAAACGCAGGATCCCTGTGGGATGCCGCAGGCAACCAGGGCTGGTTCAGCAGCGGCAGAAGGTGCAAAGACCCTCATGGATCTGTTATTTAAGAATTATTGGATCCAGGTATTGGCTTTATCGGAAAAGTGGGCTGCTGAGGATAGATGATTACATAGGACTTCGTGGTTAACCAAATCGAAGACGGCAGAGAGGTCTAGTAGAAGTAGTAGAGCTAGTTTGTTGTTGTCTTTTAGTTTGTACATTTGTGTCTTGAGGTCGATCAGGGCAGTGTCTGTGCCATGTTTAGGGCAGAAGCCAGATTATCTAAATCCTAGTAAGTTGTGCTTTTCTAAATGAACCTGGATCTGCAGATAAGCTGCTCTGTCCAAAATGTTTAAGAGGAACAGCACTGTTGTGATAGGTCTAATGTTGGTGGTGATGTTGAGATCTATGGTGGGGTTTTTGAGAAGGGGCAGGACCCAGGAATCCTTAAGGCTGTTGGGTACTATGCTGGATGTGAAGGACATGTTTATTAGTGTTGGGATGAATGGTGGCAGATGTTCTTTGATTATAGGAGCAGGGCAGATGTCTCCCTGACATTTTGAAGGTTTCAGGGTGGAAATTATCTCCTTTACCTCTTTAATAGATACATTTGAGAAGTTGAATAGGACACTGGTGTTCGCATGTTTATTAGGAGGTGGAGTTTGGCCTTCGTCAAGGGTTAGATTCGCTTTCTTGGACTCGATTTTGGACTGTAGCATTGAGATTTTGCAGAGTAAGGCCTTTTGGATGTTGGTGCACCAAGAAGTGTCTTTAGTGCATGTGTCAGGTACCGGAGAGGGAGATTTGAACTCTCTCAAGATGTTGAAGAGCTCTTTCGTGTTGGATTTAGCTTTGCCAATTCTATCATTGTAGATATTTCTTGTTTGTTTGGGTGATGGCTAGTGTGTAGTTGTTGGATGCTATTGTGTATGTAATCTTGTTGGTGGTTGAGGGGGAATTTTTCCAAACTGATTCAGCGTGTCTCTTGTTCTTGCAAAGGGTTTTTAGTTCGGGGGTGAACCATGAGTTAAGGTGACCTTGCGGTTTGGCCTTATATAGTTTAAGGGGTGCGATGGCATTGATGGCTTTGAGTACAGTCGTGTTGTTTAGTTCTACTAGATCTGTGGGGTCGGCGTTGGTGGGTGTGTAGTCGATGATGGGCTGGAGTAATGGGAGTAGTTTCTCAAGTGTAATGTTTTTGTTACTTCTCGTGAGTAGAGGTGGTGCATTGAGTGGGGACTGAGGTGAGCGATTGTCTTTATGGATGGTG
Source organism: Ambystoma mexicanum (assembly GCF_040938575.1). Taxonomy (NCBI): domain Eukaryota; kingdom Metazoa; phylum Chordata; class Amphibia; order Caudata; family Ambystomatidae; genus Ambystoma; species Ambystoma mexicanum. The sequence goes on from NC_090930.1 coordinate 489,832,442, forward strand.
AATGTGATGAGGTGGTAGTCAGCCCATGTACAGTAGAGCCATTTTAACTTTGCGACAATAAGCACTGAACTGTCACCATTTTAGGATTGAGGCCTAGGGCGGCCAGGCTCTAGCAATAGCATATTGCAGTATTTAGACACCAATACATGTTCCCATCCCTGCTCCCAGCTCAGGCGTCAGACGAAAAGGCCTTCACACCAAACAGATGCAACCATCCCATTGTCTCACACGGCAGGCATATGCTACTAGAAAGGAATGTGATTAACCAAGCAGAAACATGGCTGCACCTGTCCCTGATGGACGATCTCCTGGGAGTCAGGGGAGAGGTCCTGAGCAGCCAAAACAGCCCTGTTCAGGTTTAGGGCCTTAGTGCTCCCATTATACTGGGCACTCTATTTAAATTACTAGATGCCCACCATTAGAACTCTTAAATCCCTCATAAGGTGACTGATTACTGTGGTCCTGGGAGAGTCCAGGTGAAGGGCCAGGGGGGCAGTTGCCAAGGGAGCAGCACAGAGCAGCACAGTGCCGGGGAGGGACGGTGAAGGCGCCTGCATGTTTGGGATCCAAACAGGCACCTTGCATTTCAGAGGGCCAATTTGACCTCAAGAGTATCCACTGAGCTCATGTACGATTACCAGGGGCACATCATGTGAGTTGTTCATGGAGCAAAAAGCCTCCCCAATTAGGCATCCAATAACATCTCTGGGACCCAACAGTAACAAGACCAGAGGGCAAGTGGAAGGGATTGACTTAAAAGTAATGATGAACAATCACTTAGCATCCCATATGGAGAGGGTGTTAGGTACATAGGACAGGGCTGACAAGCTTGCGGAATTAGTACTGTATACTGCTTGCATCATGTGTGATGACAACTGTACTTAAAATGTTATGCTCTACCTTGAACTAACCAGTGCACTCCATGGCAGTTGGGAGTGAATGCCCCTGCTGACATGGTATGACTTTATTTGAGAAATAAAACCTTGTTATTGCCATTTTTTGGTCTGGTTGCAGGTGGTCTGCCCTACATTACCTCCCCTTTCCCTTTTCTGTGGTCCAAATTCCGGCTGTATCATCACATAAATTGCTTGAATCAAGCAAAAGAAAAACAAGAACAATGGTGGCTGCTCAATACACATAACAGAAAAGGAAAGTCTGCACTGCTTTGCGCCCAGAAAGTTTCATATTTTGCACTCTGTGAAAATGAAAAGGCTTGCTCTCAAAACAGCTTTTTGGCATAATTTAATAACTATTGAACTGTGTACAGTATAGGCACAAAATATGCAATCTCACTAAAGAAGCTAAGAATGATTTGTTTGTTTCAATTTAGTTCTTCAACAGATGAACAATGAATAATGACGTTGTTTGGTAGAGTGATTGATTTGAATCCCAAATAATCAATGTATACATGTTAGTATTTTCATCTATGCTCCATGCATACACAAGGAATTGTATACATTCTGGTATTTTTATTTATGTTCCATGCAAGCATCAGGACCAGACAAATGATATTGGAAATCCTGTGAGAGATTGGTGAGATGTGGTGGCCATTTTTTCCATTTACCTCACATAATGTATCACGTTTGACTATGCAAAAATATGCGATGAGGGTTTTGAAAGTGTACTAATTCCTAAAGAGAAGATGGTACTTAGTAATTAAAGAGCAGTGCCCCACAATGAAAATGCCTTATGCATAATAACACTGTCATTCACATGTGCCTGTAGCCTAAAATATATGCCAGCATTAATACTGTAGAACACTCTCATAATGATTGTGCCCAAAATATGCCACTATTGCAATTTTAAAACAAATTTCATGATGCCTGTGCCCAGGGTATATCCCAGCACCGCCACTGCAAAGTATACGTTCTTCATGCCTGTGTCCACCAAATATGCCAGCCCTGCCACTGCAAAGCACATAGTCATGATACTGTGCTCCAAATATGTGCCAGCATCACCACTGTAATACACTTTTATGACGGCTGTGCCCACAATATATTCCTGGATTGCCGCAATGTGCCAGAATGTATGCAAGCATTTACATTGTAAAGTACATGCTCATGATGTATGTGCCTATGTTATAAATGTCAAAATTGCCTCTGTGAAACAAGCCTCATGATGTTGGTGCTTCAATGTCTATGAGCACTGTCAATGCAAAGCACATGTTAATGATGTCTGTGCCCACATTATATATACCACCATTGTACCTCAATCTATGTCAGCATTGCCACTGTAATGAACATGTTCATGAGGCCTAGATTCACAATATATGTCAGCATAGCTCTGTAAACACAACTTTCTGATGCATGCAGCCACAATATATGTCAGCATGACGACTGCATTAGACATGACATTGTTGATTTGCAAGTGCCCATGAGACTATCAGTCACTGTGGCCTTATAAAATATGATTTCATTGTAAAGTACTGCCATGAAAGTAAGTCAGCCACACACACAAACTCATACATCTCATATATTCAAGGAAAAACATTAGTTGGAGGTAAGTTAAGGTGAAACCTTAATGCAACAAAACCCCTTAAATTCAGCTAAAGCCACCTTAAATTCGAACCCCCTTGGTGTGCAGCCGATCACCACGATGATGACATCACTGATGTCATCAGTGGTGACATCACTTATTCCATCATCTATTACCTCACTGGTGACATCACTGATGATTACATGATATGTAAAACCACTGATTACATATGGAGTGATATTCTTTACTGGTTGAATGCCCAGATTCATTTTAGCGTTCTTGTGGGTACTTCTTTATTTATGGGTCAGTGCACACACGCACCTTATATTACCACATACATTCATGCACCCCTCTCACTCTCTCTCTCTCTCTCTCTCTCTCTCTCTCTCTCTCTCTCTCTCTCTCTCTCCTCTCTCTCTCTCTGTCTCTCTGTCTCTCTCTCTCTCTCCCACCTCCCTAACCCCCCTCTGATCCACCTCCTAGCAATGCTCCTACACAAGCATCACACACCTGGAACCAGGAAGTGATGAAGCATCACATTTCATATTATAGGGCCATGTGAATACTGCACACATCTGGTTCTCTGAAACGTGATTGCCCCTGACCCCTCAATCAGCTGCAATGTGAGATGGCTGCACAAGAATGGCCCCTCTCCTTGTACGGACCCAGCCAGCATGCCCATTGAGTTATACCTGGCTTTGAGATCTGTATACCCTAGCCTGCCCTGGCCCATTAGGCATGCACGACAGCTCAGTATTCCTGCAAGTAACACTTGGCCGTGCGGAAGTAAGTCAGAATGAACACGTTGCAGGAGTGATCAGTATAAGCTGATTTAAGAGCACAGATCCTGCTCATCTGTAAAGAATAACTGAGCATGTCTCTATTCTGCCCTTCTCCATCTGTCACAAAGCTCCAAGGGGCCCATGTTTTGGGGCACATGGTAACTATCTCCTCCTAGAAATGTACAGTAAATGAGAATGTCATCTATTTACACGCGAAACATATCATTCCAGTTATGCTCGCATCCTTCCTTAAGTTGCTTAACGTTTTAACAGGAAGTGGCAGATGGCCGAACGAATAACAAGCAGTCTCCTTGAACCTGATACAAAACAGGAGTAAACAGCAGATCAAATCAATCCCATGTGTCGATCATTGATCACCTGGCTTTGATTAGTGACAACAAAACAGTTATTGCAAATGTTCCCTCTAGAATGCTGTGCAGAAACTAAGTTTGACTGCAAAAAAAAGATAGGGCGGTCGTGGGATCAGAGCACAGATGGGTCAGCACTCACAGCCATTGTTACTGAGATCCATAACAATATCCCTCCAGTAAAGTCACAATTTCGTTCAGGTTCTTGTTTTCGACGCTTCTAATTTTTTTTAAAACGTACTATTCATTCTCTTTAGCAATTCTTGACTTTCAATGGAACTATTGTGATGTGTGTCCTCCACTATTACCTCAGTGAAAGGGTTATTTTTGTGTGGGATCCACTCTATATTAAAAATATGTTTTAATCCAAGCAGCTAAAGTAATAGCCAATGGTGCAGATTCCCAGCATCAAATGAACAGTAAAGAGAAACTTGAGCAGAATAAAAAAGAAGACGCTTTGAGAAAGGGATAAGAAGATATGTTTCAGAATATTCATCATAATATTTAAAATGACACTGAGTCAATAACATGCTGGCCTAATAACTTGGTATGTAAATGTTTTTTCTTGAGCTTTATGAGCTGCGAAGTAGATGTCGAATTAATACAAAATGGAAGACACGCACAATAACCCAATTATAGAAATAATCGTGCCTAACACACACCAGAGGTTTTCTTTTGAAACTCAGGAAATAATAAAGACAATTGATATTATTTTTTTGAAAAATATAAAGGAATTTTTCCCAAAAAACAGATCAAGTGTTTAAGTTCTCGGTAGGACGGTTGTAATTATTCCCCTTACCACTCCGGCAAAGTGCATCATCCAGAAACGCAGCAGCAGGTATTTAGACACACAGCCCTCTATAGGGGGCAGAAGAGCTTGAGGCCTATTGCCCTCGTGTGCAGACTGAGTGAGTACTACGGTCATTTGAAAGGTGAGCGTGAACAGAAAGTGAGCCTACCGGACCCAAGATGGGGGAGCAAGGAAGAAGATTTATGGGAGAGATAGTAAGGCTGGAAATGTGGGATGGTTAAAATGTAGGGTAGGTGTCTAAAATCAGACCCCCGTGATATACTGGCACTGATGTCGTCACTATGCACCTCCTTGAAAAGACCAGCTTTCAAAGGGACTTCCTTTGGCGTAGCCTGGGATGGGAGCACTGGTGCCCTGGGGACTCAATATCTCAATCTGCCATGTCTTGCCCTCTGGAATAAATTAAATGAGTGGCAGATGGGTAGAACACAAAATATTCCACCTTTTAGCCTCATTTCAGCATGTTACTGCTCATCAGAGAATTACTAATTCTGCAGCTTTTCCTATTAGTGCAAATTCGCTATTGGCTGGTTGGTCTGTACATATTGTCAGCTCTTATGAAGTGATTGGTTACATGTAATGTTTACTTGTAATATGGCTGTGTATGTTATCAAACACACACTTCAACCGGGAGATACATGCAAAGAGCTACCTTTCTGATTTGATGCTGTATTTGTATATATGTTTCTTATGGAGGGGACCCTCGCTGCTGGAGCACCATGCCGCTTAACAAATCTGCGCGTAAAGGCTAATGATCCATGAAAACACCAAACAGGGATGCAGAAGTAGACAGTGATTATGAGCATACCAGATCCAATATGATTTAAGTTTAGAGATTTCCAAAGTGTAGAAGGCAGATTATTCCATAGGGAGCATGCCCGATATGAAAACTATCTACTGCCCCATCTCTACCGAATTATGTTTGGGTCAGGAGCTAGCACTGAATGAAGCACTGAAGGATCAAGACTGTTGAGGGCCGTACAGTTGAACTAAAAAGATTGAAACTTAATGTTTTCCAACACTGGGATCCAGTCAAGCTATCGCCAGGAGCTAGCACTGAAGGCTCTAGGCTGTTGAGGGCCTTACACAAAAACTAAAAAGATGTTAACTTAATTCTTTCCAACACTGGGAGCCAGTCACACTGGGCCTCATTACAACGTAGGTGGCCGCGGAATGAACGGTGCCGGTAAGGGACCGGCACCTTTCATTCCGGGCCGCCCTATTGCGAAGTCTCCAGCTGCTCCCTCTCTGGACGCCTGGCCAGACCAGACGTGCAGAGCGGGACCCGCTAGCAGTCCAGGATGCTAACAACGGGCCTGTCATTAACGGGTCCATTGTTAGCATCCTCCCCATTCCCATTGAGCCCTATGGGGGCTCAAATGGGAATGGGGATGTACCGGGTCCGGGTCCCGCAAAAGGGAATTACTGGGCCCTCCAATGTCAGAATGGCCCGGTAAGTCCACTTTTGCAGGACCCGGACCCGGTACCCAGTTTGGGGGTAGCCATGCTGCTAAAAGCCAAAGCGGCTAAAAGCGGCATGGCTACCTCCAAACTCGTAATGAGTCCCACTGTCTCAGTGGAGGCCAGAGATATGCTGTCTCTTCTAGGTAGCCCAAGAACCAGCCTGGCTGTCACATTCTGGATCCTTTGAGGTTTTGATGATCGGTTTTAGAGAGACCCAGCTAGATCGAGAAGCAATAGCCTAGCTGGGATTCGATCATTTCTCACCATCACTTTTTGGAAGGAATTTAACAGCTCATTTACTTGATAGCAGCACATTTGGGAGATTTCACAAAGTTGAGAAGTAAAATTAAGTTTGGGGTGCATCCAGATTGCCAAATTCAAACGGTAATTTGGAGCCTATGAGTTTGGGGCGGGGCAAAAACAACTTGCCAAGACAGATGCTGCAAAGTGGTATCAAATGATCCAAAATGATCAAAAATGATTGACCACTCTTTTGGTACCAGTACCTTTACTTCTGTTGGCATATAACCAGCAGGGTAAAGCAGCTTGCAGCAGTAGCAAATTGTACCGGCACACGCGAGCAGAACTTTATGGTAGCAACGGTACCGTTAATAACGGTACCGTTGCTACCACCCTCCACATTCCCATTGAGCCCCATAGGGCTCAATGGCAATGGGGAATCATTTTTACCGGCGCCCAGAAAAGGGCAATTACTGGGTCTGGCAAGGTCGTAATGACCCAGTAATTGCCCTTTTCTGGGCGCCAGATAAAAATCAATACCGGCGGCAGACATGCCTGTACTACAGGCACGGCTACCGCCAGCCTCGTAATGAGGCCCATAGTCTTGAAGCATTCCATTTGATGTTGAATAAGTGTTGGAGTAAATTGTGTTTAAGGTGCTTGACTGGGTTCTGCCAATAAAAAAAGACT